>NC_056729.1:1147543770-1148143770 GCF_019279795.1 Protopterus annectens | reverse complement strand
ATTTGTTTTTTCTCTCATCATCTTCCCAGAAAGATAGTCAAAGTTTCAAGTGATAACAGCAATTGTGTAGGTAGCTCAATCATTTAAATCAAGTTAAGACATTTTATTACTTCAGTATTCTACTTACTATTTTTACATTGTGGGGTATATTGGCTTCTAGAAAGAGTTAGTCATTGGTGCTGTAAGTATGCATGTGCATGGTTTAAAATTTATTGTTTTGAAGCTTTCAGTGAAATGTAATATAAAACCAAACTATATGTATGTGCATGTGTATACATATATATATATATATATATATATATATATATATGTATATATATATATATATATATGTATATATATATATATATATATATATATATATATATATATATATATATATATATATATATATATATATATATATATATATATATATATATATATATATATATATATATATATATATATATATATATATATATATATATATATATATATATATATATATATATATATATATATTGGTAAGCTTCTGAGTCCCCCAAGCCTTTCTGTGTTGGAGGGAAGCCTTCTAGCTTATCAGTGGGAGTAATAAGCACTAGGTAGCCTATCTACCATGGAAAGAGTGTGTTTTGGCCCTGAAATTGTAGTTCTTTGACCGTTTGGGCAGTTTTTCCATATCTTTCTACTTTCTGGTTAAAAGCCCGTTTTGCATTTGGTCCCCACCGTTCCTATAACTAGTGTAATCCAGGTAGAGATTTGCTGTATCCAGGACTGTTGGTAAGCTTCTGAGCCTCCCAAGCCCTTCTGTGTTGGAGAGAAGCCTTCTAGCTTATCAGTGAGAGTGGTAAGCACTAGGTAACCCATCTACCACAGGAGGAGTGGTTTCTGGCCCAGAAATTATAGTTTATTGGCCGTTTGGGAAGCTTTTCCATCTCTTTCAACCTTCTGATTTAAAAGCCTGTGTTTGTGCTTGTTTCCTGCCTTTCCTATTCCTAGTCTAGTCCAGGTACAGATTTGCTGTATCCAGGACTCTTTGTAAACTTCTGAGCCCCCCAAGCCTTTCCGTGTTGGAGGGAAGCCCTCTAGCTTATCAGTGGGAGTGGTAAGCATTAGGTAGCCTATCTACCACAAGAGGAGTGGTTTCTGGCCCAGAAATTGTAGCTACTGGCCATTTGGGCAGTAGTTTTCCATCTCTTTCAATGTTCTGGTTTAAAAGCCACACTTGTGCCTGTTTCCCGTCTTTCCTGTAACTAGCCTAGTCCAGATACAGAGTTGCTGTATCCAGGACTGTTGGTAAGCTTCTGAGCCCCGCAAGCCTTTCTGTGTTGGAGGAAAGCCTTCTAGCTTATCAGTGGGAGTGGTAAGCACTAGGTAGCCTGTCTACCATGAGAAGAGGGGTTCTTGGCCCAGAAATTGTAGTTTATTGACCATTTGGACAATTTGTCCGTCTCTTTCAACTTTCTGGTTTAAAAGACCACATCTGCAGTTGTTTCCCATCTTTCCTGTAACTAACCTACTGGGTAGCACCTTAAAGCCGTAAACTGATACAAGCCTTCTAGCTTAGAAGAGAGACTTTGGACTGATTAAGTATCAGTATTCTGTACTTTCTTGCTGTACTTAACTGTTTTCCGCCTAAACACAGATTTTCCAGCATTTATTGTGATTTAAAAGCTTGTTTTTTTCACATAGTGTACTTATTTGACTGCCTGCACTTTTAAAAAGTTGTTTTTTGTTTAAATAATTTGTTTAACTGTTGTAGGCTACACACTAAAGTGCAATAGCCTTTTCTGATCGTTTGTAGTCGTTTAAAGCTGTTTTAAGTGTATTTTTACTGTTTTTGCATTATCTTTTCAAAAAAAAACAAAAAAAAATCCTTGTTTCCCGTCTTTCTAAGTTAGTATAGTCCAGTTTTCAGGCTAGTGCTGAATTCAGGGCTGTGATACTAGTTTCTGAGTTGCCCATAACTTACTTGGATAGAAGGAAGTTTCTCTGTTCACCTGTGAGAGAGGGGAGTTTTGAGCAACCTATCTGTCCCTGGAGGAGTGGTTCCAGCCCAGAAGTTAGTAGTTTATAGGCCATTTTGGGCTAATTTCTATCTCTTTCATTTCCCTACTATAAAAACTGCGTTTGCATGGTTTTGTGCACCGGGCAGTGCCGGTTAGCTACGGTTAAATTATTCCCGGCTCCACTAAGTCTCCTCTTCAGGTTTTCCCTTGAAACTAGTCTAACTCTCAACCTAAGCACTCAGAAAGCATCTTACAGCCCAGCACTTGCTCAGACCTAATAGCAAGCACTAATATACCCAAACACTGATTGCCCAGCAGGGCAAGGCTCTTTATTTACTCCTCACCAACCAAGTGACTAAGCAGCTCACCCTACTATTCAGGCAAGACCAAAGGGCAACTTCAGGTGCACTCTCCAGTCCAGCTGGTGAATCTGGGTATCCTGAGGCAATGTTCCAACTGCCTCATGTACACAGACAACCCTCTCCTTCTACCACAAAACACTAACATATGTGAGAGATGCAATTATACAGCCAAACTGGAAGCTAAGCTGTCTCCACCCATGACTGGAACAGACAGTCAAGATGAGAAGGTTAACACTTGCACCACAACTCCAGCCGCACACAGACCTACTAAAACAGCACTGGCAAAAAATACACATAAATATACAAAATCATACTCGGAGGCTCTAAATAAAAACCTGAAAAAGCATCAGAGACCTCCAGAGCAGACACCCATACAACCTGCACTTCCCATCACAAACCAGACAACACATAAAACACAAAATCAGTGTGCCGTACAATCACAGCCCTTAAGGTGAAATAACATACCTAACACACTAGTAATAGGTGACTCTATAGTCAGGCACACTGACATCCCACTCACTAGGCTGGACAAGCAGAAGGTTACTGTTAGCTGCCTGTCAGGAGCCAGAATCTGCCACATAACACAAGCACTCAAATCACTCCAGAACAAGTACAAATATGACTCTGTCATTGTTCATGTTGGTGTGAATGACCTGAGATGTACCTCCCTGGACTACATGAAAAGAGACATGGAAGAGCTCTCTGATCATGTAGCCCAGGCTGGTATGACCCTGACCCTCAGTAGCATCCTGCCCTCATCAAGAACGATACCTCAGTATAAAGAAAAAAATGATAAATTTCAACAATTGGCTAAGCTTCTTGTGTCATTCAAAGGGGGATCCAGTGTCTGTCAGCCTGGGACGACATGCTTGATAAGCCACTTTGCTTTGCAAGAGACAGCTTGCACCTGTCACCCCTAGGCTTTCGAATACTGGCCAAGGCTCTTGCTGCCCCCATAGTGCCTTTTTTAGGCAAGGCTCAAAAGTTAAACCCACCTCCATAAACAGCACAATTAACAAGAAACTGAGGGTTATGCTACTCAATGCCAGGAGTTTAAATCTCAAAATGCATGCACTCAAAGCACTCCTCAGTATGGAGAATGTCGACATTTGTGCAGTAACTAAAACTTGGTTCAAGGCTCCAGAGAACACCCCAGCACTACCAGGCTACAACTCATACCACATGTTTTGGTCACAGAACACGGACCGAAACACAAAAGGAGGGGGTGTATCCATATTCATCAAGGATACCTACACCTCCAGGTTAGTGGCGTAGCATGATACCTCTGAGATCATCCATGTGCAACTAACATCGGGCAAATCTGCAATGCAAATTGCGGCCTGCTACAGATCACCCTCCATGACACAGGACCTCCACTCCACCTTTCTGGAGACACTGGAAAACATGAAGGTCCTACCAAACACCCTGATATTGGTCGATTTCAATTACCCTACCATTCACTGGGAAAACTACTCAAGTACAAATTCCCAGGCCCAGCACTTCCTGGAATTTATCAACTCAAACACCCTGGATCAGCTGGTAAACTCCCCTACCAGAAGTGAAAACATAGTGGACTTGGTCATCACCAACATGGGCGACAGGTGTTCCACACTGGAGGTCTACCCATCACTGTTTAGATCAGACCATAAACTAATCACTCTGGCTGTCCACACCCCACCACCACCCCCAACCAAGGAAACCACAGTAAAAAAATGTTCTAAAGCAAACTTCACCTTACTTAAGACAGAGGTGGTAAGTTTCACAGCCACCACGCTAAAGAATAACGCTTCCCAAGATGCAGAAACGTTTACAAATGCACTCTATGAGCACCTACAAGGATGCATGGATCATGCCATCTCTGGCAAAACCAAGACTCATTCCTCTAAGAGAAAGAAACCAGTTTGGTGGACCCCTGCAATAAACAGGCTATACAATAGAAGGAGGAAACTAGTTAAAAAAAAAGCAAATCCCAAGAAGGAAAGACATCCCTGATCAGTATCAGTAAGAAACTGAGGTCCTTCATGAAATCATCCAAGGCTAACTTCAAAAGATAAATAGCCAAGGATTCCAAAGATAACTACAAAGCCTTCTTTAGCTATGTTAAGAATCTAAGTGGCAACTCACAGATATGCAACAAACTAGTGCAAAATAGCACAAAATATACTGAACCTACTGATATTGCCAACATCCTGGCAGATAGATTCAGTGCAAACGTCACCCCCTCTCACCTCCAAAAGGGCCAACAACAATACCAGAAAAGTGTAGTGTCCCAAAAATCACAGACACAGGTGAAAACAGCCCTTTCAAAAGCCAAAAATACAGCATCAGTGGGACCAGATGGTGTTCCAGACTGCATCTTGCACGGACTACAGAACTAACCAACCCCCCCACCTAAACACGCTGTTCAACCTCAGCCACTCCACAGGCTACGTGCCCATAGAATGGTGCACAGCAATGGTTATTCATCTCCACAAAGGCGGGGCCACAACCAACACTGGTAACTATCACCCCATAAGTCTGATTAGCCTGGTCTGCAAGGCTATGGAGCACATCATCATGGAACTCATTAACAAAGACATTGGGAACCTCCAACCACTTGACCTGACCCAGTTCGGCTTTGTTAAGGGCAGATCATGCCTACTAAACCTGGTTGACTTCTTTGAGACAGTCACCAAGGCCATAGACAAGGGACAGGTGGTTCACACAGCCTACCTTGACCTCACCAAAGCTTTCGACACCATTCCTCACTCGAGTATTACAGAAAACCCACCAGCCTGAACATAAACCCCTACATCATGAGATGGGTTGCCAGCTGGCTTACAGACATAACTCACACAGTAAAAATAGTGGACTCCAAGTCCGACTCTAAACCAGTCACAAGTGGTGTCCCACAAGGCTCGGTCCTGGGAACCCTACTGTTCGGCATGTACTTCTCAGAAGTACAGGCAAACACAGGAGGACTATGGCTAACCAGGTTCACTGATGACTGCAAACTGGGAGCCATAATTGACTCTCCGGCTGACACGGACATACTCCAAAAGGGCCTTACTGAGATGGACACCTGATGTGAAAGTCATGGCCTCAAGATAAATGCCAAAAATGCATAGTCATCCCATTTAGGAAAAACAAAACACCCACAAATTACCACATAGGTGACAGCCCCCTTAATACAGAAGAGGTAATAAGAGATCTGGGGACCCAGGTAGATAGTAATCGCTCCTTTGACAATCATATTGCCAAAGTAGTTAGAAAATACTTCTATGTGGCCCATCTAATTACTAAAGGGTTCGCATCTAAAAATAAAGAGGTTATAGTGCCCCTCTACTTGTCAGTCATTAGGCACAGCATAGAGTACAATCCCCCATTTGGGATGTACCTCACAAGACACTTCCAACAGCTGGAAAAACCACAAAAGTACCTCACCAAGGGGATTACTGGTCTCAAACATATGTCCTATGCAGCCCGACTGAAAAAAACTCCAGCTGTACTCAGTGGCATATCGCTTACTCAAAGGTGATCTTTGCCTAACTTACAAAGCCATGTCCAACTCATAATTGATGAACATCCTCCACCTAAATAAATCCAAGTCACTGCGAGCCATGCGCTCTAGTGAGCTAAACCTCACCACAACAATAAATAGATTCCTGTCACAGAGACTCCCCATGCTTTGGAACAAAATTCCAAATTACATCAGGCAGAGCCTCTCACTAACACTCTTCAAGAGAAACCTTGACAAGTGGATAGGTAACAGAAAATACACCCCTGGGATCACTTCATTGGCTCTGCTTGACAGAGGATCAGTTAATTAACCAATGGGGATGCGAAAGCCGACACACTCTGGCTAGGGTTATAAATGCCCTTGGGCATGCCCTTGGGCATGCCCCTGTACCACATATATATATGTGTGTGTGTGTGTGTGTGTGTGTGTGTGTGTGTGTGTGTGTGTATATATATATATATGTATATATATATATATATATATATATATATATGGTTTACTATCAAAATGATGGATGGAAATACTCTGCAGATGGAAAACTGAAAGATGTATGTTCGATTTTTCATGTCACTGAACATCTCCGTGTTCGAAAATTCATATCAGAGAATGCACAGGTCTTGCTCCCCCTGCAAAAACATGATGTGAGGTGTAGCAGATTAATTTACCTGAGCTCCTATATGGACATCACGTGATCTGTTCAGCGACAGTGTTGAATCTGCTGAATTTGTTCATGATATTGTTACCTTTTAACTTTCGCTTTTTTTATTCGATGTTAAGAATGGGATTTTTTTACCAGCAACATTTTGATAGTAAATATATATATATATATATATATATATATATATATATATATATATATATTTACTTTCATTTTGTTGAACAACACTTATGCGGATTTCAAAATCACGTAATCACATGGGCAACGTCTAGTAAAAACAGAGAACTACAACCTTCCGATTGTGTAAAAGAGAAAGCACTGCAAAATCACTGTTCACTTTAAAGGTGACTTTAAAGCAAATTTTCAAACTGATTCGAATGTGAAACATCATTTTTACCATATTCGACACATGGTAAAATCTGCATTCACATTTTCAGCCATTTGAGTCGAAGTAACAACTCAAAAATATTGTGTCTTTCAACAAAATGATAGTAAACCATATATATATATATATATATATATATATATATATATATATATATATATTTTTTTTTATATATATATATATTTACTTAATGTTGAACACAAAACAATGACATAATGAAGCTCAAACATACATATCAATTCCAAGACACTAAGTGTGCAAAAGATTGAAGAGGAAAACAATTTCCTTTTCCAATCTTTACACTAACCCCCCCTCATAACACTAACCTCTAATTTGTCTGAATAGTAGTAGTGTTACAGTATATTTTTTTAAGGTACGGTGAAGGGTTAAGGTTGAGGGCAGGGCAGGGTTAGAGTTAGAAGCCCCCTGTACCACTTTAGTAATGTGTGCTAATCTTAATCCTGCTCTTGACCCCAACCCTAACCCTACACCTTACCTTAAAAAAAGCTTTCTGTAACACTTCCACAACAAAAGACAAAGTCAGACACACAAACACACACCAACACACACTATCAACATTATATCTAACTACTTGTCTAACCCCTACCCTAACCTTAACCCACATAGACACAGACACACTCACACACACACACACACACACACACACACACACACACACACACACACATGCTATGCCCTTATTCACTCTTATCTTAACACCTAAATACATGCACAAACACTCTTACCACTTCCCAGTCCCTACTTACTTGTGTCGACAAAACATATCTTCAAGATTTTGAACATTCAACAATCTTCATCACTCCTTGCATTTATTGTGTGTGTGTGTGTGTGTGTGTGTGTGTGTGTGTGTGTGTGTGTGCGTGTGTGTGTGTGTGTGTGTGTGTGTGTGTGTGTGTGTGTGTGTGTGTGTGTGTGTGTGTGTGTGTGTGTGCGTGTAACTGGGTTATGGGGATACAGACCATATTGTCAAGGGGAAATTGCAAAGCCTCCACTTTAAAGGTGTAACTGCAATTTTGAAAATTCACCAATTTTCATTGAACTGCAGTTTATTCATCTGACTTCCATAATCTTTATTTTTGGCTGTCATACTTGTAGTATTAAGCCATTATTTGACCAGATAACATTATCATTAGGTCAGCAAATGGTGTTTTTGGAGTCTGTTTGGAGTTCAGAAATACATCTGATATAGTATCAGGTCTCTACTGAAATATCAACATTCGCAATGCCGAGTGATGAGATGGATGTAATTTGATTTCTGACTGGATGTGAGGATTAGTAGATGCCCAGTGGTCTCATGACATTCAGAGGGGAATTTGGGGTCTGTCACTGTCTTTTAAACTTCTCTCGAGCTTTTTATTGCATACACATTGTTGATAACTGTCCACTGGAGCTGCATAATGTAGTCCATCATCATTTACTTTGTAGATGCAGGACATAGATTATTGCACTTCAGTTAAATTGCTATCTATATGTCTACACATCTCTAGCTATCTATTCTATCTACATATCTATATCTGTCCTGACTGCAATACTGACAGAAAAATGGCATGCAGAAAAAGAAAGGAAGGAAGAAATGAAGAAAGAAAGAAAGAAAGAAAGAAAGAAAGAAAGAAAGAAAGAAAGAAAGAAAGAAAGAAAGAAAGAAAGAGTGAGAGAGGAGATCACAAGTTCACCTGCAGCATGTCCTTTGGATGTAGAAGGAAACTACAGCAACTGGAGAAAAATCAATGTGGTAACAGGGAGGGCATGAAGATTCTGTGTAGAAGGCACCCCAATCAAGAACAAAATTTTGACTGCAGATCCAAACAGTGTTTTATGACACAAAATTGGGGGCGGCCACAGTGGTGCAGCGGTTAGCATTGCCGTCTCACAGCAAGAGGTTCTCTGGTTTGATTCTCGGCTGGGGTGCCTTTTATGCGGAGTCTTCATGTCCTCCCTGTGGTCACATGGGTTTCCTCCAGGTGCTCCGGTTTCCTCCCACATCCCAAAGACATGCAGTAGGTGGATTGGACACTCTAAATTGGCCATAGGTGTGAGTGTGTGAGTGTGTGTGCCTTCTGTGGAAGGTTGGGCTGGCAACTCAACACTGTAAAACTTCACTGCCAATCATGAGTGGACAGATGATCTGCTGTGGCGACCCCTAACTGGGAAAAGCCAAAAGAAGAAGAAGTTTGTTTTATTTATTTGTTCATTAGTTCATAGGTTCAATATTATAACTGACCACTAGGATCTTTATAAGCCTAGCTATGCAATCCAACCCAATTTTGTCCTTACGTGTCATGAGCGTTTTAGCAGGGGCATGTTAGGAAATTTCTAGAGGTTATGTGGAGGTGAGGTATGTTTGCTTGCGCATTACTGTCTGCCTCTATCAGAGACATGGGGGCCAGACCCAGGGTGAATTTCCAATTTCCCATTCATTTGCATCCCATTGTAATTTTTGCAGTATGCAAGTTTGCAAGCTTGTATAATGGCTTCATCTCCATGTCTAGGGCAGCTTTAGATGGGTTCTTTGATTCTAGAATCCAATAAGCTGAACAGTACTTCTTCCAGGTAGGTATTTCAATATTTCTGCATATAAGAAATATGATCTGCCCATTCAGGTTGCTGAAAATAGGGAATTATACCTTTGCACTATGTAATAATCATTTTTTTGGTTCATGTGCTGTATTGCTATGGCTGAGCTAACTTAAATGGATTTGTGCCACATTTAAAGTTCATTTTAAAATTTCATAGGTTCATAGGTTCATACTAGGCTATCTGCCCTAGGGCATTTATAAGCCTAGCCAGAGTGTGTTTGGCTTTCGCCAGCCATTTTAAATTAATTTTGCTATGCCCTTTTTCGAGGTTAGTATACTCTGCCTCTGTCTAACAGTGACACAGAAGTGATACCCGGGGTAAACCTACGATCTCCCATCTACTCATCAAGATTCCTCTTGAAGAGGGTCAATGAGGGACTCTGCCTAACCTAGACTGGGATTTTATTCCAGAGTGAAGGGAGCCTCTGGGTTATGACTCTGTCCCTCCAGCATGTCCTATTTATTTCAGTGCTGAGGTTCAAGTCTCTCGAGCACGTAGCTCGATGGGATTTGGATTTTCTGAGGTGCAGCATGTCCATTAATTCCGGGTTGGACATGGCTTTATACGTCAGGCACAGATCGCCTCTGAGCAGGCAGTATGCCACTGAGTAGAGCTGGAGTTTCTTTAGCCGGGCAGCATATGAGATCTGTTTGAGCCCTTTGATCCTCTTGGTGAGGTACTTTTGGGGTCTTTCCAGTTGCTGCAGGTGTCTGGTAAGGTGCATCCCAAAAGGGGCATTGTACTCAATTATGGGCCTGATGAGGGATGAGTAAAGAGGCACGATGACCTCCCCTGATCTAGATGTGAATCCCTTCATGATTAGGTGGGCTATATAAAATGTTTTTCTAACCACTTTGGCCACGTGGTTGTCAAATGAGAGATTGCTATCAACTTGGGTCCCCAGGTCCCTAATTACTTCTTCCATACTTAATGGATTACCACCTATGTGGTAATTTGTGGGCACTTTGTTTTTGCCAAAGGGGATGACTATACACTTTTTGGCATTTAGCTTGAGGCCATGGCTCTGGCACCAGTTGTCTGTTTATATTAGGCCCTTTTGGAGGATGCTTGTGTCGGCTGGAGAGTCGATTATGGCGCCCAGTTTGCAGTCATCTGCGAACTTAGTCAGCCACAGTCCTTCCGTGTTGGCCTGTACCTCCAAGAAATATATACCGAACAAGAGAGGTCCCAGGACTGAGCCTTGTGGGACACCACTTGTAACTGGTTTGGAGTCTGACATGGCTCCAGCAATTCTAACCATGTGGGTTCTGTCTTTCAGCCAGTTTGCAACCCATCTAGTGACATAGGGGTTTATATTTAAGCTGGTGAGCTTATCTATAATGCCCAAGTGGGGCATCTTATTTACTTTCTACATAGATTTGTCATACAAATTATGCTTTTTCTTAAATTTCTAGCATTTCTTTCTTTCTTACTTTGTTTTGCCAGCTGTATAATCAAGATATGTGTATGTGTTTGCATTTGTGCGCGCGCGCGTGTGTGTGTGTGTGTGTGTGTGTGTGTGTGTGTGTGTGTGTGTGTGTTTATGTGCATGTTTTGCTGAAAGAACGTGTCCTGTGACTCGGAATTAAAAAGAAAATACATTTTAACAGATGCAGAACATGTGTCTATGCTGAGTTTTAGGAAGTTCAGGAAGTTGTGTTTGAACACCACCTTTTTGTAACAACACAGCTACTTGGCCTGAGGCATTGCAGTTATTACTCAAAGCAGTTTGCCATTATAGGCTGCTTATTAACAAGACTGACTCTGGTCTTCAGGTTCTGTTTTATTAGCTATCATTTTCTTTCTTTCTGTGTACATCTGAACAATATAAGTGCATGTGCCCCTTACTATATCAGAAACTATGTAGAGAATTCCAGACAAACATTTTTAAAGCTGTAGTACCTTCTTTCACATTCTATTAACTGCTTGATGTATTACTTGCCTTACTTTTTTATTTTATTTTATTTTACATTTGTTGACTGGGCTAGTCTAATTGGATACATGTCCATCTTCAGTAGAGGCCCGGGGAGATAAGCTCCAAATGAAAAATAGTACTACAGGATTACATTAATATAGGCAAAGTACATAATTTTACACATAGCTGCAGTTCTTTTAATATGACAACACAATTTAGGAGATAACATAAGGTAAAGTAATCCTCAAAAGAAGTAATCTTGTAAATGATTACTTAATTTGCAATTGCTGGTTTATCTCGTAAAGAGCAGAATGGACTTACTAAAGAAAGGTAGAAGAAGAAGAAAAAGTGTTTAAAAATACAGTCAAAGGTTAGTCAGGGTTACAACAAGAGCATAGCCAGTGTGTTCTACGGTAAATCTTAAGTTTTTGTTTGAAAAGTGTTAGGGAGGATAGTGATGTAAGTTCACTAGGTAAATGGTTCCAGTTTTTCCCAACTGTATTTGTGAGGAGAGAG
Source organism: Protopterus annectens (assembly GCF_019279795.1). NCBI lineage: Eukaryota > Metazoa > Chordata > Ceratodontiformes > Protopteridae > Protopterus > Protopterus annectens. The sequence continues at coordinate 1,148,131,846 of NC_056729.1, read as the reverse complement.
TCACCTGCTGTGTTACTGGTTTTACTTGTGCTAACTAATAATTTATTTGATGAGCGTAAGGTGTTAAGATTTTTGTAGGGGGTGATCAGGCTTGATAATATTGGAGTATTATGAGGCTGATAAAGGGTTTTATGGGCAATTGTAAGTTGGTTAAATTTAAGCTGATTCTGAAGTTCCAGCCAACCTAGTTGAATTAAATTCTGACAATGATGGGTTTTGAAGGGTTTTCCAGTGGCAAATCTGGCAATATTATTATAGGATTTAGCTAGTTTCTGAAGATTGTTTTTAGATAGATTAGTATAGATAGGAGAGGCATAGAGAAGTGGTGAGATTAGATGGGAGTGGGCAATAGTAGATTAAGCTAATGGAGTATGGAAGGGTTTGATCCTATAGAGGGACCCGAATTTTTTTGTTGATTGATATTACTGTATTGTTAATATGAGTATCAAAGTTGAGATTGTGGTCAGTTGTAACTCCTAGAAGTTTGGTTGTGAAATCAGGTGATATGAGTGTACAATTGTTAGATGTGACTGAGAAATCTATTGGAATGGACTTACGGGTAGGAGTAAAGAGCAGGAGCTTACTTGTTGTACTCTAAACTACCTTTTCCATTTTAAACCTAAATAATAGTTTACATTACAGCTTTAACAATAATTTCTGAGCAATTCTACAATAGCACACTATAGGTGTAATTATTTAATTGTTACACGTGTTTTACGGTATTATTTCCTAACTTTTTATTTACAATATTGTCTAGAAATACTGCATTGCCTGAAGGCTGTTTGCAAAGTACATTTTATGGGAAAGGTCAAAGCAAAAGTAATACAGTATGAGTAAAATAGTGTAAGGGAATGTATTTTAGAGCTTTCAAAGAAAGTGGGATGTAGGAAGGGGAATCAGGATGATTGTAATATAAATCTAAAAGTATATGAGGAAGGTTTTGGTGGGGGTTTTTTTCTGCTGATTTTATTTGAAGGAAGAATGGATTTGTAATTTAGTTTTTATGCATTTAAATGTTGATGAGTATAACTGAATAGTGGGGCAATGTGATTTTATTTAGATATGAATCAAATCACAATGCAGGCAGCATAGCTGTTAGCTCTATCATTTTTTTCAGAGATATATAGCTATACACTATTAACAAACTTCATCCTGAAGTCATGGGATTGAATCCTTCAATTTCCACTTGGAAACTGTGTGAACTGAATAACATACCTCTCAACTTATGTTGTTGTTGTTGTGTCTTTCGGCTTTAGGGGTCGCCACAGCGGAACTCTGGTCCACTAATGATTGGCAGTAGATTTTTATGTGCCTAGTTGCCAGCCCTGACGCACAACCTTCAACGAAGGTACGCCCATTCATGCATGTCTCCACACAGAAGACGCTTTAGCTGAGAATCAAACAGGACAAAGTCTTACTGTGAGGTGACAACGCTACCACAGCACCAACATACCTCTCAACTTATAGACAATGAAAATGGGTATAAAATCACTTTAAAAGTAGGTAATTCCAGCCAAATATCTAGACATTGAATTACCATAAAATTTAAACACCAGCTAGTATATAACTCTTCCTGCTTCCAGTAGGAATGTGGAATATCACTCGGAAAAACTGTTTAAAAAATCTAGCAACAAAGATAATGGTAAAATATAAGCACATTGTTAAAGAGACAATGTAAAATTTGTACACTTTAATGAACTGTATTGAAAAATTCTAACACACAAGGTAATTTATTTTTGTTAAACTCAGAATCAGTCATCAGCACACTCTTAAGAAAGCAGCCACTGAAGCAACAATGAAAGTTTTTTTTTTTTTTTTTATGAAATGATTAAGTCATTTCATCTTTCACAAAAAAAGTACATACTTCATCAGAACCAAATGTTAGCTGTTCTGTCAGCAAGCTGTAATATACCATGACATGCTCCAGTGTTTTCCAAACAAACCGCATAGAACATACTGATAATTGATTCTGAGTTTGGTAACTGTATGGTGTTCAATACACCTGAAGTGTTCTTTTTTTGTGTCATTTATTTTTGTTTCTGAAAAGATGTGTGTGTGTGTCCTTTTTTTACATTATTGGTGCCACTAGTATGTTGATCACATAGCATGGTTTTCTGTGACTAGACACCTTCAAAATCACGTCATGTGGTAAATCAAGTTTGAAAATAAGTACACACCTTCAAAAATAGGAACATCCTCTACAGGGGTAAATCAAATCTATGAACCATGACATATCTCCAGAAAGAAGTACACCATGTGCAGGGGTAAATCAGACCTGAAAATAGCTATAGTCCTCCAAAGTAAGGAGAGCCGAGAAGTCTGTTGAGTAAATCACATTACCAGACAGGGTGCCCAGGTCACTTCTGAAAAGAAGCACTCGTACCTGGTGGGCTTACTGGGTGGACAAATGAAAAAAAAAACAGACAGGAACAGGTAAACAACTCAAAAGGGCTCATCGGTTTAGGTCAAACACAGTCCTACTGAAGTAAAAGATTGTTATCAAGTTTAATAGAAGCCTCCTTACAATAACTGTATTTTTGTGCAGTGCATTATAAGCACTTGTGTTAAAGAGCCCAGCACTGGTACAATATTCTTTTTAATTATTTGATAATATATGTACTGCTATTTTAAAATGTCATATACAGGTTTATGGATTTCCTGTAGACAGCTTTAAAAGTATCATTTGATCTGTATTCAAACTTACAAAATGCTATTATGCCACTTTTACAGACTGCAACTGGATACATTTATCATGATTTCTAGTTAAAATAAATAAAACAGTTACAAAACACTAAAATGTACTTCTTAATTTTCCTCCTGAGCCAGTCCATTCATCCACAATCCCTTTTACCCATTTTTGAACATGGAGTTGGGGTGTCACTTCAACAGTGACAATCATCTAGAGCCGAGGTTTACACTGCCAGGTGGCTAGCCCTGCTGCGCTAGTTCTTTCACATAAATACATGGCAATACATAAATATAATACAACTTTAGAACATTAGAAAAAATCCATATCCTGCAAGTCAAAAGTTCACCCCTGGGATTCAGCAAGCAGCCATGCAGGAATAAGTTATTCCTGCACAGCAGGGACTACTCCTGTACAGCACGGCAGTGCGCCTTGCATATTCATGAAGCTGCACTGCCTGTGCTCTTAAACTAACATGGAGCAGTGTACACGTGCACGTACTTTTCACCTGCAAATGGGTTAATTAGCATACAGGAGCTGTGTCCATGCAGGAATAGTGTTGGAGCACTTGTGCACATCCCGGGAGCTCATTCCTGGATTGCTCCTCAGCCATATTGCATGCAGCAGCTCTTGCACTATTCCTGCACACCGTGCAGAGCTTGCTGAATCCTGGGGCATGTTTACTCTGAAAACCTAATGCCTTATTTAAATTCCAAATATTTTTTACAAGATTGGAGTATTCATTATTGCCATGTATGTATTGCATGTAGTAAACTGTGTCTCAGGCTTAATGTTTACTTAGTGGAAGGTTATTTTGGGGGAATTATAATGGTGATCTTCGCATTTAAACCTTCAGTAGTTTTGTTGCACTGCATTTGTTTACACATCTACTGTGTGGTAGTCACAAGACTCACAGGTTTATTTTATTTCTGTGTAGAATTTCTAAAGTACAATTATTTTTCTCTTATTCCTGCTAATTTAAATGAACTCCCATCTTTAGCTCTTATACTGTTTGCTTTTCCTCCCCCAGGTATTTCACTTCTTTGCCAAGCTACCTGGGTCTGTCCTCACACTGTAAACAAATATTAGATGTGCAGTGGATTCTGCCCAACACTTCACACAGGCTCCTTAGCAAAGGAAAAACAAGCAAAAAGTGTGGTACTCAGATATGTGGGAGCCTTAACTCACAGTGTCTCCACATCATGGTAAGCTTTTCTGATTCAGAAACCATTCTCCCAGTATGGTTATCCTGCCAATGGTGCTTAGTGTTTTACAGCTCTGTTTTTTATTTGTTATTCCTATGTTAAAGCAGGAGGTATTTCTATGGCTGCTCTTTGCTTGATTCTTCCTTTCAAAACACTTCCATCTCGATAGGTACATTCCCTTTAAGCTGAGACTTCCCCATTAATGTAGTGGAACAACATACACTGCATTACTGTTATACAATTATTAGTATTGCCTTTTTCCACTAAGCTCTCATTTCTGAACAGCTTATGCATTTCTACCTACTGTTTTTAGCTCACTGCTAGACATAGGCCTTCGCCGATTAACTTCCATGACAGTGGGAGATGTATCCTGCATTTCTACCTACTGTTTTTAGCTCACTGCTAGACATAGGCCTTCGCCGATTAACTTCCATGACAGTGGGAGATGTATCCTGCATTTCTACCTACTGTTTTTAGCTCACTGCTAGACATAGGCCTTCACCGATTAACTTCCATGACAGCGGGAGATGTATCCTGCATTTCTACCTACTGTTTTTAGCTCACTGCTAGACATAGGCCTTCGCCGATTAACTTCCATGACAGTGGGAGATGTATCCTGCATTTCTACCTACTGTTTTTAGCTCACTGTTAGACATAGGCCTTCACCGATTAACTTCCATGACAGCGGGAAATGTATCCCACTTTGCTCCTCTCCTTCTCTGTTATTGCTTACATTTCTATATTTTTTGTTTGTGAAATGTTTTGTATTTTACTCAGACTGAGCCTGAAATTGGTCAATATTGATCAGTGCACTACCCTGGGAAACAAATATAAATTAATTAATTAATTAATACATTACAAGAGTCAACTCCAAAGCATAAGAGAGTAGACAGCTTACATGCAGAACACTTGACTTATACTGAGGCATATCTAGATATGGAAAAAACTAAAGTACTTGTAGAAGAAACATCTGGATCTGTAATATGAACTTAATAATAGAAAGTAAACTGAACAACTATTCATTGTTCCAAATACAGAAATGCCAGTGTACCAAATCAAAGATCACAATAGAAACTATTTGTGCAGATATAACTATCAATTTACATATGCTATTCAACAACATATAGTATACTTTAACTATAACCAATGAATATCCTATTGTAACTCTAGTATTTTCTGTATCAACCATTTTTCTAGTATATTTGATAGTGCTGATAGAGAAACAATATGTCAAAATTGTTATGTGCACAGAAGGCCCAACTTTATGTAAAGTGATGACAACGGAAGTTGTCAAGAGGCAGGTAACACAAAGTTTCAAAATGGAATGATTTGTCAGAATGTTGGTGAGCAAAGTAGTGAATATTACAGCATCTTACATATCTGGGAGGAATCATCTCAGCACTAGAGTGATAGACAAAGTGAAGATGCAAAATGCAAAGAACTGCAGGAGCTCCAAAACAGGAAGAAGCAAATCTTTCTTACCCAAATTCATCAGTAAGCACATTTTCCATGCAACTAAGGACTTGAACAAAGTCATGAATAAAAGCAACATACCCAATTTTTTTAAATTCTATTTTATCACTAACCAAACAAAACACCACCTCACTCCTCGCTATTCCACATTCCCCTACCAACAACATACCCTTTAAACTTGATAATATACCCACCTCAACAAGAGAAAATACCTACAATGAATGAAACAGTCTACCTTGCAGCCAGCAAATTACCAGAAGAATACCTCAGAATAGCAGCAGAATCTATAGCATTCCCAATCACCATACTTATCAATAAACCATAAAAGGAAATCATGCCCCCATCATCTGGAAAAATCATACATCATACCTCTACATAAAGGTGTAAATTCTACCAACCAAGCCAACTGCCTTCCAATAACCATCCTCCCACCACTATTGAAGATATTAGAAAAATGTATCCACATCCAGTTGCTCAAATACCTCACCAACCAAAACCTACTCTCCTTGACTCAACATGGCTTTCGGCCTAATCATACCACCACTGTAGCCCATTTAAACTTTACAAACACAGTTAATCAACTCCAAAATAATAGAAACCTCTTCTCAACAGTCTTTCTAAACCTATCCAAAGCATTTGATATTCTCCCACACCAGAAACTCCTTGAGGAACTAGCCCCTCTAGGCCTCAATACCTCATCACTAACCTGCTTCCACAGCTGTTTATCCAATAGGAAACAAGCTGTAAAATGGCAACAAGACTATTCTAATTTCCTCATAGTCACAGTCAGTGTCCCTCAGGGATCAGTTCTAGGATCCCTACTCTTCAATATCTTTATCAATAATCACTCCACCACTAAACAAGCTGCCCTGTTACACTGTGCAGATGATGTCACTCAGCTGCTCACCCCAAACACTACCCTCCCTACAAGAAAACACACAAAAAGACTTTCCAGTCATAGAATCCTGGCTAGGTAGTTCAGATTTGCTCTTAAATGCTAAAAAATAAAAAAATAAATAAAAAAAAAACACAACTGATAGTTTTCACTCCTAAAAACTACTCAAGCCAAAAACAATATTTTCATATCCTATTAGCTAACAAAACAAAAATACAATATGTCACAAAGGCAAAACTCCTTCTGGTAATGCTCAATAATAATCTTAGATATAAAAACAAGCAAGTAATGGCAACAGTTACCAGCATGGCAACCATGCACAGCTCCAAACGACTCCCAAATAGATCACTGTCAATGAGGCAATAAAATCCAATGTTACAACAAACTCCGTTTAATAAAACAGGACAGAATCAGTAAGCGCTTTCACCATATAAATTATGACTTTCTCAGACCGTTATCATAAAACATTGCATCCATAAAACATTTATATAATAAATCCTAATTAAAAGCAGTTTAAACTCACCAGTCTCTTGCCCTAGCTTACATGTCTCCATATTAAACCCACTAAAACATAGTGACATCACTACACATGCATTTTTTCTTGTTTTTATTTCTTTCCTTGGGCTTGAACAGTTGGCTTGCTTGTTGGGGAACATTGTTTGTGTATAATCTTAGATATGACCAACACCTACTCCTAGCCATCAAAAAAACAAACTAGAAACTAAGATTCCTCTACAGGGCTACGGAATTCCTCACTAATAACTCCAGAAAAAACACATAGTATAAACATACTTATTTCCATCCCTACTCTATGCCTCACCCATCTTTACAAATCCTAACTTAATCATCAAAAATAAACTAGAGAGAGCCTATAACAAAATTACAAATTTTCTACAAATAATCATCAAAAAAACCCACCACTGCATAGTACTATAAGCCTTAACTGGCTAGAACTTAGAAATCATATCAACTACCATCAACTTATTACAGCCCATAAACTAATAAACTCCTTAGAAAAATGCCCAGCTCTAAAAGGAACACTACAACCCTATACCACTAATTGAGCACTAAGATCCAATAAATAAGCTTTTCTATCCATCACAAAATCAAACAACAGTGTAGGAGACTCACTATACTCTAACCAGGTAGCAAAAATCTAGAACAATATCTCCCCTGAAAGAAGATGGGTAAACACACTGCATGTCTTCAAAACATTATTGAAGAAACACTTGCTAAATAATTGGCTGCACTCCTGCACTACTCCAGGCTAGCCCCCCCCCCCCCATACTCAACTTAAACCCTACCTTTAAAGTTACACTGCCTTTACTTGAACTTTCTGTACCAATCTTACACATATACCTTTATATCTCTATCACTAAGAAATCAAACTGTATATTTTCCCACAGCTGTCATTTATACTATTCTTCTACAGACTGCCTCTCCACCCTCTACCTACTTTCTCTCCTACAAAGCTTCCATTTTCCAGTTAACTTCCACTACCTCTATTTTCTATAATGTAGATCTGCACAAGCTTGCTATCTCAAAATAACTAATGTTTCATGTAATTACTTCTCTTACATTCTACCTCCTGCTAAATCCCTTGCTGCCGTTGCTGCCCTTCTCCGTAATGCTAACTGATAAGCACTTTACATAATACATCTGCTGTCTTTTTGTGTAATTTCTCTGTAATCAGCTGCCTCATGAAAATATGTATTTCCTTAAATTCATAGCCTACTGTATGCTATATAATCTGTTCTACAGGTAGTCATATAATTATGTTTTCATGTAAACTCAGTGTATTTTAAAAAATGTCATTTTTTTGTCTTTCTCGCCTAATATGTGAAGCTTTTCTGCCGGGGTCTCCACTGAAAATGGGATAAACCCCACTCAGAACTTCCTGATAAAAAAGAAAAATAAATAAATAAATGTTGTATTCTCGTGCATTTTCTGAAGTCTGAAATGCAAATGTCTATCTTTGTTTAGTGGCTTCAGTCCTCAATGATTTGCCTTCTATTCCCACACACTGCACTGTCACATTATAGGGGTGCTGCACTCCTGCTTTTGACATCCTTCAGAAAAGATGTTAAACAGTGGTCCCATCTGCTTGTGTTGATAGTAGCCCAGCTGGACACAAAAGATTTCATTGCACATTTTAGAAAGGAAAAGGGGAAGTTCCCGCTCTGTCCAAATTCTCCTAGTAGTATAAATAATACCATGGTTCTCCCTTGAAAGGGGACTACAAGCCTAGTGAGACTAACGTTGTCAACAAAGGTTAATCAAATAAAATAAATTTGTCAGAAAACCAGAGGAACAGATGAATACTATGAGTAAAAAAATCTGAACATTTTGCAAAATTCTGGATAATGAAAGGTATGGCCCTGTTGTACTTACCTGTATCACAATGATTTCCATAGGCATTCACATTTTTTTCCTGCAGGAAAAATTAACTTGAGAGAGTGATCTTCTGATCATTCTGCCAAGTTAATTGGGGCCGGTTCCATTTTCTGGGGAAAGAACATATGGGTACTTAGCATTAGCCAGTCCCTTGGACTGCCAGGCATATGTCTTCACTCACTCTGAATCAGAAAAGTTTACCATGATGTAGAAACACTGTGACATATCTGAGTACCTCTTTGAATCCAGTCATGCATATCGGGGTTCAATAGTTTCCAAGATATGCAAAATTTATTTTGAAACGTTAGAGAAAATATCATTCTGGTTTCTGTGCTACAGAGTTATGCTACAGTATTGATGTAAAGGTTGTCATTATGCTGTCAGCACTGTTTAGAAGACTTTTTATTGACAGCATTGTTGTTTGTATCTTCCTGTTCACAAGATATATACATTTGTTCATCTTATAAATGTTTAACTTGGCTTTTCAGAAAATGCTGTGGAATCTAAGTATGTTTGCATGGCAAGAGATTCTACAGCTCAGAGGTGTTAATGAGTGAATATAGTGCCTTCATAAAATATACCAAATCAGATTACAATTAAAATGCTGTTCGGTTAGATGCTTCGTACAAGTTTTTAAGTACTGGTTGTTATCTGCATCTGTGCAGTGTGCTGTAAAAGGTATAATTTAGTTATGAAGCTGCTATAGTGATTTATTTTATTTTTGGTTTATGGAGAGAAATTATATTTTATCTTGTTTATAGTACAGTCACACCAATGTTAGCCCATTGGTGTAGTTTTACCATAGATTGTCTGAGAAAGGTAAACCTTTATTGTCTGTATTTCAAATAATCCTGACAAAAATTAAATGCAGGACAGAAAATAAAATAGTTAAAGTGTGAACCAGCAACTAATACACACACTAGATAAAAAAATAAATTTCCTATATAAAAAGGATGTAAACCTCTTGATGAAACTTGCTCAAAAACTTGTCAAGTAGCTATAGAATCAACATATTTTGTCATCTGTAAAGCACTGCTGTGAAAACACGTTTGTAGTTGGCCTCAATGTACTCTTGAAAATGATTAAGCCTTCTTATTGGATGTAGTTCTGGCAGATAATATTTTGAAACACTTCTCTAATTCTCATCTTAGTGCAGTATGTTATTATCCCAAGGATTATTTCACAATCTATACCCTGTTACAGTAACTGAACAATGACTCACTGGGTTTTATCTTTGTACATGGCTTGTTTCAGCATGACATTGTTACGTTTCTAAAAATGTTTATAAGAACTAGGCTTCTCTAAAATAACACAGGCTCCTTTTCAAATGGTTTAGCAAAATAGTCACATAGCTTTTATTTTATCCTTGCCAAATTGCTTAAGATAGGCAACCCTGGCTCCCCAATGTCTGAGCTGTAAAGGCAGTCAGAGACATGAGCCCTTGTCCACATAATCTGATCATGCAGGAAACATTTTCCCTTATTCCATGAGAACAGGATCAAAGATGTGTAGCTACTAGGCATTCTAGGCTGTACCTAAAACATATAATAAAGTGAAAGAAAACATACAGCATAACAGAGATGTAGTTCCCAAGAGTAATGCAGTTTTAGCTTAGCTTGCAAGTAAGTGTCATGTTTATCTAAGTTTAAGACCAGCGTTAAGTTTAGGATCAGCATGTAGTTTGTGTACAGTGTTACAGTGAGAATGTAGAGATCATGGGTCATTTAGAAAGAAAACAATCAGAAACGGACCAACAAATAACCTCAGGAGGCATTTGATTCACAATTGATATATTTGAGCCACAGATTAACTGAAAGATTACCTTAAACAGATAGTTAGAAAGCTAAGTAGTACATTGAGGTTAAAGCTAGTGTTTCTAGTTTCTTTCTTATTTTGATCTTGTGATTAACAGTGTGACACTACCAGCCCAGATATCTGGGATTTTGTAAATAATTCTATGTCATTTGTGAATATTGATATGATTTATACAGAACTGTGTGTTAAGTACTGAGCTTCAAGAATGTTACCACAGCATGCCCTGCTGGAACATAGAAGATTAACTTACAAAACTTCAAGAAAATAAGTTGAAATTAATTGTTTTATGATGTGCTATAAAAGTTAGTTTCAGTGCAGCAAGGAGACCATGTCTAGAGCTAGAAGTTTTTTTTTTCTATTGTCTTGGAGAGAAGTAGTTACTAGGTTTAAAATGTAAAAGTGTTTTAATACTTTATGACTTCCTAGCAGCTGCACAGTTCTGAGAGATATATATTTCTCACACAGAGATGTAAATTTTGTTAAGTTTTTGTTTAGCCTGGTAACTAAAGCCAGGTGACAAAAAGTGATGTAATCCAAGCTGACCCAGCAGTAATGTTTGATATTAATTAGGGAACTCTCAGAGAGAGAGAGACTGTGCATTTTGTATTTTGTCTTGGACCTAGCAAGAATATCCACTCATCATCACCATTTGCCTGGCTTTGTAAGTAAGATTTAGAGCATATTATCTCTTTTAGCTATAGATAGGAATATAGTAAAGGTTAGTTTGGATGTTTTCTGTATTTATTTGAGACTGTCCTGCAATGTTGTTTTAAAATATTTCATGTGATTTTAAACTCTGAAGTCACTGTGATGAGTTATTGAATATTGTCTTGTTCTTTTATTATTTATTATTAAATATTTTTAAACCTAACTTTGTGGCTGATATTTGTGAGACATATTTAAGCTCTTAGAGTACTTGTATATGTATTAGGTGACATTGTACAGGTCACTCCAATAGCCTTGCTTGGTCAAAACTTCCATTTGGATAATAGTAACATTACACAGTAGGATTGGACACTCTTTATAAGGGCCTTATAGTATTTGATAAAGAGTTGGTTGGTGGCAGTGATAGCTAACTTATAGTCTGGGCAGAAGGGGGCATAGCTAGTAAACCTGTGCCAGCCTTTCCTGTGTGTGTGTGTGTGTGTGTGTGTGTGTGTGTGTGTGTGTGTGTGTGTGTGTGTGTGTGTGTGTGTGTGTAAATTAAATCTAAAAGTGTGTGTGTGTCAGTCACTTTGTCAGGGACACAAAGCACTGGTTGGACAGAGAGGATGCTGGAGGTTTTGGCTTGACCACTCAGCTGAGATCTCAACCTTGTAGCTGTGCCAGTGTGGAGTCTTATTGGGGATCTGGAGAAAGAGGGAGAAACCAGCTCCAGACTGACTGTGATCTCTGTGTGCTCTTAACGGAAATTTACTTTACTGTGTGTGTACTTGTCATCCTCCCATTGTGTATGTCCCTCACTGGTGCCAGTGGTGAGGACTGAGGCTCCTTGATTACTGGGCCAGTGCAGGGACATCACAAACAGTATCAAAGACACTGGCATACCAATGAAAAATCACCTGTAAAGAAGCCATTACTCTTGTTGATACTAAACCCATCTCTAAATCCATGTTGGTTATCTATAAGCAAACTATATTTGTTAATGTAATTAACAAGTTGTTGGTAGATTATTTTTTTCCATGCCTTTTCTTGGAGGGAAGAAGTTTAGCACTGGCCTGTGATTATTTGGTTCACTGAAGTTATGAGATTTGGGTAGAGGTGTTATGTAAACATGTTTGAATTGATTGGGTAACAATGTCAGGATCCATGAAATCATACTTGCTCTTCAGTCTCTCAGACATGACAAATATGACTAAGACATGATGGTAGCTCATAAAATTGTTAAAAACCTGAGGTGTTCAATCCAAAATGACATACAGAGAAATGTATAGGAGTTTGTTATGTGTTTGTCAAATGCAGGTAAAACTGTGATCCTGAATGGAATCCTGCCCTAATCCAGAATGATGCACAGATACAGTGAGAAATAGTTGGCTTTAACAAATGAGTAAGAAGCAATTTTAGTAGAATACAGCATGTGTCATCTTGGGAAGAGAATGGACCAACTTGCTTTATCAAGAATGGCATACACTTTTCTTTCCATGCATTCTACATACTGGCCAAAGCACTTGCTGCCCCTGAAGTGCCTTTGTCAGGCAAAGTCTGCATTCTGAACATTCCAAAATAACAAAATGACTTGTAGTAGATTCCATTGTGGACCTTATCAGGCTTACTCTGCTCAGTGTCAAACTTCATAAGAATTGCCAATCAAGGCTTTCCTGCAACATGGGCACATCCATTCTCTTTGAAATGTGCTGTGCTATCACTAACTCTGTGCTGTAACAGAGCTTAGTTTCATTGTAAATACAGTACTCCCTCTTTACCAGAGTTTAACACATATCACACATTCAGACCTATTGGACACTGCAGGGATGTATCAATATTTGTCAGAGACCCAATTATCTCCAGACATATTCTGGTGACCCAGAAACAGAACTTGTTGTACCTCAAATTGTCCAAAACAAGACAGATTACTGGTTCTACTTTACAAACTTAAATGCAAAGGCTTGAGTTTTAACAACTTACTGCTGATCACTTGATTTACTCTATACATGTTATCATTGTTTTTTGCTGGGGGCAAGCCATCCCACACCTTCAGTGTTGGGGCTCTGCCCCCATACCACTGAACTATTAATAAACTGGAAGTAACATTGCACAAACTCAGGCAAAATGTATTTAAAGACACATCCTGTGTATTCTAATGTCTTGCACTGAGATAAAGAGATAAGTGTATGGCTGCAAATTGATGAGCAGCAAGCAACTAATGAGTAAATAATGTATAACTCAAGCTGCCAATTCATAATCTGTACAGGTGATATTCCATGTCTAGGAGTATGGTGAAATATCTCAAAATGTGTTTACTGATCTACTCATAAATAAAAATATGTTTCTGATGGGTGATTCTGACTATCATTCGGTTAACTGGCACAACTATATTGCAAAGGGTGGGTATGCCCAGAGATGCCTAGACTAATAAATACTAACTCCTATGGATAAATAGTTAGCTATCCCAATAGGGGTCAAATTCTTCTTGTCCTTGCCATTATTAGTATCACATCTACTTTCACTGCTGTCATAGAACTGTCAAATATAATCAAATCCAATAACAAATCAGGAATCTTCTACTTTAGGTAATCTAAAGCTGCCATCATGAAAAGTTCTACATTCAAAGACTGTAAAAAGAAAAACATTAAAACTATGTGATGAGCTGTCAAAAATTCAGCTGCAATGTTCTAGTCCCCATCTAAGCTCAGATGTCATGTATGCCAATGAATGGTATCTGCTGCTAATAAGTGCCATTAACCAAGTGGTACCAGAGAAAATTGAATATATTAGGAAAAGTGCAAATAAGACCACAAAAATTCCAATGGGTATAATGTATTCAAAAGAGAAGTAAAAATGCCACAAGAGTGTCAAATACAGGATACTGGAAAAAAAGACCACCTCTTACCCCAATAGCTACTTCTCTAGCTGCACTTCAAAAATCATACAAATGGAAATTGATTAATAACATGTCCCTAGTATATTTGGGAATGGTAGCAAGGACTGATACCAAAACAGACAACCTTGTGCCCCAGTAACTGCATACCATGTTAGCTGTTCCTGTGATGTTTTTAGTTTTGCTTTTTTTTATTTATCTTTTGTTGACCAGGTTAGTCCCACTAGGCTAGTAGCCTCTTTTCATGGGAAACCTGAAGTGATATTTATACTACTTGTGCAAATTTGACCAGGGCATCAGGTAACTTCCCCTACTTGTCATTGTTGTAAGTGGAACCCATTCTGGTGGAGCACTTCCTGTTTCTGTTCCAAGCACATAGGTGGCACAGAGAAACAGGGAGGCGGATGGAGAGAGAGAGAGAGAGAGAGAGAGAGAGAAGGAGGTGACGGAGTAGTGAAAGAAATTATGGAGAAAGCAATTATCAGGACCAGTGAATGTATACTGGATTCTGAGGAACTGTTTCAAAGAAACCTGTTTGATGGAGATGACTCAGTAAATGATGGATGCATAATTACAACCCTCCAGTTGGGAGGGTTGCAGGATAATTTACTTAAAGAAATGGTGGTGTAGAGTGAGCCAGAAAATGAAGATGTTTCCTGGAGGGACATTATGGAGAAAACACAAAAGGAGGATTCAGAAACAATCCAGAAGAATAGTGGTGAGATGGAAAAGAAAACATACACAGAGAAAGTAAAAGAAGGCAAAAGTAGAGCAGCAGAAATGAAGGCAGAAGAAAATGAAAAATGGAAGTACATGGTAAGGATTAAAAGCAAAGAAGACAAAGAAATGGACAGGTAAGAATTGTGAGACAATTTAATAGCTCCTTTGGGTGTAAAAGCTCATGAGGTAAGAGCATTTATTCTTATTAGCAAAGTGGACTTTTGTGACATTATATTTGAGACTGTTTTTTTTAGTGGAAATTTTTCTTGGAGAACATAAAAAAAAGAAAGGCAGTTACCCATAAAATCTTTATGTGATAAAAGCATTTAACAGGGAAACAAAAAAGAAGATGCATATGCAATTCCGAACAGAGTTAGAAAAAGAGACTCTGTCATTGTCCATGTTGGTGTGAATGACCTGAGACCTCCTTGGACTACATGAAAAGAGACATGGAGTAGCTTTCGGATCTTGTAGCCCAGGCAGGTATGACCCTAGCCCTGAGTAGCATCCTGCCATTGCGCAGAATGATGCCACAGTACAAGGACAAAATGATTGACTTCAACAATTGGCTAAGCTTCTGGTGTCATTCTAAGGGGATCCAGTATTTGTCTGTCTGGAAGACATGGCCGACAGACCACAATGCTTTGCCAGAGATGCACCTCTTGCCCCTGGGATTCTGGATACTGGCTAAGGCTCTTGCCACCCCTTTAGTGCCTTTTTTAGGCAAGGTTCAAATGCTAAATTCTCCTCCGTAACAGGTACAAGCAAGCAAATTCTGAGGGTAATGCTACTCAATGCTAGAAGTCTAAACCTCAAAATGCACTCACTCGAGGCACTCCTTAAAATGGAGAACATCGACATCTGTGCAGTGACAGAGACCTGGTTTAAGGCTCCAGAGAGCACCCCTGCATTACCAGACTATAATTCATACTACACCTTTCGGCCACCTAACCTGGACCGAAACACTAAATGTGGAGGCGTGTCCAAATTCATTAAGAATATCCACACCTCCAGTCTAGTTGCTCAACATAATGCATCCAAAACTATCCAGGTGCAACTAACACTAGGCAAGACTGCAATCCAGGTTGTAGCTTGTTACAGATCTCCCACCATGCCCCAGGATTCCCACTCTTCATTTCTTAAGATACTGGAAAATATTAAGGTACAACCCAATATCTTAATTATGGGTGATTTCAACTACCCCACCATCAACTGGGAAAACTACTCATGTACCAACTCATTTGCTCAATGTTTTCTGGAATTCATAAATTCCAACGCCTTGGATCAGCTTGTTCACATGCCCAGCTGGATACCAATATCCTGGACCTGGTCATTACCAATATCGGTAACCGGTGTTCCATGCCAGAGGTCAACTCCTCACTTGTCAGATCCGATCACAAGCTAATCACTCTAGACATCCATATCCCACCCCCACCCCCCATTAACAAAACCACCGTCAAAAACTACTCCTTAGCCAACTTCATGCTTCATAAGACAGAAGTGCTAAACTTCACGACACCCATGCAGACGGAAAATAGAGGTATAACTGCTGAATCTTACATAAATGCACTGTATAAGCATATACACGAGTGCATGGATCGTGCCATCCCCAACAGAACCAAGACGCTATTCTCCGAAAAAAGGAAGCCAATCTGGTGGTCCCCTGCCATAAACAAACTCTACAACAGAAGGAAGAAGCTGTTGCAAAAAAGAGTAAAATCCCAAGATTGGAGGAACTCCCTGGTCAGCCTCAGCAAGAAGCTGAGATCCCTCATAAAATCCTCCAAAGCCAGTTATGAAAATAAAATCACCACTGATTCCAAAGACAACCACAAAGCATTCTACACCTATGTCAAGCATCTCAATGGCAACACTCATATCTGTTCTGAGTTACAGCACAATGGCACTAAATATACACAAACAACCGATATTGCCAACATCCTGGCAGATAGGTATAGTGCTAACTTTTACCCCCTCTCACCCTCCAAAAGCCCATCTTAATACCGGAAGAATGCAAAGCCCCTGTAATCATGGATGAACAAGTAAAGACCACACTCTCCAAAGCCAAGAACACAGCATCCATGCGACCAGACAACATCCCAGGCTGCAAACTACAGAACAAACTGGCACCCCCACCTAAGTACCATGTTCAATCATAGCCTCACCTCAGGCTATGTATCCACTGAATGGCACACAATGACTGTTATCTCACTCCACAAAGGGGATTGCCACCATGGACCCTGGAAACTACTGCCCCATTAGTCTGACAAGCCTGGTCTGCAAGGCCATGGAACATATCATCTTGGAGCTTATAAACAAAGACACAGGTAACCTCCAAACCCTGGACCCCTCTCAATTTGGGTTTGTAAAAGGTAGATCATGTCTACTAAGCCTGACATGACTTCTTTGAAGCAGTCACTAGAGCTGTAGACGAGGGCAAGGTAGTGCACACAGCCTATCTTGACCTCGCCAAGGCTTTTGATACCATCCCCCACTCTGGAATTATAGATAACTCACTAAACTGGGCATAAATCCCTATGTCACAAGATGGCTGGCCAACTGGCTCACTGACAGAACCCACACAGTAAAAGTAGATGACTCCAAGTCCAACTTCAGACCAGTGATGAGTGGAGTACCACAGGTTCAGTCCTGGGTCCTCTCCTGTTTGGCATCTACTTCTCTGAAGTGCAGGCCAACACAGAAGGTCTTTGGCTAATAATGTTTGCAGATGACTGCAAACTGGGAGCCATAATAGAATCACCTAATGATGTAGACATTCTACAAAAGGGCATCACAGAGACGGATGCTTGGTGTCAAAGTCATAGCCTCAGGCTCAATGCCAAGAAGTGCATTGTCATCCCCTTTAGGAAAAACTCAGTACCCATGAACTACCACATAGTTGGTAGTTTACTAAACACTGAAAGTGTGATAAGAGACCTCGGGACACAGGTGGAAAGTAGTGTCTCCTTTGATAACTACATCACCACAGTAGTCAGTAAATCCTTCTTCGTGGCACACCTCATCACAAAAGGGTTCGCTTCTAAAAAAAGGAGGCCATTGTTCCTCTCTACTCATCCCTCATCAGACCCATTATAGAGTACAATGCCCCATTTGGCATGTATCTCACAAGACATCTACAACAATTGGAAAGGCCACAGAAATACCTCACTATGAGGATTACCAGCCTCAAACAGATGCCATATACAGACCGTCTCAAAAAATTCCAGCTCTACTCCGTCCCATATTGTCTACTCAGAGATGATCTCTGCCTAACATACAAAGCTATGTCAAACCCAGAGCTGTTGGACATGCTACACTTAAAGAAATCCCAATCTCTCCAAACCACACACTCCAGGGACCTAAACCTTGTCAGCACAATAAACAGAACATGCTGGAGGGATAGATTCCTGTCCCAGAGACTTCCCACACTCTGGAACAAGCTACCCATTCATGTCAAGCAAAGCTCCACATTGGCCGTCTTTAAGAAAAACCTTTGCCAACTGGATGGGAAATAGAAAATTCACCCTGGGGATCACTTCTGTGGCACTGCTTGACAGGGGCACAGGAAAATAATTTTCTTGGGTGGCGAAAGCCAGGGAACCTTTTTGGCTAGGCTTATATAGGCCCCAGGGTCGATAGCCTAGTATCTACCCATGAACCTATGAAATGACATTTGAAAACTTTATTTAAAAAAGTACTGGACATTGCAAAGGTTTATGACAAAAGAAGTTTGTGGGCTGGTGGCTTTGATTGTAATATTGTGTTAAAAATATAAAGAGAAAAAATTATACATATAATCAGTATGCTAAATGTAGAGGGGAGCTTGTGCCTTGATGTCTTGTGTCACTAGATAACAGACCATAGCAAACTGGTGCAGCCAGCAGGGTTCTGAGGTATATAGAGAAGATGTCACAACCACCAATGATGTTTTCTTCAAAGAAAAATGTTAGCAAAAGAGAAAATGAGTTAAATAACCCAGGTAAAATCCCTGCAGAGCCCATGGCTGGACCATTGGGTAGGTGGGATTCCCTTGCTAGAGTACTGAGTAAAGTTCCTCTCCCACCCCCTGCTGAGCATTTACAGTTTCAACATAAAGCAGATCCAGAAAAGTTGGCAAAGGCTCTAGCAGATTTAAAGTTTAAAGATAAGGGAAAGAGGTTAAAGCTGGGGCATGTGCTGCCAAATAAATGTTTTTGGCAGTTTTTACAACATACAATTAGTGAGCTCACACAGCAAGTTAGTACACTACAGGACATATAAAAAATGTATGTAGCAATATCATTAGACACAGATGGCTTTCAAAAAGCAAGACAATTTACTAAAGAGACAAAACAGATTAATTTGTTTATCAGTCAAAATAATTCAGTAGCATAAGCAAAACAAAAAGTGCAGAGGGCAAAAAGACTTCCCTCATAGGGTGTACTGCACGTACTACTTTGTAGACTAAATTGTGATTCAACAACATGGGAGGTTAATAGTTATTCATTATCTGATAATGAATGCAAAGACTTTGATTTACTAGGTATTTTAACAGCAGAGGCACAACCTGTAATAAAAAAGGGTGATAGCATTACTTTCAATTGCACAAATGTGCTTGCTTCATGTTCCACCCACACTTAAAGCAGATTATTAATGCAGTAGACAAACATAGGTTCATAGGTTCATAGGTAGGTACTAGGCCATCGGCCTAGCAAAAAGGTACCATGGCTTTCGCCACCCAAGAAAATTATTTTCCTGTGCCCCTGTCAAGCAGAGCCACAGAGGTGATCCCCGGGTTGAATTTCCCATCCAATCATCAAGATTTTTTTTGAAGAGTGCTAATGAGGAGCTTTATTTGATATAGATAGGTAGTTTGTTCCAGAGCATGGGAAGTCTCTGGGACAGGAATCTATCACTCCAACATGTTCTGTTCATTATAGTGGCAATGTTTAGGTCTCTAGAGCGTGTAGCTCAGAGGAATTGGGATTTCTTTAAGTGGGAGCATGTCCAACAGCTCTGGGTTTGACATAGCTTTGTATGTTAGGCAGAGATCGCCTCTGAGTAGGCGATATGAAACGGAGTAAAGCTGTAGTTTTTTGAGATGGCCTGCATAGGGCATCTGCTTGAAGCCAGTAATCCTCTTTGTGAGGTATTTCTGCAGCCTTTCCAGTTGTTGTAGATGTCTTGCATAGCTGACTTTAGGCACCAGCGAACCCTGCGGTTGCTGGGGGCCCCCTGTTCCTGGGGGGGGCCCCAACAACAGCAGGTTGCCTTACCCTAATATTTTGCAACAGGTCTGTCAAGCCAACAAAAGCTAGTACAACACTCTTGTGTACTTAATAAATCAGACGGGTAATAAGTCATAATTTATATCTCCTTTAAAATTCAAAGATATCTCTGGTTATACTAACAGTGTTTTATCA
Organism: Protopterus annectens; assembly: GCF_019279795.1. Lineage (NCBI taxonomy): Eukaryota > Metazoa > Chordata > Ceratodontiformes > Protopteridae > Protopterus > Protopterus annectens. The sequence goes on along the minus strand of NC_056729.1, from coordinate 1,148,111,718 downwards.
AGCAACAGGCTTCACAATTCCATTAAATATTTTACCACTGATATAGTACCCCTGGCTTAGTTAAACTCTGCTAGTGAACATTCAGCCCACTAAAATTAACATAGCCAACCTTAGGTACTTGCAATACCCATGGCTGCAAGGGGGCCCCCTTAGTCATCCTTGACTGTGTGTGGGAGCCCCACAAAAGCTGCTGCTGGTTGGGGGGAAAATGAGGAAAAGAAATGTATTAATTTCCTGATTATGCACTTTAACATGAACAGGTCTGTGATATGACGCTGATAGGATAAAGCTGATAATGAATATAGGCAAGGTAAGCACTAGAGAGATCAGCAGCCCAGAGTGACTGTTCTCAGTGCAAACCTTGGATTTTAAGAAAAGCTGATGTTTTTGATCTGCAGGGAAGGCTTTCTTTTTTCAGGGAATTTTATAAACACTGACAGAATACCAGCTACTGCAACTTTCAACTTCTTTGCAGAATAATTCATTGCAATACCTATAATAGCAGAATAAAGGCTCAAAATAATGAACATGTTCCAGATATTACACTAATTCAATTAAAAAGTTAATAGTATAATACCTTTTTTATCAGCTTTCATTGTTGGTCAAATAAATATAAAACTCTGGTGTCTGGATTTATGGACTATAATCCTGGATGATTTACAAGCAAATCAAACTTTTTACAAAGGATAGAGCAAAACTATGAGAAAAATCAGGGAAGGTAAATAAAAGTGACTTAGCCATGCTGCTGTTTGGCAACTGCTAAATGGCAGTCACTGATCTGGTGTGACAATAGTAGTGCTGCACAGTATATTTCTGTTTGTTGAAGTAAGTACAAAACTAGCAGTGTGTGTTGGGGGATGGATTGTGTGGTTGTTACTTCTTTAATTGCCATCACAGTCAAACCTTACAGGTGTGCACATGAGGTTATACTTTGTGTTTAGGCTGAGGACAGTGTGTTCATTCTTTTCTTTTGCTTTTCTGACAGACCTCAGAGGTGTACAAAGAAGGTTGCTATAAATGTGTGCAGGGACAGTGTACTGTCTAGGAGCAACAAAGTTATTCTTTTCACTTTCCTCACAATCACACTTCAGGCATGTATGCAGGTATGCCTTTGATAGTTTAGGTTGAGGAATGAGGAGGCATGCTATGTATCTGTATGTCAGCATTCACTTAAAATACATGACTGTAGAAATTTGACCTTCTGCCTTCTTCCCAGTCTAACACCAGAATGATTCACAGGCAGTCTTTTTGGGGGGGGTTAGGGAGGAAGGCAGTTCCAAGATAGGACCTGTATATCCAGACAACTGGCTTGTTAGTTTATTGTGAGTCACTGTTTTATCATCTTTGAATATTAAGCCTTTGGTACAACCTAGATTAAAAAGTTGGGAAAATGTTGTAAATGTATTTCAGAACATGCATAGCCCAGTGCTTCTAGTGGCTCTGATTTAACTGAGTTATTTCCTACATGGTTATTACTGTAGTTACTTGGTCAGGAAAGGTGTGTTGAAAGGATGCAAGGCAAATTAAAGCTGAACAACAACACAATTTATTTCCTTAATCAGAATTTCTGTTCAAGCCATTACTGGATGAAAAGGTTGTGTAAAAAGAAAAAAAAATTAAAATGCACCAGAGCATATAGGAAGATATGGCTTCTTGAAAATGTTGAAGAGTAAAGCACAATTTGAGAAAAGGAAGAAAAAGTTAATGTGCATAGCACGGAAAGCCCAAGATGGAGGGAGGGGCGATCGGAGGAAGAGTGGAAGGTTTAGTTTGTGTGTGTTGGATGGCTGAAACAGTAGGCCTAGGACGCCATTTCACCCAAGTTCAGACCTGTACATAGAGTTCCTGCAATGTATCATTGTTGCAGCTAAATTCCAGTAACTGTAAATGTCCCTTTGTGAGATGGGCCAACATAGTGAGGTACGCAGGCCTATTGTAATTAAGAGCATTGTAGATACAGGTCAGTCAGTTTGCAGCATGAACTAAAAGGTTGCTTAGGAGGGGGTATCAGCGATAGGGTAATATGTAGACTGGAAGTGCTTAGGGGGGCCCCCAGCTTGACATCTGTTGGGGGCCCCCAAAATGCTAACACCGGTCCTAATGTCTTGTGAGGTACATACCAAAAGGGGCATTGTACTCTATAATTGGTCTCATGAGTGATGAGTATATATATTTTTTCCTGGATGAGAAACCTTTTGTGATGAGGTGTGCCACATAGAAGGATTTTCTGACTACTGCGGTGATGTGATTATCAAAGGAGAGACTACTGTCCATCTGTGTCCCAAGGTCTCTTATCACACTTTTGGTGTTACGTAGACTACGTGGTAGCTCATGGGTACAGAGTTTTTACTAAAGGGGATGACAATGCACTTTTTGGCATTGAGCTTGAGGCCATGCTTTTGACACCTGGCATCTGTCTCAGTGAGGCCGTTTTATAGGATGTCCACATCGTTACTAGCTTCAGTTATGTCTCCTAGTTTGCAGTTATCTGAAAACTTCATTAGCCAAAGTCCTTCTGTGTTAGCCTGTATGTCAGAAAAGTAGATACCAAACAGGAGAGGACCCAGGACTGAACCCTGTGGTATTCCACTTGTCACTGGTCTGATGTCGGATTTGGAGTCTGCTACTTTCACAGTGTGGGTTCTGTCAGTGAGCCAGTTGGCAACCCATCTTGTAACATAGGGATTTTTACCTAGTTTAGTGAGTTTATAGTGTGACAGTTCAAAACAATGGGGTAAAACCACAGATAAAATATATTTTAATAGTTCTGTTAAGCACGGATATTTAAAAAGGGGGAACCCTAGTAACAGTAGGACTTCAGTGCAGCTGTGCTCTGTCAATGCATCCAGATACATTACAACAATGCAAAAGCTGTTGCAGATGGACACAACTAAACCTTCTGTGAGTTTGCTCAATCATTCTCTGCCTGTGAAAAAGCCTGATCATAAAGGACTGAATAAAGTGACACCACCATTGGCAGCAGCTGTTCCAGACATTGTTAGAAACTGTCTTCATCTGCTGGATCATACCATGCAGTTTTGGACATGGTTAATGCTTTCTTCTCCATTCCTATAGTAGAGGAAAGCAGAGTACAATTTGCTTTTACCTGGAAAGAGAGACAGTATACTTTCCAGGTACTTCCATAAGGATACCTGCAGAGCCCCACTTCATGCCATGGACTGGTAGTAAGATATGTTACTAATTACGTGTAAAGTGACTGTATATCATTAAGGGAGAAAACCTGATGTGGACATTGCAATGCAGGCTGTGATGCAACATCATCAGAATAGAGGGTGGGCTGTAAATGGAAATAAAACGGAGCAGAAAACATCAGTAAAATTCCTTGGCATGATATAAAATGGAGCAAAAAGAGTGATACCTGCTGCAGCATTGAAAAGTATCCAGAAGATTGCCATACCAAAGACAAAACAGCAGGCGCAAGCCTTTCTGGCCAAAAACAAAACAGCAGGCGCAAGCCTTCCTGGGAGGAATACAATTCTGGAGGCCATTTGTGCTTCACCTTGGGTTATTCTAAAAGCGACTGTTCAAAACAATGTAATGTCTTGCGGACTGTGGCAAAAAGATAATGTTGGCAAGAAATGACCTGTGGGTTTTTGGTCTAAAAGTTTCACCTGAGCACAGGTTAGATATAGTCCCCTCAAGGAACATGTGTTAGCTGTATATACTGCTCTACTTCATGTAGAGGGAATATCAAAGCAGCAAACAATGACTGTAAAAGTAGACTGCCCAATCCAGGGGTGGCAACGTGGTGATACATTAATGAAACCTTTGATAGCACAAACATCAACTGTGCAAAAATGGAAATGCTATTTGCAAAAACAAGCTAATATAGTATCTGAAGTGTCTCAAATGCAACAAAACTGGCTGGATTAGTTATTCTGAAACATACAGACACAACAGAACAACAATGACACAAGTTACCAAAGTCGCCCATTGCTAAAGCATCACCATTTAATGAAAAATATGAACATTACCCCTACTGCTATAAGTTTTGTTAGAGAATCCCAGAAAAAACGTGTTCAAAATACTGGAAGACTATGGCTACATTGTATAACAGTGTGTCAGACCTAGAAGCTGCCTCATCTCCATGATATGCCTTCTGCAGAATTAAAAAATGACATCACTGAGACTATTTTGCCTTCAGTTGTTTTACATGCCATGGACAAAACTTAATTGCAGTTAAAGGATTGGGACATTTAGTATGCCATGGCCAACCAATCAGCTATGAGCTGAGACATATGGTAAGAGAAACCAAAACTTAAAACAGTCAAATGTTGTAGTTATTCCATGCATAAAAATAACAGTAAAGTGACAGAAATGTTTATTCATATCGTAAAACTGAGTATTTAAGTTTTATTAGCCACTGCACCAAGTGCAACAAAAGTATAATGAGTGACTAAAAACTGCATACATTAAGATGTGTTTTTATAGTTAATAGCATATTTTTGAAAGAGTTGCATAAAATTGTTTTCATCAGGTACAGAAGGAAATTGCTTGTGAAGAGTGTCTGATAGCTAGTGAAAAAGTGTCCACTCATCTGAAAACGTCATTGTCCAGTCATAAAAAATATATGACTTGAGTGATGCTTTACAGCAACAGATGGAGAAATCTGAAGGGTGAAGTGTACAAAATGAAAATGTTAGTGTGTGTGTATTTTGTTACACTTATCAAAAATGAGCAGCTTTAATTCACCCATACTTTTTCAGCAAGTTACTCAACAAGGACAAATTGTGTTACATCGATGTGCATCAGACTTTAATAAAAATGATTAAGAACAAAGGCACCATTGTAAAATATGTAAATGAAATTAAAAAAATAACTGCTTTGTATTGGTATAATATTTTTATGTAGTCAACCAAGGCATCAGCCTGGTTTAACTAGCTTCTGCATCCACCATTTATTCTGTTTTGTTTTGTGTGTTATCATACTGCTTTTATTACAAAAAGCTAAAAAATATAAATTAACGCTCAGGATACTAGGGCTTATTAAAAGTATGCAGTGTGAGCTGCACAAGTGCAAGGGGTGGCTGAAGGGTCCACCCAGCTTGCCCAGTTTAGATACGTCAACCACTCCTGCATACAATGAAATCACAGCAACTATATTAAGGGACTGCATCTTGCAAATAACTTCTGAAATATTAGTAAGATATGCTAGAAACATGTTTTAAGGTAAACCCTGCTTACAGAACTTTAGTGCATTGAACTTTGTTGAATCTGATAAGATGTTTACCAGCTTGCAGCGTCAAATAAGAGGGACTATCAAGTCTGTAGTCAGCTAAGGGCTAACTGTTCTCTTAAGAAGAGGAAGTATGCAGAGGTACTGAAAGTAAAAACTGGACATGATTATATGACAGGGACACTGAAAATAAAAACCAGACATGATGTAAGTCTTGTTTACAACTTAGGAAATGATTTGTAATTTTCTAAAATATTCTAGCAGTTCAAAACTGCCATGACCTTCTTGAACTCATTGTTTATACAAGATTATAAAACCCTCACCAGCCAGCAACAGATTGAAACTCATCATCTGGATTTGATTTTATTGATTTGATTTAATCAACATGAACTCACCTTGGACTGAGCATACAGTTTTGCCAGTCACTGTACCGTGTTGACTGAAGAGATAGCTGCACAGACAGGATTTAGACTCCCCATATCAATGAGTAAAGATGATTATTTTGATGCTAAGTACAAGATCATTTTCTTGATTTGATTTCATGATTATTCAGTGTTATTTGGTAATAAACTGTTTAAGCGGGTCCAGGCATCTAGGCAGTGAGACATTTCCCTGTGGTACATTTGGCTGGGAACATATGGCTAAAGTGACATTCAGCTGCAGAGAAATATGGCTGTTTGCAAACTCCCTGTGGGCAAAGAGAAACACACGCTGCCATTCTCACAGCTTTAATAACCAAATGCATCATACCTCTCTACTGTACAGATGTTTGCAGTGTCCAGATTTTTCCCTCATATTTTTGGTGTTCCTCCTAAAATCTGTACTTTCCTGGCAAATAGTTGAGGATTGAAGTAATTAAATAATTACAAACATTTGAATTTAAGACTCCACATCCTCAGAAATTCATGCTAATGCAAAATCTATTATTATATCAACTTTCTAAGTTTGTAAGAGCAATATTTAAAATCCGTCCCTATTTGTCCCCCCATCATTTTAGGGTTTGTCCAGATTTTTTTTGCTCTAAGAGGTTGAGAGGTATGAAATGCATGGAAGCAGAAGAAGTAATGAGTGTTGTGTTCAGTGTACAGTATATGCTTATGTAACTACAACATATAGAAGTGTGCTACAGCATGGGTACAGGGGAAATAATGAGTGTTGTGCTCAGTGTACAGTATATGCTTATGTAACTACAACATGTAGAAGTGTGTTACAGCATGGGTACAGGGGAAGTAATGAGTGTTGTGCTCAGTGTACAGGACATACTTATTTAACTACAACATGTAGAAGTGTACTACAGCATGGGTACAGGGGAAGTAATGAGTGTTGTGCTTAGTGTACAGTATATGCTTATGTAACTACCACATGTACAAGTGTGCTACAGCATGGGTACAGGGGAAGTAATGAGTGTTGTGCTCAGTGTACAGGACATACGTATTTAACTACAACATGTAGAAGTGTGCTACAGCATGGGTACAGGGGAAGTAATGAGTGTCGTGCTCAGTGTACAGTATATGCTTATGTAACTACAACATGTAGAAGTGTGCTACATCATGGGTACAGGGGAAGTAATGAGTGTTGTGCTCAGTGTACAGGACATACTTATTTAACTACAACATGTAGAAGTGTGCTACAGCATGGGTACAGGGGAAGTAATGAGTGCTGTGCTCAGTGTACAGTATATGCTTATGTAACTACAACATGTAGAAGTGTGCTACAGCATGGGTACAGGGGAAGTAATGAGTGTTGTGCTCAGTGTACAGTATATGCTTATGTAACTACAACATGTAGAAGTGTGCTACAGCATGGGTACAGGGGAAGTAATGAGTGTTGTGCTCAGTGTACAGGACATACTTATTTTAACTACAACATATAGAAGTGTGCTACAGCATGGGTACAGGGGAAGTAATGAGTGTTGTGCTCAGTGTACAGGACATACTTATTTTAACTACAACATATAGAAGTGTGCTACAGCATGGGTACAGGGGAAGTAATGAGTGTCGTGCTCAGTGTACAGTATATGCTTATGTAACTACAACATGTAGAAGTGTGCTACAGCATGGGTACAGGGGAAATAATGAGTGTTGTGCTCAGTGTACAGTATATGCTTATGTAACTACAACATGTAGAAGTGTGCTACAGCACGGGTACAGGGGAAGTAATGAGTGTTGTGCTCAATGTACAGGACATACTTATTTAACTACAACATGTAGAAGTGTGCTACAGCATGCGTACAGGGGAAGTAATGAGTGCTGTGCTCAGTGTACAGTGTACAGTATATGCTTATGCAACTACAACATGTAGAAGTGTGCTACAGCGTGGGTTCAGGGGAAGTAATGAGTGTCGCGCTCAGTGTACAGTATATGCTTATGTAACTACAACATGTAGAAGTGTGCTACAGCATGGGTACAGGGGAAGTAATGAGTGTTGTGCTCAATGTACAAGACATACTTATTTAACTACAACATGTAGAAGTGTGCTACAGCATGGGTACAGGGGAAGTAATGAGTGTTGTGCTCAGTGTACAGGACATACTTATTTAACTACAGCATGTAGAAGTGTGCTACAGCATGGGTACAGGGGAAGTAATGAGTGTCGTGCTCAGTGTACAGTATATGCTTATGTAACTACAACATGTAGAAGTGTGCTACATCATGGGTACAGGGGAAGTAATGAGTGTTGTGCTCAGTGTACAGGACATACTTATTTTAACTACAACATATAGAAGTGTGCTACAGCATGGGTACAGGGGAAGTAATGAGTGCTGTGCTCAGTATACAGTATATGCTTATGTAACTACAACATGTAGAAGTGTGCCACAGCATGGGTACAGGGGAAATAATGAGTGTTGTGCTCAGTGTACAGGACATACTTATTTAACTACAACATGTAGAAGTGTGCTACAACATGGGTACAAGGGAAGTAATGAGTGTTGTGCTCAGTGTACAGTATATGCTTATGTAACTACAACATGTAGAAGTGTGCTACAGCATGGGTACAGGGGAAGTAATGAGTGTTGTGCTCAGTGTACAGTATATGCTTATGTAACTACAACATGTAGAAGTGTGCTACAACATGGGTACAAGGGAAGTAATGAGTGTTGTGCTCAGTGTACAGTACATGCTTATGTAACTACAACATGTAGAAGTGTGCTACAGCATGGGTCAGGGGAAGTAATGAGTGTTGTGCTCAGTGTACAATACATGCTTATGTAACTACAACATGTAGAAGTGTGCTACAGCATGGGGACAGGGGAAGTAATGAGTGTTGTGCTCAGTGTACAGTATATGCTTATGTAACTACAACATGTAGAAGTGTGCTACAGCATGGGTACAGGGGAAGTAATGAGTGTCGTGCTCAGTGTACAGTACATGCCTATGTAACTACAACATGTAGAAGTGGGCTACAGCATGGGGACAGGGGAAATAATGAGTGTTGTGCTCAGTGTACAGTACATGCTTATGTAACTACAACATGTAGAAGTGTGCTACAGCACGGGTACAGGGGAAGTAATGAGTGTTGTGCTCAATGTACAGGACATACTTATTTAACTACAACATGTAGAAGTGTGCTACAGCATGCGTACAGGGGAAGTAATGAGTGCTGTGCTCAGTGTACAGTGTACAGTATATGCTTATGCAACTACAACATGTAGAAGTGTGCTACAGCGTGGGTTCAGGGGAAGTAATGAGTGTCGCGCTCCTTGTACAGGACATACTTATTTAACTACAACATGTAGAAGTGTGCTACAGCATGGGTACAGGGGAAGTAATGAGTGCTGTGCTCAGTGTACAGTATATGCTTATGTAACAACATGTAGAAGTGTGCTACAGCATGGGTACAGGGGAAGTAATGAGTGTTGTGCTCAGTGTACAGGACATACTTATTTAACTACAACATGCAGAAGTGTGCTACAGCATGGGTACTGGGGAAGTAATGAGCGCTGTGCTCAGTGTACAGTATATGCTTATGTAACTACAACATGTAGAAGTGTGCTACAGCATGGGTACAGGGGAAGTAATTAGTGTTGTGCTCAGTGTACAGTATATGCTTATGTAACTACAACATGTAGAAGTTTGCTACAGAATGGGTACAGGGGAAGTAATGAGTGTTGTCCTCAGTGTACAGGACATACTTATTTAACTACAACATTTAGAAGTGTGCTACAGCATGGGGCATGGGAAGTAATGAGTGTTGTGCTCAGTGTACAGTATATGCTTATGTAACTACAACATGTAGAAGTGTGCTACGGCATGCGTGCAGGGGAAATAATGAGTGCAGTGCTCAGTGTACAGTATATGCTTATGTAACTAAAACATGTAGAAGTGTGCTACAGCATGGGTACTGGGGAAGTAATGAGTGTTGTGCTCAGTGTACACGACATACTTATTTTAACTACAACACATAGAAGTGTGCTACAGCATGGGTACAGGGGAAGTAATGAGTGTTGTGCTCAGTGTACAGGACATACTTATTTAACTACAACATGTAGAAGTGTGCTACAGCATGCGTACAGGGGAAGTAATGAGTGCTGTGCTCAGTGTACAGTGTACAGTATATGCTTATGTAACTACAACATGTAGAAGTGTGCTACAGCATGGGTTCAGGTGAAGTAATGAGTGTCGCGCTCCGTGTACAGGACATACTTATTTAACTACAACATGTAGAAGTGTGCTATAGCATGGGTACAGAGGAAGTAATGAGTGCTGTGCTCAGTGTACAGTATATGCTTATGTAACTACAACATGTAGAAGTGTGCTACAGCATGGGTACAGGGGAAGTAATGAGTGTTGTGCTCAGTGTACAGGACATACTTATTTAACTACAACATGTAGAAGTGTGCTACAGCATGGGTACAGGGGAAGTAATGAGCGCTGTGCTCAGTGTACAGTATATGCTTATGTAACTACAACATGTAGAAGTGTGCTACAGCATGGGTACAGGGGAAGTAATGAGTGTTGTGCTCAGTGTACAGTATATGCTTATGTAACTACAACATGTAGAAGTGTGCTACAGAATGGGTACAGGGGAAGTAATGAGTGTTGTGCTCAGTGTACAGGACATACTTATTTAACTACAACATGTAGAAGTGTGCTACAGCATGGGGCATGGGAAGTAATGAGTGTTGTGCTCAGTGTACAGTATATGCTTATGTAACTACAACATGTAGAAGTGTGCTACAGCATGCGTACAGGGGAAGTAATGAGTGCAGTGCTCAGTGTACAGTATATGCTTATGTAACTACAACATGTAGAAGTGTGCTACAGCATGGGTACTGGGGAAGTAATGAGTGTTGTGCTCAGTGTACAGGACATACTTATTTTAGCTGCAACATATAGAAGTGTGCTACAGCATGGGTACAGGGGAAGTAATGAGTGCTGTGCTCAGTGTACAGTATATGCTTATGTAACTACAACATGTAGAAGTGTGCCACAGCATGGGTACAGGGGAAGTCATGAGTGTTGTGCTCAGTGTACAAGACATACTTATTTAACTACAACATGCAGAAGTGTGCTACAGCATGGGTACAGGGGAAGTAATGAGTGCTGTGCTCAGTGTACAGGACATACTTATTTAACTACAACATGTAGACGTGTGCTACAGCATGGGTACAGGGGAAGTAATGAGTGCTGTGCTCAGTGTACAGTATATGCTTATGTAACTACAACATGTAGAAGTGTGCTACAGCATGGGTACAGGGGAAGTAATGAGTGTTGTGCTCAGTGTACAGGACATACTTATTTAACTACAACATGTAGAAGTGTGCTACAGCATGGGTACAGGGGAAGTAATGAGTGTTGTGCTCAGTGTACATTATATGCTTATTTAACTACAACATGTAGAAGTGTGCTACAGCATGGGTACAGGGGAACTAATGAGTGTTGTGCTCAGTGTACAATATATGCTTATGTAACTACAACATGTAGAAGTGTGCTACAGCATGGGTACAGGGGAAGTAATGAGTGTTGTGCTCAATGTACAGGACATACTTATTTAACTACAACATGTAGAAGTGTGCTACAGCATGCGTACAGGCAAAGTAATGAGTGTTGTGCTCAGTGTACAGTATATGCTTATGTAACTACAACATGTAGAAGTGTGCTACAGCATGGGTACAGGGGAACTAATGAGTGTTGTGCTCAGTGTACAGTATATGCTTATGTAACTACAACATGTAGAAGTGTGCTACAGCATGGGTACAGGGGAAGTAATGAGTATTGTGCTCAATGTACAGGACATACTTATTTAACTGCAACATGTAGAAGTGTGCTACAGCATGCGTACAGGGGAAGTAATGAGTGCTTTGCTCAGTGTACAGTATATGCTTATGTAACTACAATATGTAGAAGTGTGCTACAGCATGGGTACAGGGGAAGTAATGAGTGTCGCGCTCAGTGTACAGGACATACTTATTTAACTACAACATGTAGAAGTGTGCTACAGCATGGGTACAGGGGAAGTAATGAGTGCTGTGCTCAGTGTACAGTATATGCTTATGTAACTACAGCATGTAGAAGTGTGCTACAGCATGGGTACAGGGGAAATATTGAGTGTTGTGTTCAGTGTACAGGACATACTTATTTAACTACAACATGTAGAAGTGTGCTACAGCATGGGTACAGGGTAAGTAATGAGTGCTGTGCTCAGTGTACAGTATATGCTTATGTAACTTCAACATGTAGAAGTGTGCTACAACATGGGTACAGGGTAAGTAATGAGTGCTGTGCTCAGTGTACAGTATATGCTTATGTAACTACAACATGTAGAAGTGTGCTACAGCATGGGTACAGGGGAAGTAATGAGTGTTGTGCTCAGTGTACAGTATATGCTTATGTAACTACAACATGTAGAAGTGTGCTACAGCATGGGTACAGGGGAACTAATGAGTGTTGTGCTCAGTGTACAGTATATGCTTATGTAACTACAATATGTAGAAGTGTGCTACAGCATGGGTACAGGGGAAGTAATGAGTGTCGCGCTCAGTGTACAGGACATACTTATTTAACTACAACATGTAGAAGTGTGCTACAGCATGCGTACAGGGGAAGTAATGAGTGTTGTGCTCAGTGTACAGTATATGCTTATGTAACTACAACATGTAGAAGTGTGCTGCAGCTTGGAGGAAATCATGCAGGCTAATGTAGTCACATTTAAGCTCCAGTATGCATATTAGGTAATGTTCCCTAGACACTGTGAAGGGGGTAGTAGTCCACACACACTGATTAGAAAGGCACTGCCTATTGTGCACTGCATTTGTACTGCCACTTACATGCCCTCTGGCCAGCCTGCTGATGATGCCTGCCATATTGCCTGCTGTCTCATATTCTGTTGGAGACCATGGACATTGTTTTCCCCCTGTGCATTTGGTTATTGAAGCTGTGGGATGGCAACGCATTCTTCTCTTTGCCCACAGTGAATTTGCAAACAGCCATATTTCTTTGCAGCTGTCACTTTAGCCATGTCTCCCCAGTCAAGTGTACCACAGGGAAATATCGCACTGCCTAGGCACCTGAACCCATTTAAGCTTGTGCCTTGGTATCTTGTGTCACTTCTTCTCATCAGTATTATCCTTAGAACCAAGATAATGGACCATAACAGAAAGCAAATGCATTTTTTGGAGAACATACAAAGTGTCATTCAGAAAAATGGCTTACTTGATTAATTCAGTACTTACGAGAAAAATAGCTTACTTATCAAGTGTACTTATGCTGCCAACAGTATTTGAAAAGGAATTATTGCAGATATTTTTTCATTTATTTGGGGTTCTAGATTAAACCCAGTAAAAAGAGGAATTTTGTATGTAAATAAAGAAGGAGGAGGAGGTTTAGGGTTAATTAACCCAATGGTATACACGGTTTCATTAAATTTGTACAAAATGTTAAAGAGGATAATTGAAAAATATGAGAGAGTAGCAGTAAAACTGTATAAATATAAGTATGATAAGTTATGGGGTATGGTAAAAAAGAATAAAAGAGGAAAACAGTGTATAAATGAAGAAACAATACGTTACAAAAAATAAATATTTTTGTGGAAAATAAACATTGATGATCTAGAAAAAGATAAAAAAAGAATAGTATAAGAATGTAATGATAAAATATTACTATATAAAACCATGGGAAAATCTAATAGATGAAAAATAAAGCTATAAAATAATAAGCGAATGATGTAATCAGAGAGTAGAATGTCAATTTTTTTGTGGAGACTGATAATAGATAAATTGCCAGTAAAACAAAATATGCTATATAAAAAGAAAATTGATAGAATATGTTTACATTGTCAAAAAGAATAAACTTGTTTTGTAATGTAAAAGAGTAAAAAGGTTATGGGGAAAACTATGTAAAGAAGATTTTTTTGAAGATATGGAAGAAGTGAATAGAATAAACATGGATATGATTAAATATGGATATTATATGAATAGAAATAAAGAATATGTTAAAAGAATAGATAAAAAGTTATTTTATGTTATATGGGTTATATGGAATGAAAGAATAAATTAAATTATGTTTAATGGTAAATGGATTTTAGCAACAATATTGAGTAAAATCATATAGTTATGGAAAAAGGAATGGGGTCGTATAAGGATGAGAATTTAGCATGATTATACAGGAAATTATGAATATATGTACCGATTTGTATGTTAATATATTTGTATATATGTAAATATTTGTAAATGTGTAAATATTTTCTAAAAAATGTTATTTTTGTACATAAATAAAGGACCCCTGCTCTTTTTGATATGAGCCATGGGATCTTTTACATCCACTTGAGCTACCACCAACTTAAGCAGATAGGTCCTTGGTTTAACGTCTCATCCAAAGGACGACATGCTCAGGAGTGCAGCATCCCCTTTATGTTGCACTGCAGTGTTAGTGCTCAATCTACCTGGTGTGGGAATAGAATCACAGAGGTGAGTGTGCTACCTGTTGCACCACTGATACAGTCTATTTGTTTTTAACATAAAAATAAACCACCTTGGTGGAATAGCAACATTAATAAGCTGTATAATGAAAGCAAAAAAAAGCTAATTATGTCCTATAATAAATCAAAATTTGCAGACATTGAAGTTAAATTGTCAGCAAAACTTTGAAAGTTAGCATAAGGAAAATCAAAGCATAACACAAATTAAAATTAGTATCCACAGCCAAGGATAAGCAGAAGTCCTTCTTTAGCTACATCAGAAGATTAAGAAGCAATGCACAGTAGTGTTCTAAATTAATTCATAATGGTATTACCTACTATGACTTTTTTTTTTTAATTTCTCCATGTCTTTTGGGTTTCTGATACTATGAAAGAATAGGCCTCCATTTGTAAGTCAAGGTATAATTAATGTTCATGAAATTATTATTATTTCAATCTTTGATGTTAGCCAGAAGTGCTCTTCACAGCACCCGCAATGTGCCCAGTAATGATTCCTTTTGCAGTTCATATGGCATTACATGTATTGGTAACATATCTAAATATGATTGTAGATTCTTTTTTATAAGACCCATTGCTTCTACTACTATTGGAATTGTCTGGGCATTTTTCTTCCACATCGCCCTCATTTCTGCCTGCAAATCCTGGTACTTTATGACTCTATCTCTCTGTATGTAACATACTATAGTCACTGGGTGTAGCAATTTCTGTAATCAATGCTACTTTTGTCTTCTTTTCATATACTACTATGTCTGGTTTTCTTGCATCTATTTTTTTTTAACTGCTGGTGATGAATGATTCCATCTGATATAGACTTCATCATTTTCTATGATGCTTTGTGGCTCATGTTTCCAGTGTTTTTCAGCTACTTCAATGTTATAATGTTTGTACAATCCTCAGTGCAACAATCTTGCTACATTATTATGCTTTTCAGCAGTGCCGGTGCTTAGTTATTTTGCACCCTAGGCAAAACTTATTAGTGCACCCCTTGCTTTACAAATAAGTTACTTTTTTTATTGAAATTATAGAAAAGGGAAACAATGATGCAAACTGACATATTTATTGACATAAATTAAAAAAATATAATAATAATAATAGTAAAGAAATTCATCAACAGCCCCAAAACACACAGACCACTAGTATCAGGTTGACCAGGCCAGACAGTGCATTACAGTATAAAAAAAAATACAACAGTCCCCAGAAAACTACATCGCCAGTAACTGGTCACCATAGTACAAAAAAGAAAGTTATGAACAACACCCAAAACACATAGACCACTAGTATCTGGTTCACCATGCCAGTGTATTACCAAAAAAAAAAAGTCAACAGTCCCCAAAACACATTGCATCTCTAATATCTGGTCAACCATGCCAGGATAGTTTATTAAAAAAAAGTCATCAATAGACCCCAAAATACACACACTACTTAACCTTACCTACTACTAGTATCTGGATGACCATGCCAAGAGTGTTAGAAAATCACAAACTGCCCCCAAAACAGCCACCCCATTGCAGATGTTGTCTTCTACTATGATCTGGTTGACCCTGTCAAACTCCAGGTCAAGGATGTTAGAAACAAAGAACAAATACGTAACCAGTCCAGCTTTTCATTTTAAAAAGTATCTGGTCAATCCTGCCAAAAATAATAAATAATTAAATATATAAATTATCTGGTTGACCCTGTCAGATGAATATTTTTGGAGTACAACAAGAAAGAAGAATATCACTAGCTAAATCAACTTAGAGAATGGTGGGGTAAGCGTTACTGCTTGCATGTACAGCGGATATAAAAGTTTACACACCCCTGTTAAAATACCAGGTTTTTGTGATATAAAAAATGAGACCACAATAAATCATTTCAAAACTTTTTCTCACCTTTAATGTGACCTATAACATGTACAATTCAATTGAAAAACAAACAAATCTGTTAGGGGAAAAATATAAAAATAAAAAACATACAATAAGCTGGTTGAATAAGTGAGCACACCCTTAAACTAATACTTTGTTGACGCACCTTTTGATTTAATTGCAGCATTCAGTCTTCTTGGGTAGGAGTTTATCAGCATGGCACATCTTGACTTGACAATATTTGCCCACTCTTCCTTGCAAAAGTGCTCCAAATCTGTCAGATTGCGAGGGCAGCTCTTGTGCACAGCCCTCTTCAGGTCACCCCACAAATTTTCTATTGGATTTAGGTCTGGGCTCTGGCTGGGCCTTTCCAAAACTTTAATTTTCTTCTGATGAAGCCATTCTTTTGTTGATTTGGATGTATGCTTTGGGGTCATTGTCGTGTTGAAAGGTGAAATTCCTCTTCATCTTCAGCTTTCTAGCAGATGCCTGAAGGTTCTGGGCCAAAAGTGACTGGTATTTGGAACTGTTCATAATTCCCTTCACCTTGACTAAAGCCCCAGTTCCAGCTGAAGAAAAGCAACCCCAAAGCATGATACTGCTACCACCATGCTTCAATTTGGGGATGGTGTTCTTTTAGTGATGTGAACTGTTGTTTTTGTGCCAAATGTACCTTTTGGAATTGTGGCCAAAAAGTTCAACCTTGGTCTCATCAGACCATAACACATTTCCCACAT
Organism: Protopterus annectens; assembly: GCF_019279795.1. Taxonomy (NCBI): domain Eukaryota; kingdom Metazoa; phylum Chordata; order Ceratodontiformes; family Protopteridae; genus Protopterus; species Protopterus annectens. The sequence continues at coordinate 1,148,095,025 of NC_056729.1, read as the reverse complement.
GCTTTTGGGAGACTTGATGTATTGTTTTGCAAATTTTTGCTGGGCCTGGATGTTTTTCTGTGTAAGAAAAGGTTTCTGTCTTGCAACCCTACCCCATACCCCAGACATATGGAGAATACGGGAGATTGTTGTCACATGTAGTACACACCAGATAAAAAGTAGAAAAGTCACGGCTTGGAACCAGGGTAGAAAAAAACAGTTTTATTTCGACAATAAAATCCAAAGATTCGTCGGCACCAAAATAAATCCAATTTACATCAAGCGCTTTCACCTAGGACCTCCCAGGCTTTGTCAAGATATCTTTGGTATCTTGACAAAGCCTGGGAGGTCCTAGGTGAAAGCGCTTGATGTAAATTGGATTTATTTTGGTGCCGACGAATCTTTGGATTTTATTGTCGAAATAAAGCTGTTTTTTTCTACCCTGGTTCCAAGCCGTGACTTTTCTACTTTTTATCTGGTTTGTACAAGTTTTCGACTTTTCCTGGTGTTCTACATGTAGTACACAGCCAGTACTTGCCAGAAATTCCTGCAGCTCCTTCAGTGTTGCTATAGTCTCTTGGCAGCCTCCTTGACCAATTTTCATCTTGTCTTTTCATCAGTTTTGGAGGGACATCCAGTTCTTTGCAACGTCACTGTTGTCCCATATTTTCTCAACTTTTTGATGACTGTCTTCACTGTGTTCCATGGTATATCCAATGCTGTGGAAATTTTTTTGTACCCTTCTCCTGACTGATACCTTTCAACAATGAGATCTCTTTGATGCTTTGTAAGCTCTCTGCGAACCATGTTTTTTGCTGTAGCAGGTAATTGAGTAAATGTCAGGAAAATCCTACTAGGACAGCTGAACTTTATTTGGGGTTAATCAGAATCTCTTTAATTGATGACAGGTGTGTACCCAAGAAGACTGAATGCTGTAATTAAATCAAAAGGTGCTTCAACAAAGTATTAGTTTAAGGGTGTACACTCTTATGCAACTAGCTTATTGGATGTTTTTTATTTGTTATATTTTTCCCCTAACAGATTTGTTTGTTTTTCAATTAAATTGTGCAGGTTATAGGTCACATTAAAGGTGGGAAAAGTTTTGAAATGATTTATTGGGGTCTCATTTTTTTATATCACAAAAACCTGCCATTTTAACAGGGGAGTGTAAACTTTTTATATACACTGCATGTCTTTATAAGTTCTTGGAGCTGCCACCAAATTTTTTACTGTTGTGAGTATCTTTTGAGGTTGTGTTATCTGGAAAGCAATATACATTTACTAAACACTGTGTTACTGATAGCTGAGTTGGCTGGTGAACGACTCCAGAAGAGGAAAGCAATACTGAGGTACTGTGTAGTGTTTGCACCTGTTCATAAACTAGACTGCGCAATTAATATCACACACGTCCAACAGAAGAATTCCTAAAATGACTTCCTGAAAACTTCAGACCAAAATTCCATGCAGATGAACTGTTAACATCTTGCACAGCTATGCTACCAATTAGTTAAACTGGGCTTAGGAGCCAAGGTATATAAAAAAAAAAAAAAAACACTACAAAACATAAGATAATCCTATATAAACTATTAAAAGCAAAACTCAAACTGAAAACAAATGCCCATTTTATAAGTTCAATATGACTTGGGGGTTCACAATCAGTACAGGATTACTGTACACTCAGGGACTCTAAGGTGCTCGCTTTTGCGGTTCATGCATTACGCCACTGGGTGTGAGGTACTACATGTACCGTATACATGCTTTTACACCTTATTGCATATATTTACAGGTGTGTGTATAATACACGTACACCCACAAAGATGTGTACATATACATACAAGACAACCTTCAAATACTTAAAAGCTAAACTAAATGGCTATTTAAAGAAATAGGAAGCTGCAAAAGATCACATGTGCACTATCCTCCTTAAAATAGCTGTCTTTTGCAAATCTAATATGGTAGTTCCTTATTTCAAAAGCCTGTAACAACCTTTATGGGTCAGATGTAAATGATCTGCAGTACTTTCAAAAATATATGCACAACCTATCATTACTCAAAAGAACTGTTTATTCTTTATGTAGCTACACATTCAAATACAGAATTATTCAGGATGAGTTTGGCATAATGATTGCAGTCTTTACCTTATAGACACAAAGTACAGGGTTTTATTCAGGCCTTGTACCATTCAATGTTCTAGAATTTTGCCCTGTTCCCCATAACATGCATAGTCTTCTGGCAAATCACTGAGGACTGTATTCACTGAACAACCCATATTTCAGCTTCAAACCTCTCTATATTCAGAAAATGGATGCTAACACAAAACTTGTCACTCCAGCAACTTTTTAACAATATTTAAAAGTTGTCCCTATTTTTGGGCCTTGGACCCCCGTCACTTGAAGCTTTGTCCAGATTTCTTGTGCTAAGAGGTTGAAAGGTATGCCCAGTATTTACCTATAAATAAATCTGCAAGAAAGACCCACACAAACTAGAGTCCTCACTGTTGGGACATTCAGAAACAAACCACCATTTCAACAAACACTGTAATAGAAAGATATTCCAAGGGATACAACATTGTGGAGGTATGCACAACACCTGCTCCATCCCCTTCCATAATAATTGTGCATAATAAATAAATTCAGACACAGTTTGCATTTCTAGTGACCTGGAAGAACCCACAAACATCATATTGAAATTAAGTTTGAGTCACACATATAGAAGTAACTGGTACAAACACACACACAAAAAAAGCTAGAACACAAAGTACACATCCCTCAACCAACGTTAAGATGGTCATATTGTGGAAACTTTTTAGATTTAATCAGTTGTGACAGCCTAGTCATTAACCTCATCCAATTTTCATCATGGCAAATTGTCTTTATGGGTACATTCAGGAAAATAAAGCCAAACCCTTTTAGCTTTAAAAATACCGGCATGTTTCAATTGTTTTTTAATAGCATCAGTACAGTACAGTATAAATGGACTGTAAGAGGTCAAAAACGGCCAAAAAACTTACAATGCGAGCAGGAGCGGCCTTAGGTCAACTGGTGCCCTAGGCAAAAGGGCTCCATGGCACCCCCCACACCATCCAGTGCCCCCATCCTGGTCTACCTACACCAAATAAATACTGAAAAAGCGCTCCTGCTACAGTGGTGCCCTAGGCGGCCACCTAGTTAGCCTATCCTTAAGGCCAGCTATGAATGCGAGTGGTGTGGTGGACAATTTAGTACTTTTCCCTCAAATGCACTCAGTCAGAGCAGTGCAGAGCCAGCAACCAGTGAGGGAAAGGGCAAGCAAACTTAGAAATGATGTTATTAATGGTCGGAAGTCCTGAAGTTTTTTTTTTGTTTTTTTTTTGAAGAGCCAGGCAACCACGAGCAACCATGAATGGCAATATGGGAGAGCTGCGAATACGGAAGTAAAGGTATTCAGTGTCTCTCTCCTTTTTGTTTTTAAATAGAAAGTAAAGTCTCTCTGTTTTTTTTTTAGAATGCAAAAGTGGGGGGGGGATGCTCCTTCCCCCTCACCTTACAGTTCCGGCGCCTATGTTAGAGAGGTATTATGAGCTGCCCAGCTGCACCCCCTCATGATCTGCAGCCTAGGTGAATGCCTAATTCACCTTAGTGGTGGCGCCGGCCCTGCCTTTCACTATACAGTCCTTCTGCCATTAGTATGTCACAACCAGCAACAAGGTGTGCAACTCTTTCCAATTCCAATTACAAAACCTACATTTGTCTGTTTCTCCCACATGTTCAATGGACTTTGTAAATCAATGTATATGTAGTTCACCATCTTGGGCCTCTAATATTAACATTTCAACTCTTGGATTAAATGTGCCTCTATTTAACCATTTCTGTGTTTGATCCTGATCAACATGAGGTTGTCCCAGGAGTTTTCTATACTTGCAACTATATTTATTTCAAAGTTATTTCATCACAGTCACTGATAGTTTTGGCGTACTAACTCGTCCAGCCTCATCTTTACCTGCTCCATTTGCCCTCGCTATGCTCAGGCTCACTCCACTCCCCTATCCCCATCCCTACCTAAACGTATACTTACATAGTCCATCCCCTCATTAACACTAACCAATCACAACTGAGTAACACCCCCATCACTCTGTCCATTCCTACCCATTCCCGACACAAAACCCACACCTCCCCACTCCCACCTCCTTCTTCACCTCACATCATAGGTCCACTATCATCTAACACTAACTCACCCCACCCCACACTACTCCCCATCTCTTACCTACTTACACTAGAGTCAACATTAACATCACACTTTCACGTAACTAACCCTATAAACAGCACTCTCCTCATCTCACTTCATTATATACTCCGTCCATATAACATATACCTCTCCCTAAACTCCTCAGTCTCCTCTCACCTAATCATTAACCCCATCACCTCTACTGTCCACCATACAACTCTGCAACTCCAACCAACATGTCCTTTACTAAAACAATCACAATCATCATTCCACACCTCTTTGCACTCCTTTTATCCCTAATGCTTCACTACCCAAAATACCCCATCACCTCACCTAATAAGCCTCTCTCCAACCTCACCCACCTCAACCTCCACTCCTATTTCACCCAACTGCTATACTGACATCTCTCCAAATCTCTATCAGTAACTCCCCTCCTCCATCTCAAAGTAAGGCCTATCTCTTCAACATATAAAAGTGAAAAACAGCCACTATTCTCACCAAACTTATACTTCCAAACATATTATTTTATTACCATCCCTAGCTCAACACAATCTTTTGACACCCCTAACTCTATCACCATAACTTTATCTAGAGACATACATCCCAATCCAGGTCCCAATACACACAGCCTTCCCTCCAAATCCGACAACAGAAACTTGCACAAGTCTGTATATAGTAAACTTAAACCTCCGCAGCATAAAAAATAAAATATCTGACTTTCATGCTTGGATCGCAAACTAACAACCAGACATTATTGAAACCTGGCTAAAACCCCATATCAAAGACACTGAATTTCTCCCACCAGGCTTTCAGACAATAGCACTAGACAGGACTCATAAAAAGGAGGAGGAGTCGCTCTTCTAGTCTCCAACTCAGTCAGTCTTGTTCCATTTACTAACCCCATACCACAGTTCTCAAACACAGAAATTCTCATGTCATTCTTAAATATAAACAAAAACAAGAAACTATGCATCATAGCTCTCTGTATATCACCTGGTAATAACATCCTCATATTAGAGGATATTCTAGCCTGGACTTCCACCAATATCAAAAACAAGACTATCATACTAGGCGCTATCAATATTAACTGGCTTGAACTTAATTCCAGCCACCCTTCTTCAAATAGTAATCTCTTCCACTTCACCCAACTCATACACTCTCCCACCAGACCAAACAAAGGGGCTGAAAACAGATCCATCTTAGACTGGATCCTGGTCTCAAACAATAACAAAATAACCTCAGCAGGAATATTGCCAAACACACTCAGTGACCATCTCCCAGTTTTTATCTTCCAAGCTTCCTCTTCCAATCATAGCTAGTATCAATATAAAGAAACAAGGACCTTGTCCTCATTTAACCCTACAACCTCCAACAGCATTCTAAAATCTACAAACTGACACCCACTAAGGACCCCCCACACTAGTCAAAGCTGTTGAGTACTTCAGTAACACCTTCATGAATACTTAAATAGCCTTGCACCTCTACAAGTACAGAGAATAAAAAATAACCATGCCCCTTGGCTATCCAGCTCCACTAAACTTCTCATGCATACTAGAGACAAAATATGAAAGTTATGGCAAACCCACAGAAATACCACAGGCCTACTAAAATTGAGAGAACTTTGCAACTGTGTACAAAAAACTAGTTAACAAAGATAAAAAAGTATATTACCAAAAATTGTAGTCTAACCACCAACAGAACCCAAAGAGATTCTGGAGCTCCATTACCTCACTATTAACCAGGCAAGAAAAACAATCCTTGCATAGGGTTGGGAGGGTGGCCTACTGGTTCAGGTGTTTGCCTTACAAACATAAGGTGCAGGGTTTGAGTCTCAAAAGGGGTAAATGGCTAGTCTTAAAATTGTTCACAAGGGTAGTTAGCCTAGTACTAACCTATGAATCTACTATGAACCTACACAGTCTGTATATCAGTGTCGCCTTGTTGAGATTTTTTCCCTCATAAAATCCTCCAAAGCTAGTTATGAAAATAAAATTGCCAAAGATTCCAAAGACAACCACAAGGCATTCTATAACTATGTCAAGAATCTAAATGGCAATGCTCAGATCTGCTCTGAACTAAAACAGAATGGCATTAAATATACTGATCCCAAGGATATTGCCAATATCCTGGCAGATTGATTCAGTGCCAACTTCAGCCCCCTCTCACCCCCTAAATGGCCCATCTCAATACCAGAAGATTGCCAAATTCCGGTAATAATGGCCACACAGGTAAAAAAATGCACTCTCCAAAGCTAAGAATACAGCATCCATGGGACCAGATGACATCCCGGGCTGTGTACTACATGAACTACAAAATGAACTGGCACCTCACCTAAGTGTCATGTTTAATCATAGCCTCACCTCAGGATTCATGCCCACTGAGTGGCGCACAGCTACAGTTATCCCACTCCACAAGGGGGGATCCACCCTGGGTCCCGGAAACTACCGTCCCATCAGTCTGACAAGCCTTATCTGCAAGGCCATGGAGCGTATTATCATGGAACTTATAAACAAAGACATTGGCAACCTTCAAACACTGGACCTCACCCAGTTTGGGTTCGTGAAGGGCCGATCTTGCCTCCTGAACCTGATTGACTTCTTCGAATCAGTCTCCAGAGCCATAGACAAGGGTAAGGTGGTCCACACAGCCTATCTAGACCTTGCCAAGACCTTTGACACCATCCCCCACTCTGGAATCATAGATAAACTTACTAAACTGGGCATTAATCCCTACGTCACCGAATGGGTTGCTAACTGGCTTACTGAAAGAACCCACACTGTAAAAGTAGCCGACTCCAAATCCAGCTCCAGACAAGTGACAAGTGGAGTACCTCAGGGTTCAGTCCTGAGACTGCTCTTGTTTAGCATCTACTTCTCTGAAGTACAGACCAACACTAAGGGACTCTGGCTAACAAAGTTCGCAGATGACTGCAAACTGGGAGCCATTATTGAATCCCCAAATGATGGGGATACTCTACAAAAGGGCCTTACAGAAACAGATGCTTGGTGCCAGAGCCATGGGCTCAAGCTCAATGCCAAGAAATGTATAGTTATCCCCTTTGGGAAAAAACATGTATCCGTGAATTACCATATAGGTGGCAGTACACTAAACACCGAAAGTGTGATAAGAGACTTAGGGACACAGGTGGACAGTGGTCTCACCTTCGATAACCACATCGCCACAACAGTCAGGAAATCCTTCTATGTGGCACACCTCATCACTAAGGGCTTTTCATCCAGAAAAAAGGAGGTCATTGTTCCACTGTACTCATCCCTTATTAGACCCATTATAGAATACAACGCCCCGTTTGGTATGTACCTCTCAAGACATCTGCAACAACTGGAAAGGCCACAGAAATACCTCACTAAAAGAATCACAGGCCTAAAGCAGATGCCCTATGCTGACTGCCTTAAAAAACTCCAGCTATACTCTGTCACATATTGTCTACTCAGAGGCGATCTCTGCTTAACATACAAGGCCATGTCAAACCCAGAGCTGTTGGACATGCTACACTTAAAGAAATCTCAATCACTCAGAGCCACACGCTCCAGGGATCTAAACCTTGTCATCACAATAAACAAAACATGCTGGAGGGATAGGTTCCTGACCCAGAGACTCCCCAGACTCTGGAATAGATTGCCCATACATGTCAAGCAGAGTGCCTCTCTGGCCCTCTTCAAAAGGAACCTTGATGATTGGATGGGAGAAAGGAAATTCTCCCCAGGGATCATGTCAGTTGCCCTGCTAGACAGGGGTCCAGGGAAGTAAATAGTGTGGGAAGAAATAGCCAGGGAATTGTTATGGCTAAGCTTGTATAGTCCCTAGGGCTGATAGCCTAGTACCAACCTATAAACCTATGAACCTATGAACCTATGCCCTCACCCTGATAAAACTCCTGAGGACATAGCCTCCTGTTTTAACACTGTCTTTATAAACTCCATAGCTGACATCACTGAAAAATTCTCCCAGACAAATTTCTGCACACCCACCGCTATATCACCCACTCAATCTCCCTCCACAATTCACACCAAATCCTCACAGTAACGTAATACCCACTCCCAGTCTTTCTTCTCCCTAAAGCCCAATCCAGCATCAACCATAATATGACTATTAAAAACTTGTTCCAATGCCCCTGATAATCTTCTCTCAGAATTCCTGAAAATAGCCACTGACAGTATCTCCTATCTTATAAGTATACTTATAAACAGATCCACTCCAGAGTCCTACATTCTCATAGCCTAGAAAAAGGACTTTGTCCTCCCTCTCCACAAAGGAGGCAGTAGTATAGACATCACTAACTTTTGATCCATAGCCATTCTCTCCCCAGCCTCCAAAATTCTAGAAAATACCCAACTTCTGAACTACCTACTGGACAACCAGTTACTATCACCAGCACAACATGGCTTCAGACCTGGCCATAGTACCACAACTGCCCTTCTCTCATTTATGGATACAGGAAATAGTGCTCACAATGCAGTCAAAATAGTATTAGCCCTATTCCTTGACCTTTTCAAATCCTTCATTACCGTTTCCCACCCTCTTTGCCTCTCCCAGCTCTCTAACCTCGGTCTGTACCCCCCAGCTCTAAAGTTGTTCCCTAGTTACTTAAATCAAAGACAATAGGCTGTTAGATGGGAAAATGCCATCTCTCCTTTCCTTAACACCACCACCAGTGTCCCCCAAGGTTCCATACTTGGACCAATCCTGTTTAGTATATTCATAAACAACTTCAACTCATCCCTCTCTCAAGGAACTGCAATTCAGTTTGCACATGACTCCACCATCATATGCTGTGCCAACTCTATCTCTGACTTACTTACACTGACTCCAAATGCCTTCTCCTCAACTGAAACCTGGATGCACAACAACCGCCTTAATCCAAAAAAAAATCTAAAATCATACTCTTCACCCCCTAAAAAAACAACTGCCTTAAACAAGTTCTCCATCTTCTCTCTTGATAAATCATTAATAGAGGTTGTTACCCACATAAAACTTCTCAGTGTCACTATTAATGAACATATGAAATTTGACCTTCATATACAACAAATCATGCAGAAAACACCCTTTAAACTAGGTACCCTCTACACACAGAATCACTTCCTAAGTGCATCCATGAGAATAACCCAAGCCACAACATACCTTCTGCCTTCTCTCTTCTATGGTGCCCCTCTACTTACTAATTTACAAAACTCCTCCAAACTCAAACTTGAGACTTGCTACAATAAAATAGCTAAATTAGCAACTAACACCAAATACTCTACCCATCACTGCACTGTTCTATATTCACTAATTTGGCTAGAACTACCAAAGTACATCTCCTACCTGCAACTAACCACAGCTCATAAAATACTATTCAGACCCCAAGACTATCCTGCCCTAAGCTCAATATTGAACTACTACCACCCAAATAGGTCCTTTAGATCAGGGGATCAGAAACTACTACAGTTCCACAAACCTAATCTCCCTTCTGGCAAGCTCCTTTACTCTTACCCAATAGCCAAGAATTGGAATGCCTTGCCTTTAACCATTATATCAACTCAACCCCCCCCCCCTTACTTCAAAATCATCCTCCATGCTCACCTTTCCTCATGCTGGAAATGTACTTGCATATAGCCCCCATAAAATCTCCACCCCATATCCTGTCCACCCTGTTACTTGTATGTAACAGCACTACTGTATTTAGAACTCATGTTATCACTACGCCATGCAACAGCGCATACTGATTCTACAAAACTGTAACTTCAATTCAAAATTCTCATGTTAAAACTTGTACTTACTACTTCTTTGTTATTGGTTGTAACATGTTTACAATCTCATTGTAATTTTTTCTACCTCTTTGTATCTTTTTTGTAAGTTTAAACTGTTATTTTTTTGTACCGTGGTGCTTTTCTCCCCGGGCCTCCACTGAAAACGGGTTCTTTTGGCCCAGTGGACTATCCCAGTAAACAAAAAACAAATAAATAAATCATAAGCATTTTCCACATTTCTTGCCTTCTCATCACCTTATATTCTTTTTTTTTTGTTTATTTGGCACATTCAGTTGCTCCCTGATTTTTATCTTTTTCTGGTTTGATTTCCATTCCTGCTTGATGCCAATATGCTTCTGCTAGACTAAGCGGGGAAGTAATCTTAGCTTTATTCTCCTCATGTTTCAAAACTTTAACTAGGTTTGGGGTTTGCCTCTTGTGAGGTCAGCAGATATGTATCCAGTCCCACAATTGCAGATCTATACATGTAATCAATTTAAAAGAGGCCCATACCTCCTTCAGAAGAGGGAATATATAATCTTGGTATGCACTGATTTTTATAAATCATTTGATAGCATGAAGCATCCTTCTTGTTTTCCTGTGTAATCTATCAAACCGTTTTGGGGACAGTCAATCACTCTAAAACTGTACATTAGGACAGGAAAAGCAAATTGGTTAATAGAGTGAAATTTGTTCCTAAATGTCAATGCTCTTTTCAGGATTAATTTCAGCATTTTAACATATTCCTTACTGAGATTTATTTGCATTTATTAGTATTTTATTGTTGATCCTTCATCAATTCCCAAATATTTATACACTCCCTCTTGCTCAAGTTTTTTATATCATATTCTTGTCCCAAAGTGATGTTTTCTTGGTGCTGCAGCTTTCTTGCTTTAAAGGTTGCTTTTGCACATTTATCAAGATCAAATGACATTCTTATATCATCTGAAAAAGATTTGACTACTTGCAATTGTGCTTTCAGTTCCTCATCTGCTGAACTATACAGTTTTAAATCATCTACAAAGAGAAGATGTCTTTACACGTTGTTGCTTTTTGGGAGCCAAATTATAGACATTATCTAATATGTTAAGCAGACAGCTTAATGGGTTAAGGGCAAGACAAAAGAGCAGTGGTGACAAAAGTCACCCTGGAATATACCCCTTTGAATTTTTCTCCCTGGAATAATCATTTGTCCTTCATCATGGATTAACTGCAGAGTGATTTGCCACTGCTTCATGGCTGCTGTGATGTAGTTTATCAGTTTAGGGTATATCTTATACATTTTAAACACTCTCCCTTATCCATGAATGTGGGATACTGTCAGATGCTTTTTTTATAGTCTATCCATGCCCCATACTTAAATTCTTCCCCTTTTTACAGTTCTGCACTATAAGTTTTTATAACAACAAATAACCCTTTGCTCCATATTCTTCTTCTTCTTCTTTTGGCTTTTCCTGGTTAGGGGGTCACCACAGTGGATCACCTGTCCGCTCATGATTGGCAGTGGAGTTTTTTTTTTACAGTGTCAAGTTGCCAGCCTGGCACCCAACCTTCCACAGAAGGCACACACATGCACACACTCACACCTAGGGCCAATTTAGAGTGTCCAATCCACCTACAGCATGTCTTTGGGATGTGGAAGGAAACCGGAGCACCCGGAGCAAACCCACGCGACCACAGGGCGGACATGCAGACTCCACACAGAAGGCACCCCAGCCGAGAATCGAACCGGAGAATCTCTTGCTGTGAGGTGGCAATGCTAACCACTGCACCACTGTGGCCACCCTGACCCTTTGTTCCATATGACTTTCGTTAATTACCCTTTTGTTCTATTGCCATAATTGTGCGTTTTCTTCAAAATAACTATGAACTTTGTCAGCATCAATTCCTGTGTTTAGTTTATATGTTGTTGGTAGGTAAATTATTAGTCTATACTTTTTAGGGTAGCTTGTAGGTTCTCTCTTAAGTAGGACCATTGTTTTTCCAGTTGTTAGTCAGGCTGATGTCTGTTTGGGGTACATATATAAATAGTTCTTGCTCATGGCTAAATCTTCATGCAAAGATGTTAATACTTTTAGCCAGAGATTAGGTAATGCATCTGGGCCTCGGATTTTCCAATTAGAAGCTTTTCTTAACTTTGTTTCACTCTGATCCTAAAGATATTGCTAATATACTTGCAGATAAATTTAGTGCCAACTTCCCAACAAAAACAGTCATTAAAGTTCCGCAGATTTCATGAAAGGTGTCCTAAATGCACTCTCATTTGCCATAAGTACCACCCCTGTGGTTCCCAACAATATACCTGTTTGCTTAATCAACAGTGCATCCTATAACAGTTTATCTTAAGCATAACCATTGAATATTTATGCAAAAGGGCTAACATTATGTACTCCATAAAGGCAGGGCGCCCCACTTCAGATCTTTGAAACCATAGACTCATCAGCCTATTATGTCTAATTTGTAAAGCTATGGAACATATTTTATCTGTTTTCATAAGTTCTGATATACAAACCTATTACTGTAGACCTGAAAAAATGTGATTTTATCAAAAAGAGATCATGTCTACTTAAATTAGTAAACTTCTTTGAGAAAGTCACTGAAGATGTAGATAGCGGCCAGGCAGTTCCTGCAGTGTACCTGTAGTATGTTTGGCCAAGGGCTTTGACACTTCTATTTATTTATTTATTTGTTTATTTATGATTTGGGTTGGGAGGGTGGCCTAATGGTTAAGGTGTTTGCCTTACAAACACAAGATACAGGGTTTGAGTCTCACAAGGGATAATTGGCTAGGCTTAAAATGGCTCGCAAGGGCAGTTAGCTTAGTACTAAACTATGGACCTATGAATGGGTTAGTCCCACTGGTACTCTCTCCAGGGGAGACATAAGGTGTTATTTATACAACTTTGGGAAATTTCACCAGGGCATCAGGGAACTTCCACTATTCCTTTTGATAAGTATTGTGGGTTCTTTTATGTCCACATGAAGTATCACCAGCTGATACAGATGGAACCTCAGTTTAACATCTCATCTAAAGGATGACACACTCAGGAGTGAAACATCCTGTTAATGCTGCATGGAAATCAATTCCACAATTAATTCTATCACCTCGAGTGAGAATAGAACCTACAGACTTCTGATCTTCCAGCACCAAAGGTGACTGTCCTACCTGTTGAGTCACTGATGGTCTAATATCAAGCTCTAACACTATTGTCCATGTTGGATTTGTAAATGAGATTAAAAACCTAAATTTAGATCCTTATGTTGTACAATGGATGACAAACTGGCTAATGGATAGAACTGGTGCAGTTAAAGTAGTAGGTGCCACCTCAGAAAGTAGAAAAATGACTACTGGCATTCCTCAAGGAACAGTACCAGGACCCCTTCTGTTCAGCATCTTCTTCACGAATCTCTGCACCACTAACCCAGACACATTGGCTAACTGTATTTGCCACTGGTTTCAGTCTATTTGTTTTTGCTCACTTAGCATCTGATACCATATTACTACAGTAAGAGCTAAAATATACAAAGTCAATGACATATGAGAAATGGGCTTAAATTAATTGCAAAACAGTGCAGCATTTTCACCTTTGGTAAAAGAGTTTCAACAGCAGCTTACAGCATCTCACTCCAAACTCATATAGTCATCAGAGATTTCAACACTTTTATAAGGCAAATCCTTTTTTCTTGACCGCCATGTTCTGTGTACACCAATCAATAAATAAAGGTATCTCATCCAGGTCAAAATAAGCTATCGTTCCTCTATACTCTGCCCTGATCAGACCAATTATATTGTCAGTTGTGTGATCAGTTGTGTGATCATGGAGTTAGTATTTATAAGTAAGAGAGGTGTGGGCAGCAAAGCCCCCACATGGGGAATGCCCCCCCCCCCCCCATGCAAAAACATGTTTTTCAGATATATTTCTTGTGGAGGTTTTCAGTGAAAGAGCTTTCGGTTTAATGCAATTTCAGTGAAATTGGTTCAACCATATGAGTTTCAGTGAAATGAGTTTTCAGCATTGTGACATAGACCCATACACACACATGCATATCTATAGATCAATAGATAGATAGATAGATAGACAGATAGATAGATAGATGCACATTATGCAAATAGAAAGACCCCAGAAGTTCCTAACTAAAATTATCACTGGACAAAAGTCCCTATCCCCATACTCTGTGTCTTTTAGACTCATGCATGGTAATTTATGTCTAGCCTGCCAAGCTGTTAAGGACCCACACTACCTTGATCTCCCACACCATCCCCAAACAAGTTATTCTGCAGACACTCAAACTTAATCCTTGAATCTCTGTCAGCAAATCAGTTAGATATGTTGGATGCAGAGCTGTAACTGAAGTGGGGTGAATGGAGAGCCTGCCTCAGGCACAAGATGTTACTGGGGCATGAGTGCAGTAGCAGTATTACTTGCATAGCGAACACACAGAATGCAGTATCAAACAGGATAAGACTGGAACCAAGCCATTAAAAAACATCAAACATAACTAAAATGAAACCTAGCAAAAAAGCTACTGCTGTAATGGCATACCACATTGATTTTAAATATCTATATATCTATCTATATATATATATATATATATATATATATATATATATATATATATATATAATTTTTTTTTTTATTAATTTGCAACACAGCTGACATTATTTTTTTTTTATTAATTTGCAACACAGCTGACATTCTTGCAATTGTTTATATTAAGGCACACCAGGATGCCCAGTAGCAAGCACCTCCCATGGTGTGATGTGGGCTAACCTTATAATGTCAGAACTCTTATTTTTCACGAAATAAATGTTTCTGTTATTCTAGTTGTTCTTAAGAAGATGACATTCAAAAAAGTGCAACTTCCATTGGGGGGGTTAGACGCCCTGCACTCCCCAAAAGGACTGCAAGGTACTTAAAACTGTGTAAAATAGGAGGTGCATGGGAATGGCAGCCCCCTTGCTGGATGTAATGCCTGTTTGTGTCCGTCTTTCACAGACATTAAGTTAGTAATTCCGATTAGACTTTCATTTTTCAGTCTTTACCTTTAAAAAAGTAAATAACTAGAACAACAGTTAACAAATGATCCAAAAACTTAACTGACAGATGCTTTGGGATGTCAATCAAGTCCGCACCACTCTCACCTGCACAAAGTATGATGACTTGCCCTAAAGTAAACAGTCACCACTTTCTCCTCCTCATACTAATTCCTTTTTCAGTTAGTTCCCTACCTAGATCTGCCTCCTTACTACATTATCATTCCATCCATTGCAATGCTACACTATTACTACATGTGCTCTCTTCATTATGTCTAGTCTACTATCTTACTCTCTCTATGAATGCTATACTACTGTTCACAACCATACTTTCCCATCTTATACCCACCAGTCTGGAATAATCAAACCTGTTATTTCAAACGAAGTACCACCAAAGCTTGTTAAATGCAACATACTGTGTAAGTATGGTCAATTCCAGGTTATTAGTTTTGCATATATTTCTAACCATGTAAACAATGAGGTAACCAATTCTACTAACATGTCTATTGTTGAAGTAATGTACTACTACTGGGCAACTAATTTATTTTGAGATTACTACAACTATTGTACATGAACAAAATATCTCTCATACAAGCCACTTAGATCTCTGTATTTCTGTTATGCAGTTGTAATACATGGATGTTTACTGCAAATGGCTTCCTCCTGGAAGGAAAACATTATAAACCAAATCAAATTAATAAATAATAGCTGTCCTGCCAATGATATCACTTATGATCAGAAAGGAAATCCTAATTTTAAAGCTTATCAGCAAATGGACCATGGGGTAAAAGAAGATTTGCAGAGGTCATGCCACAGGGCCATTCACTGAAAGTGTAAATGCATGCTCTGTGGTAGGAAGTCAAATAATATAACATTTATGAAGAAATAAAAGAAACACAGTCCAGTCTGGACAGCACACCTGAACAAAAGTGGTACTAAAATCTTGTGACCTGCAAACCTTGACAGTTACTTCTATTCCACTGTACGTAAAGTAATCAAGAAATAAATAAACTGGACAACATACAGTGGACATAAAAAGTTGACACACCCCTGTTAAAATGCCAGGTTTTTGTGATATAAAAAAATTAGACCACAATAAATCATTTCAAAACTTTTCCCACCATTAATGTGACCTACAACTTGTGCAATTCAATTGAAAAACAAACAAATCTTTTAGGGGAAAAAAAATAAAAAATAAAAAACGTACAATACGCTGGTTGCATAAGTGTGCACACCCT
The DNA here is from genome assembly GCF_019279795.1 of Protopterus annectens. Classification (NCBI taxonomy): domain Eukaryota; kingdom Metazoa; phylum Chordata; order Ceratodontiformes; family Protopteridae; genus Protopterus; species Protopterus annectens. Next base: position 1,148,078,823 of record NC_056729.1, on the reverse strand, counting down.
TAAACTAATACTTTTTTGTGTGTGCACACCGTTAAACTACTACTTTTTGAAGCACCTTTTGATTTAATTACAGAATTCAGTCTTCTTGGATAGGAGTCTATCAGCATGCCACATCCTGACTTAGTAATATTTGCCCACTCTTCCTTGCAAAAGTACTCTAAATCTGTCAAACTGAGAGGGCATTTCTTGTCCACAGCCCTCTTCAGCTCACCCCACAGATTTTCTATTGGATTTAGGTCTGGGCTCTGGCTGGGCCATTCCAACACTTTAATTTTCTACTGGTGAAGCCATTCTTTTGTTGATTTGGATGCATGCTTGGGGTCATTGTCGTGTTGAAATGTGAAATTCCTCTTCATCTTCAGCTTGCTAGCAGACGCTTGAAGGTTTTGAGCCAAAAGTGACTGGTATTTGGAACTGTTCATAATTCCCTCCACCTTGACTAAAGCCCCAGTTCCAGCTGAAGGAAAGCAACCCTAAAGCATGATACTGCCACTACCATGCTTCACCGTGGGGATGGTGTTCTTTTGGTGACGCAAAATGTTTTTGTGCCAAATGTATCTTTTGGAATTGTGGCCAAAAAGTTCACCCTTGGTCTCATCAGACCATGACACCTTTTCCCACATGCTTTTGGGAGACATGATGTATTGTTTTGCAAATTTTAGCTTGGCCTGGATATTTTTTCTGTGTAAGAAAAGGCTTCTGTCTTGCAACCCTACCCCATAGCCCAGACATATGGAGAATACGGGAGATTGTCGTCACATGTAGTACACAACCAGTACTTGCCAGAAATTCATGCAGCTCCTTCAGTGTTGCTGTAGGTCTCTTGGCAGCCTCCCTGACCTGTTTTTATCTTGTCTTTTCATCAATTTTGGAGGGACATCCAGTTCTTTGCAACATCACTGTTGTCCCATATTTTCTCCACTTTTTGATGACTGTCTTCACTGTGTTCCATGGTATATTCAATGCTGTGGAAATTTTTTGTACCCTTCTCCGGACTGATACCTTTCAACAGTGCTTTGTAAGCTCTTTGTGAACCATGGCTTTTGCTGTAGCAGGCAACTGAGTAAATGTCAAGAAAATCCAACTAGGACAACTGAACTTTATTTGGGGTTAATCAGAGTCTCTTTAATTGATGGCAGGTGTGTACCCAAGAAGACTGAATGTTGTAATTAAATCAAAAGGTGCTTCAACAAAGTATTAATTTAAGGGTGTGCACACATGACAATGTATTAGTTTAAGGGTGTGCACACTTATGCAACCAGCGTATTGTACATTTTTTATTTTTTTATATTTTTCCCCTAACAGATTTGTTTGTTTTTCAACTGAATTGTACAGGTTATAGGTCACATTAAAGGTGGGAAAAGTTTTGAAATTATTTATTGTGGTCTCATTTTTTATATCACAAAAGTCTGGCATTTTAACAGGGGTGTGTAAACTTTTTATATCCACTATATAGCTGAGTGGTGGGAGACTTAGTGAGGACAGCTGTTTTAATAAATTACATCAGTATGCATTTATATGTTGTCCTTATAAATACAGCTAAAAAGACAGGAGGACTCTGTCCCATTCCTAGTATTGCAGTGATACTGGTAAAACACTGGCAGGCTACTTTAGATGAGAATAACTTTCTACTACTTATAATTTTGGAGACTGCATAAAGAAGTAGAGAATGAAAAAGAAAACAAATATTACAGGATGTGTAGTATGTTTTTCTGTCATTATCCTGAGTGAATTAAACAAATGTTAGTTAAAATTACAAACAGTAATTTTTGCATACAACAGGCACTACACCATTTCTGTCAATTCACTGAGATCATCTAACCAGTGCATATTACAAATGACCCACCTATTTTTTATTTTTTTTTTGTGTAGAAAAGAAGTGAAGGGAGTGAAGAATTAAAAAAAACATTCCCAGGTAGTATTTTAAGGGGGTGGGAATCATTTTATTTTATGTGATTTCCTTACTTAATTTAAAGGGTAAGAACAGTTCATTGTTCTATAATGTTTGAGCAAATCCAACCAATTAATTCTGATCAAAGATTTAACTTACAAAGGTAAAGTTATTTAAATGATGCAACTAAAATAACATCTTCCATAAAGGCTGTACCCCAGCATCCTTCTGTTGTGGGAAGCAATGTCCCCACTCCTGCTGTACCACTGCATCCCTCTCTTGTGGGAAGCTATACCCCCATTCCTGCTGTACTCCTGCATGCTTCTACTGTGGGAAGCTATGCCCCCCCCACACTATTCCCTTGCATTCTTCTCTTGCGGGAAGCTATGTTTTACTCCTGCTGTACTCCTGCATGCTTCTGCTATGAGAAACTATGCCCCCCCCCCCCATACCCTTGCATTCTTCTGTTGTGGGAAGCTATGTCCCCAGCCCATCACATGTATGTACTGTCTTGGAAGGTCATGTTTACTAACTGCTCACAGCACCACAAAACTCAGAAAGATGATCAGTGACTGGCACAGTCATCACTTATCTCCTCATGTATTTAATGAATAAAAAATAATAAGAAAAATCGCTATTCCAGTTAAAAGCACCTGCGAGCATGAGCATGTCTGTGTATGTCTGTGTGTGCGCACATGTGCTCATGCAAAGGGTGCATACATTTTGCTTGCTTTTCATGTCTCTATGCATGTGTATGTGTTTGAGTGTTTTTGTGTGTATACTGACATAAGCTGACATTCCGTTAAGAATTAGTTCATCCATTACTTCTCTTGTTTCCCAGGATAAGCTACAGCTTCCTGCAACTCTTAACTGGAAAAAGTGGGTATTGAAAATGGATGAATGAACTTATTTATTTCCTCAATACCAAAAAATAATGATGCTTAAAATGCAGTAGAAACATTAGAAATTCATCTGAGTAACTAGGCTGAAGGAAGATCCCACAAAGAATGCTGTCTGATCACTGGTGAATCTAAAAACTAAAAATTGTAAACATAAATAAATAAGAACAAAATATTAAGAAAACAAATGTATGTAAGTTTCCTAAACTATTTGTGCTGTAAGCAGCTCTGCTTCCAGTTATTCACCAGACAGTTCCCTCAGCTGCTATGGTTTGGATATCCTCATGCATCCCATAATTCCCAAAGGTGAAGAGAGCACCGTTATGCTGACATTACCAAATAACAGGCAGCAGCATAGAAGTATAGGCCCTGTATGCAGGACATCAAACACACTAATAACTATTCGTACTCAACAAGGGGTTTGGCCTTTAAAGTGCATAAATTAAAAACATATCAGTTTCTTGGTCTTAGCAGTAAGATTTCTGAAATTTCAGCTGCCATCTGGATTTTTTGTTTATCTTCATCTTAACTGAGGAATAAAAAAAGCCCACATTACATGTTCTTATTCCTTTGAGAATGTACTACAAACCACAAGGCTTATAACTCATTAAATATGATTTAACAGCTGCAGTGCAAGGCAATACGTTTTGGGTCACACTGAAAAACAGCATTATGTACCAGAACTTTCTCATAGCTTGCAATTCTTTGCAGTGACAAGAACAAAAATATGTCAATGCAAACTAGACGAAATCAGGGAGAAGCAAAGAACAGCTTTGATCTGGGTTATCAAAGACTGGACTTGTTAGCCATTATATGCAGCTTCGGTGACATCCAGCACACTGTTTTACAGCATCATCATCATCATCATCATCATCATCATTATTATTATTATTATTATTATTATTATTATTATTATTATCATCATTGTTATTATTCAGAGCTATGCATTTAGTTCTGCCTGACTGGAAGAAATGGTTTGTAAACTAAAAATTGTCTTGTGGAATCTGACAGCTGTTCTTTTCCTTCAGAGGGTTGTAACATTCCATTAAGTTGGCTGATTGTCATAAACAAGTACTAATAAATAATATATATTTCAAATGACATGACAAATACTTCTGATGCCGATCTTTGTTCAGATGTTTCCATGGTGATGTTGAGAGATGATTAAGTAATTTCGAAGGAAGAAAGCAAGCTCTGATGTAAATTTCTCCATAGGCAAGTACTAATATCAAGCATGTAACATTTAGCAGAAGCAGCAGTGTTCATTCTCATATAATGCAGTTATTTTCACAATAACTGAGATAACATTTACAAGATGTCTCTCTGTGGGAGACATGGGAAATGTCAAATCAGGCTGTATGGAGGATATCTTTACATACAAACAGCTGTTTTCGAAGAAGCATGGCAAAATTTAACCCTGACTTTGGTGTTATCATGTTTCATGCCGACGTCTCAGAGTATTTAGTAATAAGTGTAAGTAATGATAATAACATTAACGCTGACAGTTCTTAGTGCTCTGTTCAGTTTCAGGCTGGAGTGCCTTCTGCATGGAGTCTGGGTATTTTTCCCATATCCGTGAGACCTTGCACTTTGCCCCAGTGCTCTCCCTCATGCCAAAAGCGTAACATTAGGTGAACCGATAATCCTGTAAATTGCATGCATATAGATGCATATGTAGTGTGTAAGTGAGTGTGCATTGCACTCTGCAATGGAGATGGCATCCCACTCACAAATCATTCTCTTTATTATGTTTCTTGATTTCATTGACTGGCTTTGCCTCCCACTACCCTGAAAAAGATAAAATGGGTACCGGAGAATGAAAGAATTAATGAATAATAATAATACATCAGTGTTAACCATTGACAATAAATAGACCCAGCAAAGGAAGGAGTTATCTGTTTCATGGCAGCTGTCAATTAATGAAAAGTAATACAAAAACATTCTTGTTATATAAAAATAAATAAACAAGAAAAAAAAACAGAGCTCCAAGTGCTGATCACTTTTAATCATAGATCATTAAATGTTTAGCACTCAATAGATTCCAACTGCAAAAAATCCCTTTTATTTACTGGAATCAAAGAACTTCCTCAGATGATCGCATATAGTTAAAAAATATATAAATTCAGTCAAACCACATGACACAGGTTGACCAATTGGGAAATCTCTTAAGCTTGTACATAACAAACTAAAATTAAGTTATATTAAAAACAAATTTAGTTTGCATCAAATCTAATGCAATTTATAAAAAAAAGCAACAAAATAGTATATCAACATTTACTTTGTAAAAACTACAGTTCTGAATTTGTGATTTATAGTTTAGAAGTCTTGAGTCTTAAAGTACTTTCTATAGAAATTATGGTGCTTAACCCAGGTGGTTGTGATGACTTAAGTACAAGCTACTAGTGTACTTTCCTCTTTCCAGCCTATCCTTCCAACACCCGCTTCTCTCATGCTTGGGTACCTTCTCTAATATAAAAAAATGCATTTTTAAATCAACATCTTTTTTATGTAGCTGTATAAATTACTTATCACATCTTTTAATAGCATAATTATGTTTATATATATATATATATATATATATATATATATATATATAGTCACATAAGGCACACTCTACTTTACCAAAACAGAAAGATGGACCTGAGACACACATGGCAAAAACATACCACCACTTGGGTTTTACAATTGTAATTCCCCTTTTATCAAAAAATAGAATTCACTAATCAGAAGGCAACATGATACTAGGGGTGTCCAATATACAACCGTATTAGGCTCATGAGCCACTTTTTGCATTACTGGTGATTTAGTCTTGGTTACTCCACCTTCATAAACATTACCTTTAAGAATATGTTTGATGTTCTGAGGTAGTTCTGAGATTATGGTGAATGAAAGAGCACTTTTACAGCTGGAATCTGTTGAGAGCAACATTTTTAATGATCTGTATTTAAATATAATCAACTCTGGCAGCACCCTGTTTTTTTTTTTTTGTTTTTGTTTTATAGTCTGTTGTTGCTTTATGTGTTTACATTCTTGGCATGGATGAAAAAGTACAGCGTGTAAAATCTACCATAATGGTAGATGTCCTTGCCTTCACTGCTGCAGTATTCTTAACATATGGGATTCCCTGCCATGGAAGCATGACATCTGGTGAGTCTACCAAAGACTCCTGTTGTTTTAAAGGTACGCTGAACATCACCCAAATGCTCCTTGCATAGCGTAGGGCATAAAGGTAACATTCAGGCCAACCATAGTCAGAACTGAATGCCACAGTAGGAACACCAGTCAGAGGAATCCAAGAGGTAATCTGTACATCCAGGAAGGCAAAGTACTAGGAGCAAGTAGGTAGAAAGTGAATACTGCAGCAGTGAAGGCAAAGATATCTACCATTATGGTAAGATTTTACACACACACATATGTATATAAATATATATATATATATATATATATATATATATATATATATATATATATATATATCCCAAGAAACCATAGTACTTGGAGATTTTAACATAGACTGGAACACCTGTTCCTCAGAATCTCCAGCCATCCATATAAACCTATATGCATTCACAAAGATCATATCCACCCCTACACCCCTACCAGGATAGGTAAACCTAATTATAAAGAAAGTATACTAGATTGGATACTTATTAATAGTCAGCCCCAATTGTACATGTTGGGGACCCTCCTGATGATCTAAGCGATCACTTTCTTACCTATATAATTAAGCATAAAGCCATTAACCCGCACCAGGCCACCCTCAGAATGGTTATAAACAATAAGAACTTTAACCCTGCCAAATTCCAAGATGATATCAACTCATGCAATTGGTCAGTCCTAAAACACCTGCCCTTAGAGAAAGCTGTTGTTTATTTTAATAACAAATTCCTTGCTATCCTAGATTCTCATGCTCCTGCTCGCTCCATTAGAACAAAAACAAAAATTGCACCATGGCTTTCTAAAGACTCCAAATCAAAAATCCCCTGCATAAACAAAGCATGGGCTTTATGGAGTACTACAAAAGCCTCCCTAGATCAAATTAAATATCGGCAGCTAAGGAATGAGACTAAAAATTCCATTTTACTAGATAAAAAAAAAACTACTACTGTGATCTTCAACAAAAAAAATCAAAACAATCCTCAGAAGTTCTGGGCAAGTATAAACAAACTATTACACCCAGGACAAACCACCACTCCAACCCCCGCAGCCTGTATTGATAAACCACCTGTGGAAGTCTCAAACACCTTCAATAGTGTCTTCACTGAGACTATCAAAGCCCTAGTGAGCCAGCTACCTCCAAGCTGCCCTGGCTCAGAGTCCGCTACTCCCACTACCCAACTCTCCTTTAATTTCTAACCTGTTGCTACATCACTTATCCATGCCCTAATCAAAAAATTAAAACCTACCACACTATCAGCTTATCTTTTCCCTGCTGAGTATCTAGAAAAAGCTGCTGATGCCATAGCATACCCCATCTCCATATTAATTAATCGAGCCATAGCAGAAGCCACCATCCCCTCCATCTGGAAGATATCTCACGTGATACCACTCCACAAAGGCGGCAGCTCCACTGAACTGTATAATTTCAGACCAATAGCTGTACTTTCACTACTGGCTAAAATCATGGAAAAATGTATCCACAGACAACTGCTACACCACTTAATTCAGAACAATCTTTTGGCAAACTCTCAGCATGGCTTCAGGCCTCATCACAGTACCACTTCAGACCTCCTAGCCTTCTCTAATGCCATAAACTATAACCATAACAATAATAAATTATCCTCAGTCCTTTTCTTGGATCTCTACAAGGCTTTTGATATGGTTGATCACCAGCTACTAATCCATACCCTGAAAACAATTTGCTTAGATAATAAAGCTCTTCAGTGGTTCCAATCTTATTTGAGTGGCAGACAGCAGGTCGTCCTATGGCAGAACAAACTATCTAACCTCTAACCTAATACCCTGGGAGCCCCCCAGGGTTCTATACTAGGACCTCTTCTGTTTTCCATTTTCATTAATGACCTCCACACGGTCATCCCAAATGCTAACTGTATTCAATACGCAGATGACTCGACTCTGATTTGCTCTGCTACATCCCAGTCAGATCTGTGGACATCAACCCAGAAAACATTTAACATAGTTGAACACTGGCTTTCTGATCATCGTCTGATCGTAAGCCTCAATAAAACAAAGTTGCTACTTTTCTCACCTACTATTAGGTCCACTGCATTATCCTTTTCCATAAAATTTAACAATGACACCACAATCTCCCCAGACACGTATATGAAACTCCTAGGCATTATAGGTTCATAGGTTCATAGGTTCATAGGTTAATACTAGGCTATCTGCCCGAGGGCATTTACAAGCCTAGCCCATAGTTTTGTGGCTTACGCCACCCCTTTAGTATGGGGAACTATACCCATTATTTTGCTGTGCCTCTGTTGAGCAGTGACACTGAGGTAATCCCTGGGGTATATCTGCGATCTCCCATCCATTGGTCAAGATTTCTCTTGAACAAGGCCAGCGAGGTGCTCTGCCTCACATATACCGGGATTTTATTCCACAGCATAGGGAGTCTTTGGGTGATGAATCTATCCCTCCAGCACGTCCTATTAATAGCCGTGTCGAGGTTTAAGTCTCCCGCCCTTGTGGCTCTGACGGATCTAGATTTTTGAGGTGAAGCATATTCATCAAATCTGGGTTTGACATGGCCTTGTATGTTAGGCAAAGGTCACCTCTGAGCAAGCGTGGCGACTGAATAGAGCTGGAGTTCTTTCAGTCTGGCAGCATAGGACAGATGTTTGAGACCCTTTATTCTTTTGGTGAGGAACTTTTGTGGCCTCTCCAGCTGCTGCAAGTGTCGGGTCAGATACATTCGAATGGGGCATTGTACTCAATCATTGGTCTGATGAGTGATGAGTATAGGGAGACTATGACCTCCCTTGATCTAGATGAGAATCCCTTCATGATAAGGTAGGCAATGTAGAAGGTCTTCCTAACTACTTTAGCTACATGGGTGTCGAATGACAGACTACTATCAACCTGGGTCCCCAGGTCCCTGATAACTTCTTCTGTACTCAGTGGATTGCCACCTATTTGGTAGCTAGGGGTAACCTTGTTTTTCCCGAAGGGTATGACTATGCATTTTTTGGCATTTAACTTTAGGCCATGGCTCTGGCACCAGTTATCCATTTCTGTGATTATTATCGTAGATAATAATCTTAACTTTGATATGCATGTCAACCAAACTATCAAAACCATCAATAAAAAACTTGGGTCACTACACAAGATTAAACCCTTCCTAACCCCACTAGCTAGAACTGCCATTGCACGCTCTCATCTACTTTTAACTCTTCTCTACACATCCCCTTTATTCACCAACTTAAGCAAACCTGATCTTAACAAACACTCTAGCTGCTACAATCACATTGCCAGATTTGCCACCAGGATGCCCTTCAGGACACACCACTATAACAACCTAAACTGTCTGGGTGGTTAAAACTGCCCAGCCTAATTCAGTACAACCAACTTATAGTGGCACATAAAGTACTTAACCAACCTGACAATGCACCTGCACTTAAAAACATTATTAACCCCTATAACAATCTCAGACCTCTTCACTGTTCCAATAGATTGCTAGATCAAACTGCCAAAACTAATAATTCAGCTGGTGTCTCCCTGTTTTCCAACTCTGTAGGTAGAACTTGGAACTCTCTCCCCACTGACATCACCCTAGAATCCACCCTGAGTCAATTTAAGAAAAGACTCAAACAGTATTTGAAACTAAACTGGCTATGTCCTTGTACCAAGCCTAACTAGCTCTCTCCTTATGATGGAGTCTAATACTTTTATTGCAATTCAGATGTGTCGCAAATGCTATGTCTTTCACCTTGTGAATTCTTAAACTTTGGAAATTGCATAACTTGCTTATATAAAGAGTCTGTAAACAGTGTTTAACACGAACCATGCAATTTCTTTCTGTTTGTACCTTGGAGATTTTCTCCATGGGCCTCCACTGAAAATGGACATGTATCCAGTCAGACTATCCCGGTCAACAATTGTAAAATAAAAATAGATAAATAAATAACTAAAAATAAATAAAATGTCTTTACATTCACTGCTACAGTATTCTTAACATATGGGAGAGTACCAAAGCTCAAGAGGAAACTAGTGAGAGGGAAGGAGCAGAAGTGTCCCCTAAAAAGTCATGAAGAATGGCACTAGCAAAACCAGACCTAGCTCTAGAGATACTATCCAACCTGCAGTGCTTGGTAAAGGTATGCTCAGAAGTCCAGGTAGCTGCTTCAGGAACAGGATTAGTATCTAAACCCTTGAAAAAAGCACCAGAAGAAGCCATGACTCTAGTAAAATAAGCCTTGACTGAAGAGGGAAGACTCTTGCCATGAAAAGTGTAACAAAAAGAAATAACCTTAGAAATCCAAGAAGAAATAGTTTACTCGGAGCCAGCAAGTCCCAAAGATCTAGAATGAAAAGAAACAAATAACTGATCAGATTTTTTAATAGCCTTTATGTTTTATTTATTTATTTTTTTATTTTTATTTAATATGTGTTTACTGGGAAAGTCTGACTTGGAACAAAGCCAATTTTCAGCTGAGACCTGAAGAGAAACACTCCAGATGCATGTCTTTGTAACGTGGGAGGAAACCAGAGCACCTGGAGGAAACCCACATGAATGCAGAGAGGACATGCAGACTCCACACAGAAGGCACTCTAGCCCAGAATTGAACCAGAGAACCATTCTTTATTACCAGAAGAACAAGAAGCAGAAAATCAAATCAAAAAATGATTTTATCCCTCCAGGGAAGAATACTTTGAAGACAGCTGTGTACAGCAGTTTGAATCTCACACCTTTGTCTCAACAGTCCCTGAATAGTGGAATACGTTTGCTTCTCTTCTGCCTGGTGTACAATGAGTAATCATTCTCCACAAACACTTTGCTGTCTCCCACTTTTAGTGCTTTATCCTTCTGCTACAGTTTTGTCAAAATCAACTTCTACTACTGGTAGGAATGCATCTTTACTATTAAAGGCCTATGCTGCTTTCTCATAGCCAGATTTGGAGCACACACACAATGTGTCCTTTCACTTAATAGCCTTAGTCTTATCCAAATAAACCCGACTTAACTATTCATGTCCAAAGTATGCAGCACCCACTCGCTGTCATTTTGCGAAAAAAGTAGGCAGATCAATAGACTGATTAAGTGATAGTTCATTAATCACCTTAGACATAAAAGAAGAGTTAGTGCACAAAGACACTCAGTCCTCATGAAAGATCAAAAAAAGAGGACAAGCCATAAGGGCTTGTAACTCAGAGACCCATCTGATAGAAGTAAAAGTGAACAAACTGGCAGTCTTCCAGGAACAATCTTGCAAGGAAGCTGAAGCTGCAGGCTCAAAAGGAGCCTGAGCCAACTTCTCCAATACAAAATTAAGAACCCAGGGAGGAGGAACAGGCTTCCTGGGAAATCTGATATTAAAGATGCCTTTAAGAAATTGTTTCACCTCAAATCCAGAAGCTAAAGGAGGAGAAAATGGCAGACAAGCAGAGATAGCTGATAACTGGGCCTTAACAGAAAAATAGGCCAAACAAGCATTGAGCAACCCACACAAAGAAGAGTGAACCAAAGGAACATCCACAATTAACTGCCTGAAAAGTCACCTGATACTTGCCAGCAGGATCCCATACCAGAAGTGCCAACCGGCAAAGAAGATAAGATCTCATTCCTCCTTGTTTGTTGATATACCACTGTGGTATTGTCTGTGAACACCTTGAGAGGCCATGGAGAGAAAGAGGATGAAAGGCCTGAAGAGCCAGCAAAAGAGCTCTAATCTCTTTGACACTGATTTGCTTCTTCTTTTGATGAAGCAACCACACCCCCGAAACTTTTAAGGAGCCAAATGTCATCCCCCATCCAATGTCTGAAGCATCTGTGAACAATTTCTGAGAGGGAAGAGGGGATGAAAAACTGCTGAATCCACCAGTTAAGTTGCGTTGTCAGACAAGGAAGAAGAGGAACTACAAAGTCTAGAGGATGTGCATGTTGAACCAACATTGACTTCAGAAACCACTGAAACTTCCTCATATGAAGTTTGGCCAGAGGGAGCATCAGAATGATGGATGCCATGAAACCCAGAGCTCTCAGAAACTCTATGGCAAAAATGGAACCTGGAAGAAGAATATGAAAGAAAGAATGAAATGAGAGTTAAGTCCTTTGCAGGTGGCAGAGAAGCAAGCATTGGCATTGTCTGAATCCTGCAACCCAGAAAAACTTGATCCTGATAAGGAGTCTGCGAAGACTTTTTGAAATTTATAGTGAACCCCAGACTATGAAGAAGGGAAATGGCAAAATGAAGATTTTGCAAAAGGGTCTCTAGAGAGGATGCCTGAATCAACAGGTCATCCAAATAAGGAACTATTTGGATCCCTTGAAGACTACAAAAAGTAATCACAGGAGCAAGGCATTTGGTGAACACTCTTGGGGCAGTAGAAAGGCCAAAGGGCAAAGCAGAGAACTGAAAATGCCAGGAAGCAACAGAGAAAAGCAAAAACCTCCTGAAAAAAGGATTTGAATATGGAGATAAGTATCCTGGAGATCTAGAGATACCATATAGGCCTGAGGGAACAAGAGAGAAAACAGAATCTGAAGGGACAACATCCAAAAGGAAGGCACTTTTCGAGAAGTGTTTAGATGAGAGAGGTCTAGAATAGGTCTCCAAGTGCCCTCTTTCCTGGACACTCTAAACAGTCTGGAGTAGACCCCTTTCCCCCTTTGGACACATGTACCTCTTGAATAGTACCCTGAGTCAAGAGATTTTGAAGAACCTCTGGGAAAAAAGGGAAGTTGCACTCGAGCAGGCTGAGGAATACCCATAAAAGGAGAATGGGATTTCCACATCATGAAGTACCCCAGACAAATGATTAACAGGGTTTACCTTTAAAAAGCCATATCACAGTGGTGCAATTGCTCATATGAGCAAATCATAACCACAAACGTGAAAACAGCGACTGTGTATAATGTTCGAAAATCAGCAAATCGAAAAGCAGATTTACTGATTTTCGAATATTAATGTAGAAACAAAAATGTAATGAAGTTTAAAGCAGGGGGGCAAGCCCTCATGTACCCTCCCATTTGGGGGGCTGATACCCCACACACCCCTACTTTAATATTCTAACTTTGAGATCGTACTACAGTGGGGAAAGTGACCATTTCCCACTCCCCACTACAGGGCAATCTGCCACAAAATGCCAAATGTGCAATGAGCGAATGTCAATGTGCATTCACTCATTGCACATTCAAACCTTTTTCCGTTCGGCATTTGCAAACTTTGCAAACTGCCGTTCAGACAATTGCTGTTCGCCCTTGTGCAATACGCACAACTAAAGGTAAACTGATTAACAGAACTCAAGAATCCTGAGTGATCTGAAGCCAAACAGGAAAAGAAAGAGAAAGGGAAAGGTGAAGAGAAAGAGGAATATGACTGGGAAGGGATGGATAGTCATACACCAATGGATTTGTCTGGAAAGGAAGGTTTCTGAATCCCTGAAAACTGAGAAGCCTGTTTGCCACTCTTCTTACCTTTAGGAGAAGGGCAGGATTTTTTACAAATAAAGACAGGCTTAGCAGGGTATTTTCTCTGAAATTTAGGCACATGAGAAACAAATACATGTTTAAGCTCCTGTGAGGCCTTTCCCTAATCCTGAAGGGACTTAAACAAACCAGCAGCAGCTTCCCCAAACAAAAGTTTGGAATCCAGAGCAGCATCCATCAACCTAGCTTTAATATTATCAGATAGAGGTTGAAGCCTAAGCCAAGAATACTTCCTCATCACTGAACCAAAAACAGCAGCCATAGAAGAGGCATCTGCCGCATCATAACTACATATGATAGACTGACAAACAATTTGAGAGGAAGTCCCTAGCAAGGAAAGAACAGAAGTTTAACCCTCAGAGTCTGGAAAATCAGAAATAAGTTGACAGGCCTGATAAAGAAGAGCCAACACATACTTAGACATATGGGTCTGATAATTAATAGCCCTAAACTCTAGGGTAGCAGAGGTGTAAACCTTCTTAACCAACCTTTCCATAGTTCTGCTGTCCTTGTCAGAAGGCAATAACTTGGACAAAGGAAGCAATTGAGATGGCGTATCAGAGGCTACAGACACTACAGAGGGTACAGCAGCAGGACATTTATATAAAAAATAACAGTCTTTAGACACCCTATAAAACCTGTCAGGGTTCTTGGGAGCAGGGGGCAAAGAATCAGGTGCATGAGAGGCATTGGAAAAAGCAGCCAGCAAAGCAGCCAAAACAGGAGGAATAGCCACAGGCTTAGGAGAGTCCAACTGCAGCAACTCATAGTATCTCTTATGGATATCAAGACCTGAACACAATCCCACTTAAAAAAATCCATCATCATAAAGAGTGTGTCCCCAAAGGAAATTTCCTCAAAAGGAACATCAGGACTAATAGAGTCATACTTATGTGATCCATAGTGCAAAGGACAAGGAATTTGCTTAGAATAAGTCAGAGATTAGTCATCAGAATCTGACTCGTCCTCAGAAGAATGCTGTTCTCTAGCCCTTTTAAGAGGAGTAGACGACCAAGGAGGAGCAAGAACTGAAACTCCTTGAGGAGGCTTTAAGGACAGAAAATAGACCCTGAGTAAACGCCTGTCACTCACTTTGTAGATCCTTAGGAGCAGAAGAAACATGTTTAAGATTTAGTTTCTTTTTTAAGGGAATGTCCCTTCAAAAAAACTGAGAATGCCCAGACCCAGGTCAACAGCTGAGAACCGTAGCATAAACTTCTTCCCCAAATAAAAACAGAGGAACTTGCCTAGGCCCCGCAGAAAAAAATCAACAGTGGTTCCCCCTCAATGTCTGAAACAGACACCTGCAAAGCCTCTTTGGGCATGCTGCCAGCCGGATCCTCACTGGCCTGTATCATGGTTGCGGCAGAAAAATCCAACAACACAGCTGGGTGAGCCTCCAGGTGTGTAACGACCTTGGGAGAAACACCTGGCAGAGGCTGGACAGCAGAAGATTCTTGTCATACCTTTTTCACCAGATGCAGGTAAACAGACGATGGTGAAAAGATATGTTTAGACTGGCGGCAAAGAAGTTCTGTCTGCAGCAGGCCTGAATGTCACCTTTATGCCCTACAGTACACAAGTAGTGTGTGGGTAATTTTTGGCATACCTTTAAAGCAACAGGAATTGTTGATAGACTGGCTGGACATTGGGTTTCCACAGCAGGGAATCCCATATGTAAAGAATACTGCAGCAGTGAATGTAAGGACATTGTTTATTTACCCTTCATTGACTCCGTTAGTCTCACTAGGCTATTGACCTCTTTTCAGGGGACACCCGAGATAGTATTTATACTACTATGGAAAATATGACCATGGCATCAGGGACCTTCCCCATCTCTTATTTATAGATACCATGCAGTCTCTTACATCCACCTAAGCTACCACCAACCCAAATAGATTGGACATTGGTTTATATTCTCATCTGAAAGATGGCACACTCAAGAGTGCAGCACACCATAATGCTGCACTGCAGTGTCAGCAAGACAATCAGCATAGTGGTAATAGAACCTACAGCTTTCTGGCAGATAATCACCTAAGGCAAGTGTGCTACCTTTACACCACTGATGCTATAAATGCTGGTTATTACTAGCAAGGACTGGCTGGAGTTATTTTTAGAACATTTTTAGAACAAAAAAGTCCTAGAATGGCAGTTAGTGGACAAATAATGAAACAGAACAGTTTGTGCAGAACACAGAGATATGACTTCTGTTGGATCCAGTTGGGAAGAGCATGTTAGTCTAAATCTGACTAAGAAGGGAGGCAGTATTCTACATAACTATGTGACAGGTTTATATATTTCATTAGGAAATAGTCAGCGAACCACTACAAGACAGTAAGATCACTGACTACAGATACTTAACATGTGAAGGAAGCCCCCACCCCCCAAAAAATAGTTATAAAACCAAAATGTTTTGGTATATTCTGTGTGAATAGGCATACAAGAAAATAAAGCAATTCAAGAACATTTGCAAACAACTTAAAAATAGTCATTACTTGTATCTAATTCGGTCACAAAACATGAAAGGAAGCAACAATATGTTGGACGTTAGCTAGTCCTTACTGGAGACTGCCTGATGAAAACATTGTATGTGTCCACATTAAATTGTATGATACAGTCTATTACTTTCCAAAACTAGTTGTATAAAACAAACATATGGAAGATTATCATTAATCCTGGAATAGTTTGACTAAAGGAGAATAGCGCGTAATTGCATTGGGATAAGCTAGCAGAGTTGGACATGAACGTTAAACCTGAAAAGTTAGCTTGTTATTCAGGGAAAAGAGTGTGGTTATGAATATACTAGTGTTTAAGAGTATGCATGTGTGAAACGGAGGAAAGCTTTTTTACAGTTTTTAATTTAAAGAATTCAGCGAATGAGAGCTGAGCAGGTGAAGTAAGCCATGTAAAGGAGTTGGTGTGAAACTGGGAGTGTAGACATACGAAACAGATTAAAGAATAAAAAGGCATACAAATATAAATCAATAGTCTTATATACTGGCCCAAGGTAGTAACCCACCACCATCCCATATTACCAGGCTAGGAACAGCTCAATTACTGTTTTCCACTTATTAATATGACAAATAATTACAAATGCAGTTGGCAGGGTGTAGCAGGGTCATCTGTGAAATTTGAGGTGGAAGCCAGCAGCTTGTTACTGTGATGACACACAACTGGACCAGTGATCAAGGATTTTCAATCCTCACCACTGGCACCAGTGGGGGACGTACACTGGGAGGAATGACAAGTACACACACAGTATTTCCAGATGCAGCTCTCTGCATCAAGTATTATTTAAGAGCACACAGAGACCACAGTCAGTCCAGGGCTGGTTTCTCCCTCTTCCTCCAGATCCCCAATAAGACTCCCCACTGGCACAGCTATAGAATTGAGATCTCAGTTGAGTGACCAAGCCTAGACCTCCAGCACTCTATCTGTCCAACCATTGCTTTGTATCTCTGCCCAAGTATCTGACTCACACACTCTTTGATGATTGATTTACACACACACACACACACACACACACACACACACACACACACACACACACACACACACACACGCACACCTGGGAAAGGCTGGCACAGGTTTACTAGCTATGCCCTCTTCTGCCCAAACTGTAGGGTATTTACCACTGCCACCACTCAACTCCTTATCAGCTACCTTAAGGCCCTTAACAAAGGATGTCCAATTTTACATTGTAATATTAATAGTAACACAAATGGTAGTTTGACCAAGAGCAAGGCTATTAGGAGTGGCCCACACAGTGTCACCAAATAAATATGCAATTATTCTCAAAACTTAAATATCTCTACACAGATCAGCCACAATGAAAGGCTTAATATATTTAGTAATCAATAATGAAAGAACAAGACAATACTAAATATATATTCACAGTGACATCAGAGTTCAAAACCACAGGAAATATTTAAAACAGCATTGCAGGACAGACTCAAATAAATAAAGAAATATCTAAACTAAGCTTTACTATATTCTTGACTGTATCTAAGAGAATTACTATAACCTAGGAACTTACTAATAGAGCAAGTCAGATGTAGTGAATGGATCTTCTAGTTGTTGTCAGGTCCAAGACAGAATACAGAATGCGCTGTCTCACTAAAAGACTTCTCAAATTAATATCTCAAACATTAGTGCTGGGCTAACTTGCAGAATGACATAATGTCTTGTCATTTGCCTTCTAGTCTCCAGGCCCAGTTAAATATACACACAATATGGAATTGCACAGAGAAACATAAAATAATTGTTTGAAAAAACAGCTTACAAGAAAGAAAAACAACTGCCACAGCTATATGTTTTGATTGTTATTTCTTACATAAAATAATTACTGCTCTAAGCTAAACTTGTATGAATATTCAGAATATATTACAGGCAGAGATAAAGTACAGAGAGCTCACTAGTTTGCACATCAGAAGCACAAGAGTAGTTATGTCTTCTTGACTCTTTCTTTCTACTGACATATTTTCTGTTCAGAAAACCACAAATGCAATTAAGCATGGCTGTTTGTTTTCTGCTCTGAGCTCACTATCTCCTATTTTTTATTACTCATTAGCTTCCTGGCCTAGGAATGCTTATGTATCTTATAATCACCGAGTATAACAATTACAGTCCCTGAGTCACAAATCTTTTCATTTCACATCCTCTGTGTAATTGTTGCATTTCCCAGTCGAAGGCTGACTCCTATGTATTTGTGGAGATTTTTTAGGTCTCTACCAAACGATATTGCACTGACAAAACAAAAAAAAATACTTGTATACCCCCCCCTCAAAAAAAAAAAAAAAACAGCACTGGCTGTTACCTGCCCGGTTTGATCTCTTATAACATGCTCTTTGAGTGTTGGATCTGCTACCTGAATCTCAGTTATCTGTGATGTAGCCAGAGCAGATACTTTTCCATTATATTTGGCTTAAGTAGTTTGAATGTAACAAACAGGACATTATCTCTGAAAATTAGCAGAGATTAGTTAATAAATGGTGCTGGAAGAACTTAAAAAAATAAATAAATAAAAACTGCCACCACAGAGAAAAAAATCCTTGTGTAAACCAAATCAGCAAAACGAAACTTGGAAAAGTCCCTTACGATTCTCAAAAAAGTGTTGTCAGGGGAAGTTGAAAAATAGAATATAGCATTCAGGAAATGTAACAAAAAACAAGGGAGCATAGCTTAGAACCCAGGTGATGAGACAAGCAGAGCTAAGCAGGGAAGACAGGAGCATGAAAGGTTCATGGACAATACACATGCAGCTGTCTATGCCAAGCAGGTGTAAGTCTCCACATCCACCAGAGAGGGTGTGAGAGAGGTAGACAGAGGCAAAGATAAGCCAGGGTGGGTTGGGAGAGTAAAAGGTAAGCATGTTTGTGTCACACACCTACCAGTCCAGGGTATCAAACCCTTGACTGACTATGTACTGATATCACATTTGTCATCCCTGCACGGTGGATATCGTGATATATACTAGGGGCACCATATAAGAGATTTGCAAAACCCACTCAACATTGAGTCCAATTGTTACACACTCACAGCCACCTCCACATAGGACATAACTGACAAACACTGACACATTAAAACACACACACACATGTCACATCTGGGATTAGGCCTCCTACCTAACTAGTTATTACACTACAGCACTACACAATTATAGAACGCGCCACAGAGATTACTGGAGTACTCTTTCCTCAAAGGTTTATTTCACAATGAGTGACATCAGCAGGAGTGTCAAAGTAGGGTGAATGAGTTGTAGTGAGTGTGACTAGCCAAACATGCATTGCTCCCTACACAGGAATAGGAACAGATACAAAAGCATCCACAACCCCCATGTGTGAGAATAGAACCCTTACCAGAATTCTATATCATACTACAACATTATGCTGTTATAGCACGCACCACAGAGGTTGCTGGAGTACTCTTTCCCCAAAGGTTTACTTCACAGTGATTGAAATCAGCAGGATTGACAAAATAGGGAATTTGAATTGTATTGTGTGTGACTAACCTAAATTGCCCTAAGTAGTCTGTATGCATTAACAGCTGTTCTGGCCAGAACAAAAATAACCTGTCGTTGCAGATCATGAACCCAGGACCCTGTACACTACAGTTACAGTAGCTAACCACTAAGCCATCACAGCAATACATGAGACTGAGGTTTCACCAAAGTAATCCCACCATAGGCTAATCAAACCAAACATGTGAAAGGAATGTATATACAGCTGTCTGTAAAAGACCTCTCCACAGCCGACGTCATGCTACTCAAGGCAGAGGTGACAATGTTTCTGACACCCATGGAGACAGGAGCTGACAGTTCAACTGATGAATCCTGCACTAAGGCACTGTATGAGCACATCCACTTGTGCATGATTCCTGACATCCCACATAGAGCCATGATGCTCTCCTCCCAAATAAGCAGGCCAATCCTGAGGTCTCCTGCCATGAACAGAGTATACAACAGAAGGTAGATACTGTTGAAGGAAAACAGATATTCCAAGGATGCAAAAAACTCCCTTAACAGCCCCAGTAGGAAGTTGAGATCCCTCATGGAATCCTCCAAAGCTGGTTTTGTAACTATAATTGCCAAAGATTCCACAGACAACCACACAGCATTCTATAGTTATGTCCAGAATCTAACTGGCAATGCTCAGAAGTGCTCTGGGCTACAACAGAATGGCATTACATAGACTGCTCCCACGGAATTTGCCAATATCCTGGCAGATTGATTTAGTGCCACATTCAACCCCCTCTCACCCCCAAAAGGGCCCATGTCAATATGAAATGAGTTCCAATGCCCAGTAATCACGGCCACACAGGTAGAAACCGCACTATTCACAGGTAAGAATACAGCATCCATGGGACCAGATGACATCCTGGGCTGTGTACTACACGAACTACAAAATGAAATGGCAACTCACCTAACTGTCATGTGTAATCATAGCCTCACATCAGGCCTGGTGTCCACTGAGTGGCGCACAGCTGCAGTTATCCCACTACATAAGGGGGGACCCACCGTGGATCCCGGGAACTACCGTCACATCAGTCTGACGAGCCTGAGTTGTATGGCCATGGAATGCATTATCATGGAATCTTTGAACACAGACATTGGCAACCCACAAACACTGGACCCCACACAGATTGAGCTCATGGAGGGCCAGTCTTCTCTCCTGAACCTGATTGACTGCTTTGACTCAGTCTGCATAACTGTTGAAGAGGGTAAGGCAGTCCACAAAGCCTATGTGGACCTCGCCAAGCACTTCAACACCATCCCCCAGTATGGAAACATAGATTAATGTACTAAGCCGGCCATACATCCCTATGCCACTTGATGGTTTGCCACATGGCTTACTGACAGAACCCAAACTGTAGATGTTACTGACTCCAAATCCAGCTCCAGACAGGTGAAAAGTGGAGTACCTCAGGGTTCAGTCCTGGGACCACTGTTGTGTGGCATCTACATCTCTGATGTACAGGCCAACAGTACAGGACTCTGGCTAACAAAGGCAACAGATGACTGCAAAATGCGAGTCATTATGAGCTTGACTGTACTGCATGATATGTTACTGATACCAGCCTGACATCATACAGGTGGGATGGAGTACTGTTAACAACTTGTGGCCTTGTCATGTAAGGTCCTAGTTATGAGATCTGCAACAGTTGGTAGTGTATTGCAGGACAGACGTGTTTGGCTGTGGGTGGAATACCTATTCGTTCATGACATATGTTGTTCATGCCTGTCAACCCCATTAAGGGCGCACGTGGACATATATGTTTCTATGGTCCCAATTTATCTCTAGATGTATGTCCGTACATATACGTGGGTATATATATATATATATATATATATATATATATATATATATATATATATGCATATATACACGTTTGGATGCAGGCATATATATCTATCGATGTAGGTATTTGCATGTGTACATGTTCATATATATTTATATATGTAATGCTATATATATATATATATATATATATATATATATATATATATATATATATATATATATATATATATATCAATATGTTGTATCTGTTTAGACATTAATATATTTTCACAGACACATACATCTACATGTTGGAATATATTCTCTGTACTGTTGAATGTCTCTGCTGGATGATATGTATGTGTATACAACAGGGTTATGTAAATCAGAGATGGTTTAGAGGTAAATCACTTTGGCTATGGTGTGCATGGTCCTGGGTTTGAGCCTAGCAGAGGTTGTTTATTTTGTTGCTCGGCAGTACAAGGGCCAATAGATACAGAGTGATTAAGGCACTTTAAAGCAGTTGTAAGCGGGTTTGCATGGGTTTGCATGGAGGTAAGCAGTGCTAACCTCCGGTTATGTTTTCATACACTCAGTTAGCTTCTTAATTGCTTAACCTGTGTAGGCAATGCTTAGCTCTGCGCAAACCCGTGCAAACCCACTTACAACTGCTTTAAAGTGCCTTAATCACTCTGTATCCAACAAGCCGTGTTGTGGCCAGCAAAAGATTAACAGCTCTTGCAAGGCTCACATCAAGGACCCTGCACACCATAGACAAAGTAATGTACCACTATTCCATGACAGATACACAGAGCTTCATTGTTGTCAGAAACATATCATCCAGACCTGTTATGCAACAGTACAGAGAATGTATACCAACACCTAGATGTCTGTGTGTGTAACTATCTTAAAATCTGAACATATACAACATATCTATATATGTGTGTATATGTGTGTGTGTATATATATATATATATATATATATATATATATATATATATATATACATGCATATGGTTAATTTGATACATATATGTGTCTACCCCTATATGTCTACATATACACAGCACATCACATATGTGTATGAATATATATATATATATATATATATATATATATATATATATATCTATGTAGGTATATATGGACATAGTTATATATATGTTAGCAGATATATATATCTATCTATATAGGTATATATGGCCATACGTCTGTAGATAGCAATGGCAGATTAACAAATACGCATATGTCCACATGCACCATTAGTGGGGTTGAGAGGCCCCACACAGTATACATGTTGCACAAATAGTCACCCCCCCACACACCCAACCACATGCGCCCTGCAATACTCTACCAAGTACAGTCTGCTACCTATAGGACATGTAATATGTGGAAGCCATCAACATCCTCAGGATACAGATACACAGACACAGATATGCAGATACAGATATGCATATACATATATATATATATATATATATATATATATATATATATACATGTCACTACACATACACATGCAGATATATCTATAGTAAGATACATATGTAGGAGGTGCTCACAATATGGAACAGCCGCTATGCCTACAGTTAACACCTGAACAACTGGACACTGTATGGACCACCCATGCAAATGTCAATCGTTGCCTGCAACATATACCCATAGAAAGGTCATAGGAAAGACACCACACACTGGTTTACAGAAATAGAAATACGTTAATTGTGTGCTATAATAGTTCTATATGCCATGTCATATAGCTGTTCAGACACTGATAGCCATATAAACAGAGTACTGCAACTGTAAAACAGTTACACTAATACAGTAGTCTGGAAAGGTTCACAGCTGTTGCTGTCCAGGCCAAGCCCTTCAAATTGTACAATAGTGGAGACAGACGGTGCCACAGGATACCAAACAATCAACAGTATGTACTGCAGGTGTGTAGTTCAGCAGCCTCTATTCACACTCTGTACAAACTCAGTAGGAGGTAAAGACATTTTGTGGTCAAATGGGTTGTAACTGGTACATAACAAGGCATACCTGACCCCATCACGAGCACACCAACAAACAGAACAGTCTGTATGGCAGGGGCAGTAGGCTTGCAGTAGCCCAAGTAATGTAAGTAATGTCAATATAGCTGACATGTACGGTACTGTACATCCAGATACCTTGTGGCAGCTCACCCCATGATACCTCCACATTTTGTAACAGCCTAGGTAATTTATGGTGCTCCCCACCAAGACTCAATACTACAGGCCCATATACCACTATTACGTGCACTGGCCTCCGGAGTGCATAAGTGCACACAGAGATATTGGCCAATATATGTGGAATTCCAGACACACCCTATACAGTCCACAGATATACACACAATCCCTTAGTGCACAACATGTGTACCAGGCCTTACAATATGGATGTAGACAGCCATGTAGATGGGTATAACACAGAATGACTGGTATACATTTGCCACCATCGGTTTTGGATTCACACAAACCTGTCTGGCCTGACACATAATGACTACTGGTACAGGGGTGCCATGGACACATACTACCCACTAGATATTGACATACATCTGTACAGCACCCCACTGCTCTGTCTGACATACATGACTTTTAAGGGAGGCCTGGAAGCAGTACATCTGGCAAGTATCTGCACATGACATCTCACTGGGTAAGTACACTAAGCTGCTAGGTGTGTAACAATGCACTGTGCAGGCTACAGGCAGACTGGCTCTACACTAGCCTACATCATGTATGGGGGAATGTACATGTACCTGCATATATAGCAGGCTCAATGACCATATCACAGCACAGGGTGAGATACACCTGTGTGACAGTGCATAACCACAACCAATGTGAACACAGCCACAGCCACATATGGTAAGCTAGCATAATATTACAGTATATGGAGTATCGGTTCTACACCATCTTATCTGTGCCAATCAAAGAATGACTCTACATATACTGGGCTACTACACAGTTTGGTCTAATAGCTGTCTGTGGTATGGGACATGTGTGTATATGGCCCTACAAACATGTATGGCAAAACAGTACTATACGGTGGGGCAGCATGTAACATCAGATAGAAGGGGAGCTAGAACAATGACATCTACCACAGTCTGTACACAGGCTAAAGTACATATTAACAATACACACACTGCCGACATTCACCATCACTACATAGACCTCAGTACTGTACAATCACCAACAGAATGTCCAGGTGATGTCATGAAATATAACCCCTACTGTACATGACATGTGTAGCAATCTTAAATATCACTGGCTTGTTATCAGATATGATGACACTATATATGGTGTACAGCACATATGCATCACTTCTTGCACAACATATGTACAAAGGTAGACAGAGGTGTGTCTGACAGCACATATACAGGCCCAGTATAGACATGTTGCTGTGATAGCCTCATATATTTACCATTGTAACGGGGTTTGTTGCAACATAAGTCCTATGAGGGATATGAAGTCAGTAACTGTCACAGCCTTCACCATCTACAGACTGCATTCCTCACACTACCTTCTGCATTCCACAGATGGATGCACTGTGGCTAACACATGAAACCAAAGACACAACACTGCCCAGTCTTCAGATGACCCTGCAGATGGAGATCCCTCATATGCATGGAACTGACATGGCAGGTGTACGACAGGCATATCCAGACAAACACTGTTAAACCAACATTATACAAATGCAGAATAGCAGCACTTACAGTCTGTAGTCAGGTCAGGCACATCCCCCTCCTGTCTGTTGCCCTCTTTCCACAGTGTATGTTGTTAGAGGTAAATCTCCAGTCCATCTGAGATGCTGTTTGCCAAACAACAGATCTAGTTCCTGCTCACAGTGATTGAAAAGGGTCAACACCACCATGTTGTTCCTAGGTATTGGAGTGTGTTTCCATGCAATTGGCTATGGGAATGTTACCACAGCTGTTCCACATGCAATCAGCTAGGGGAGGGCTGCAATTCATGCAGCGGCCACCAGCTGATCACTTAAAATACACATGCTGCTGCCTAAGCAAAGCAGGTTTGGGTCTTCATATCCACCAGAGAGGGAGTGAGGGAGGCAAACAGAGGCAAATACATCAGACAACTGAAGAAACCAAATGCTGCACCACAAAACAAAGCCACAAAGACCAATATAAAAAGTTTATTTCTCTAGCGTCTCGGCCACAGTAAGCCTTCAAGGAGTAACACACCACATAATAAAACAATTTTACTTAGCGCTTTCGGTAAAAACAATGCTTCACCTTCTTCAGATAAAAAATAGAGAATCAATTAAGACTGTTTAAATAGTCTTCAACATAATAGCTAACAAGTTGGTAAATCATTCAATTAACCAGATAGACTGCTAAACTTTAAGAAGAAAGACACAGAACCTGTCACACGATGGTACCATCTTAACACTAAACAACTTTTTAAATCTTTTTAGAAAAGTAATTTTGAAAATATATATATATATATATAATATATGTAATAATAGTTCTAAAAAGTAATTTTAAATCACAGCTTCAAAAAACCTCAAGGTCACAAATATAAATGTGACCAATAAACAAACCTTGCATATTCAAACTAGATTGTTATAGTATATGTACAAATAGAACTGCAAATAGTATAACAGTATGTTTGTATATGTATATATATATATATATATATATATATATATATATATATATATATATATATATATATATACACACACATACACACAAAAAATATATATTTTTTATGTATGTCATAAAAAATACATATATATATAAACCAAAAAATTGTTTAAACATCCAAAAATAGAAATCTAAACCTATTAACGTCTCAAATGAATTAATTAAATTAATCTCAATCTCTTTATTAACTCTAATAGAATGAAAAACTAATTAATTCTGAGCAAGAAGTCGACTCTAATATGGTTGCTAACAATAAAAATGGTTACCAGACCAGCTTTCTATGCACTTTTTCAACGGATCACGTTTACATTAGGCAGCTATTGAATAAGAATTGGAGAGAGGTTAGTGAAGACCCAAATTTATGTGAGAAATTAGATTTGCAGCCTAAGATTACCTACAGAAGGAATACCACCCTTAAAGCACTACTTGAAAAAAGGAGGGATCCCCAAAGGTTAGGTCCTCAAGGTATGTTTAAGTGCGGGACATGTGCACAATGTGCACAATGTAAAAATATTAGCGTTAACAAAGAGGTTGAGATTAATGATAAAGTTTATTTTATTAGAGGTAGGTTCAATTGTGAATTGAAAGGCGTTATTTACGCCGCGACATGTGATCAGTGTACTGCCTTTTATATAGGCAAAACTGAAGGAAAATTAAAACAGCGTGTATATGAACACATGTATGCCATCTCTAAAAATGACATGAATAACGCCTTGGCAAAACACTTATTACAACACCCAGATTACTCTTTTAAATTTATAGGTTTACATTGTAGATGTCCTGATTTAAGAGGTAGTCCTTGGCAACTTTTGTTGGAAATTGATGAACTTATTTGGCAGATCAGGACAACCACTTATGCTTTTCCTGGTCTTAATGAACAGATATCCATTAAATGTGTGCTTAAATGGCTATCTTTGAGACGTTAATAGGTTTAGATTTCTATTTTTGGATGTTTAAACAATTTTTTGGTTTATATATATATATATATATATATATATATATATATATATATATATATATATATATACATATATATATACATATATATATATATATATATATATATATGTATTTTTTATGACATTCATAAAAATATATATTTTTTGTGTGTGTGTATATATATATATATATATATATATATACAAACATACTGTTATACTATTTACAGTTCTATTTGTACATATACTATAACAATCTAGTTTGAATATGCAAGGTTTGTTTATTGGTCACATTTATATTTGTGACCTTGAGGTTTTTTGAAACTGTGATTTAAAATTACTTTTTAGAACTATTATTACATATATTATATATATATATATATTTTCAAAATTACTGAGTTCCTATGACAGAAATTTGATAGTAAAGTTTAGACTCAGGTCTACAAAATCTTGTGTGTACTACCATATCCTTTATATTTCTACCCTTCTTATAGGAAAACACCAACTTCTTTTTGGTTAAACCACTAAGTTCACCAAAGTTCTTTAAAAATTCCCAAAAATGTACTATATATTGTTTAATGCTGTCACTACAAACATTGTAAGTGGACACTACAAATAAATTTTCTACATTATTATGAGTAGCAACATTAATATTAATATTACGCCAAGGTTTATATGGTGATTTTATATTGTATCTAATGTTATATACTCTTTGAATATCTTGTTCAATTAATCTGGTGTCATATTGTCTATTCTCAAACATAATCTTAGTACACTGTATCTCTTTTATAAACACATTGTCTTCATTACATAACCTTGAAATTCTCAGAAATTCACCAAACGGTAAAGACTCAATCGTGTGTTTTGGATGGCAACTAGTACCCACAAGAAATTCATTAGGAGATTCACATTTTCTGTGAATACTTGTGCTTACCATATTGTAAACCATCAAACTATATGTCAAATCTATTAGATTGAATTTCCTGTACAAAATTTAATACCAGATGTATGCCACATTCACATAAGAAAATCAAATCATCTATGTATCTAAAATAAAATTTAACATATTTTTTGACAAAAGAATTAGTATAAATACAATCCTGTTCAACCAAACCCATAAAAATATTAGCATACATTGGTGCAAATGAAGCACCCATTGCTGTACCCTGTATTTGATGGAAAACTTGATTTTGATTTTCAAAATAAAAATAATTATTTTCCAAACAAAATTTAATTAAATATAAAATATAATGTGTAAATGGATAATCTCCCAACTGGCACAACAGTGCCTCTAATCCAAATACATGTTTAATGCTACTGTAAAGACTCTTGACGTCTAATGTAATCCAATACATATTTTCTTTCCAAATGACATCTTTTATTTTACTTAAAAAATCAAGAGTCTTGGATATATGAAGGAAGTTTCTTAGATTCTTTGAATAATATCTTGTGTAGAATAACCCCTACATTATGCAAAAAATATTTACTAGCTGAAACTATAGGTCTACCTGGTGGATTCCTAATATTTTTGTGAATTTTGGGTAGACAATAGAAATAGGCTGGGCCTGAATCTCCATTCACTAACTTATTTGTAACATCAGTATCAGACCAATAGCCCAACCTTAAGCCCCTTTGTATTAAAGATAGATAACTTTTTTTAGCTTGTTCAATAGCATCATCATTTGCTGTTCGATATACTTTTTCATCACTTAGTAAATCTAAACACATTTTTAAATACTGTGTATAATGCATAATTATTATTTTATTACCCTTATCAGAGGGTTAGCTTATCAAATCTCTCTGTTTAGAAAAATTTACTAAAGCCAGCCATTCTTTTTTGATAAATTATAATCAATGTGTTTCAAATTAAAATGTTTAAATAATAACTCAAACTCAAATTCAACCATAGCTTGAAATTTTCTGATTCCTTCATGTAAAAAAGGAGGCATAAACTTACTATTGTTAGTTACTGCAGAAGTGTCAATAACACAATATGCATTTAGGTCACTTTTACAGGATACAAAAAAGTCACATGAATCCAATTCCAATACATCTTCATCTGTGCTATAAGTATTATCATAATCACTTTTTCCAACAGCACCAGAAGAAAATAAATGCTCAAAATAGTACCATAAATGTAACTTTCTGACAAATTTGAACAAGTCTATTTTGCATTCATATAATTGAGGTATAGCTGTTGTACAAACTTTAATCCATGATTCAACACAGTGATAATACTGTCATTAACATAACAACCAGATAAGTTAAACACATTATTAGAGCCATAACATAAATCAATACCATTTTGTCCTTTTGTTATCACGCCACTGGCATTGTGGTCCACCTCTATGTGGTTCCCATTCAGAATAACTTATTTTCTGCTGTCGGCTGTAGTCACTTTGTTGACGAAAATTGTCCTGAAAATAGTGGTCATTTACCGGAGATGGTAAAGGTGGAAAGTCATTACTTTCTTCATTTTCACTATAACGCCTACCACCGACACTGGCAGGCATATCCACACTGTTAGTGCTTCCATTCCTGTCTCTCACCCAGCCCACTCTGTTTTGAAAATGGACTTTCGAACGTCGTCTTTGATTGGACGACCTGAAAAAGGCAGTACCTTTTTCAAAATCTCGGAGATCCCTCTGAATCTTGTACATCTTTTGCTCAAGTACTTTCTTTTCTTGTATATTCAGTTTATCTTGAATATCACATAAACAGGATTCAAATTGAGTTCTGTCTAGAGCAGACATTAAATTAGTACACACCATATTGGTGTCTTTTTTAATGTTGGACAACTTGATAATGTCTCTTTCTATTAAAATACTAATCCACTCTTTAGAGCAAAGGTGTGCCGCTTTTTCCCACCTCTGCTTAAAAGCCTTATCAACAGCATGGGTAACATCAAAGGGTTGAGATGGAAACTTGACTGCTCTCAGACCATGTGGGATGATATCCAGGTCTAAATATCATTGTAAACTAGTATAATTATAAAAAGTAGCCATTTCTTTGTTCATAAGATTACTTAGTTTAGAAATTAGAGTTTTTACCTCCACCGGATATTCAAGGGAATGTTTACCAATATTGGCAAATGGATTATTCAATCGTTTATTTTGTGTTTCTACCAAAAAATGTTCCTATACCGGTGTACACGAGTTATTTTCATTGCTTGTGTTTCTGTCAGGTCGATCTCGTTCCCGTTCTGAATTAGAACTGAGGAAACCATCAATAGCATGCTGAGAGGCACCTGTATTATCCTCTCTAAAAATCCGAGGAATATTAATAGTTGGATCACTGGCCATAGAAAATTCATCAAAATATCACCAGACAACTGAAGAAACCAAATGCTGCACCACAAAACGAAGCCACAAAGACCAATATAAAAAGTTTATTTCTATAGCGCCTCGGCCACAGTAAGCCTTCAAGGAGTAACACACCACATGTTAAAACAGTTTATATAACACCAACTGCAATTAGTACATCATTACATAAATCATTAAACAATTAAAACTTAAAGTGTTACAGTACATTTTAAACAACACTTTTCCAACAACAGTCTGTATTCAGACCTTTTGGTACAAAAGTACCATATTTTTAAATAAAAATAGTTTCTTTTTTTAGAAGCTTATTCTTAATTTCATTTATATCCAAATTATTCATAAAAATATGCTCCAAAATCATAGCTTTAAGAGTATCAGGGTTCCCATCATGATATTCATAAAAATGTTGAGCTAAGGGACTTTCTGCTTTCTTTATCCTGATATCCCTCAAATGCTCCAATAATCTTATCTTAAACATTCTCTTTGTTTGGCCAATATAAAACTTATTACATCCACATTTAATGGCATAAATGACTCTCTCTGTTCTATAATTATAAAACTCATTCGATCTAAAACAAATATTATATATGTATGCAAAAAAATTAACTATATAGGGACAGCCACTACATTTCCCACAGGACTGAGTTCCTGTGACAGAAATTTGATAGTAAAGTTTAGACTCAGGTCTACAAAATCTTGTGTGTACTACCATATCCTTTATATTTCTACCCTTCTTATAGGAAAACCCCAACTTCTTTTTGGTTAAACCACTAAGTTCACCAAAGTTCTTTAAAAATTCCCAAAAATGTACTATATATTGTTCAATGCTGTCACTACAAACATTGTAAGTAGACACTACAAATAAATTTTCTACATTATTATGAGTAGCAACATTAATACACAAAGAGTGGCGTACAGCAACAGTGGTCCCTCTCCACAAAGGTGGTGCCTCAACGGACCCTGGAAACTATCGCCCCATAAGCCTGACTAGCTTGGTCTGCAAAGCTATGGAAAGGATCATCATGGACCTCATAAATAAAGATATTGGGGACCTACAGACACTGGATCCTACCCAGTTTGGCTTTGTTAAGGGCAGATCCTGCCTCTTAAACCTGGTTGACTTCTTTGAAACAGTCACCAAGGCCATTGACGAAGGGAAGGTGGTCCACACAGCCTATCTGGACCTTGCAAAAGCCTTTGATACAATACCCCACTCGGGCATTATAGATAAGCTCACCAGCTTAAATATAAACCCCTATGTCACTAGATGGGTTGCAAACTGGCTCAAGGACAGAACCCACATGGTTAGAATTGCTGGAGCCATGTCAGACTCCAAACCAGTTACAAGTGGCGACCCACAAGGCTCAGTCCTGGGACCTCTCTTGTTTGGTATATATTTCTCGGAGGTACAGGCCAACACAGAAGGACTGTGGCTGACCAAGTTCGCAGATGACTGCAAACTGGGCGCCATAATCGACTCTCCAGCCGACACAAGCATCCTCCAAAAGGGCCTCATAGAAACAGACAACTGGTGCCAGAGTCATGGCCTCAAGCTAAATGCCAAAAAGTGTATAGTCATCCCTTTGGCCAAAAACAAAGTGCCCACAAATTACCCCATAGGTGGTAATCCATTAAGTACAGAAGAAGTAATTAGGGACCTGGGGACCCAAGTTGATAGCAATCTCTCATTTGACAACCACGTGGCCAAAGTGGTTAGAAAAACATTTTATATAGCCCACCTAATCATGAAGGGATTCACATCTAGATCAGGGGAGGTCATCGTGCCTCTTTACTCATCCCTCATCAGGCCCATAATTGAGTACAATGCCCCTTTTGGGATGTACCTTACCAGACACCTGCAGCAACTGGAAAGACCCCAAAAGTACCTCACCAAGATCAAAGGGCTCAAACAGATGCCATATGCTGCCCGGTTAAAGAAACTCCAGCTCTACTCAGTGGCATACCGCCTGCTCAGAGGTGACCTGTGCCTGACGTATAAGGCCATGTCCAACCCGGAATTAAGGGACATGCTGCACCTCAAAAAATCCAAATCCCATCGAGCTACACGCTCGAGAGACTTGAACCTCAGCACTGAAATAAATAGGACATGCTGGAGGGACAGATTCATAACCCAGAGGCTCCCTTCACTCTGGAATAAAATCCCAGTCCAGGTTAGGCAGAGTCCCTCATTGACTCTTTTCAAGAGGAATCTTGATGAGTGGATGGGAGATTGTAGGTTTACCCCGGGTATCACTTCTGTGTCACTGTTAGACAGAGGCACAGTATACTAACCTCGAAAAAGGTCATAGCAAAATTAATTTAAAATGGGTGGCGAAAGCCAAACATACTCTGGCTATGCTTATAAATGCCCTAGGGAAGATAGCCTAGTATGAACCTATGAACCTATGAACCTATGAACCTATAATATTAATATTACGCCAAGGTTTATATGGTGATTTTATATTGTATCTAATGTTATATACTCTTTGAATATCTTGTTCAATTAATCTGGTGTCATATTGTCTATTCTCAAACATAATCTTAGTACACTGTATCTCTTTTATAAACACATTGTCTTCATTACATAACCTTGAAATTCTCAGAAATTCACCAAACGGTAAAGACTCAATCGTGCATTTTGGATGGCAACTAGTACCCATAAGAAATTCATTAGGAGATTCACATTTTCTATGAATACTTGTGCTTATATGTTTTCCAACAGTTCCATGCAAATTAACATCCAAAAAAAAAACCTGTTCACCATATTGTAAACCATCAAACTATATGTCAAATCTATTAGATTGAATTTCCTGTACAAAATTTAATACCAGATGTATGCCACCTTCACATAAGAAAATCAAATCATCTATGTATCTAAAATAAAATTTAACATATTTTTTGACAAAAGAATTAGTATAAATTCAATCCTGTTCAACCAAACCCATAAAAATATTAGCATACATTGGTGCAAACGGAGCACCCATTGCTGTACCCTGTATTTGATGGAAAACTTGATTTTGATTTTCAAAATAAAAATAATTATTTTCCAAACAAAATTTAATTAAATCTAAAATATAATGTGTAAATGGATAATCTCCCTACTGGCATAACAGTGCCTCTAATCCATAATGCTAGTGTAAAGTCTCTTGACGTCTAATGTAATCCAATACATATTTTCTTTCCAAATGACATCTTTTATTTTACTTAAAAAATCAAGAGTATTGGATATATGAAGGAAGTTTCTTAGATTCTTTTAATAATATCTTGTGTAGAATAACCCCTACATTATGCAAAAAATACTAGCTGAAACTATAGGTCTACCCGGTGGATTCCTAATATTCTTGTGAATTTTGGGT
Organism: Protopterus annectens; assembly: GCF_019279795.1. Lineage (NCBI taxonomy): Eukaryota > Metazoa > Chordata > Ceratodontiformes > Protopteridae > Protopterus > Protopterus annectens. The sequence goes on along the minus strand of NC_056729.1, from coordinate 1,148,045,357 downwards.
AGACAATAGAAATAGGCTGGGCCTGAATCTCCATTCACTAACTTATTTGTAACATCAGTATCAGACCAATAACCCAACCTTAAGCCCCTTTGTATTAAAGATGCATAGCTTTTTTTAGCTTGTTCAATAGCATCATCATTTGCTGTTCGATATACTTTTTCATCACTTAGTAAATCTAAACACATTTTTAAATACTGTGTATAATGCATAATTATTATTTTATTACCCTTATCAGAGGGTTTGATTATCAAATCTCTCTGTTTAGAAAAATGTACTAAAGCCAACCATTCTTTTTTTGATAAATTATAATCAATGTGTTTCAAATTAAAATGTTTAAATAATAACTCAAATTCAAATTCAACCATAGCTTGAAATTTTCTGATTCTTTCATGTAAAAATGGAGGCATAAACTTACTATTGTTAGTTACTGCAGAAATGTCAATAACGCAATATGCATTTAGGTCACTTTTACAGGATACAAAAAAGTCACATGAATCCAATTCCAATACATCTTCACCTGTGCTATAAGTATTATCATAATCACTTTTTCCAACAGCACCAGAAGAAAATAAATGCTCAAAATAGTACCATAAATGTAATTTTCTGACAAATTTGAACAAGTCTATTTTGCATTCATATACTTGAGGTATAACTGTTGGTACAAACTTTAATCCATGATTCAACACAGTGATAATACTGTCATTAACATAACAACCAGATAGGTTAAACACATTATTAGAGCCATAACATAAATCAATACCATTTTGTCCTTTTGTTATCACGCCACTGGCGTTGTGGTCCCCCTCTATGTGGTTCCCATTCAGAATAACTTCTTTTCTGCTTTCGGCTGTAGTCGCTTTGTTGACGAAAATTGTCCTGAAAATAGTGGTCATTTATCCGGAGATGGTAAAGGTGGAAAGTCATTACTTTCTTCATTTTCACTATAACGCCTACCACCGACACTGGCAGGCATATCCACACTGTTAGTGCTTCCAGTCCTGTCTCTCACCCAGCCCACTCTGTTTTGAAAATGGACTTTCAAACGTGGTCTTTGATTGGACGACCTGAAAAAGGCAGTACCTTTTTCAAAATCTCGGAGGTCCCTCTGAATCTTGTACATCTTTTGCTCAAGTACTTTCTTTTCTTGTATATTCAGATTATCTTGAATATCACATAAACAGGATTCAAACTGAGTTCTGTCTAGAGCAGACATTAAATTAGTACACACCATATTGATGTCTTTTTTAATGTTGGACAATTTGATAATGTCTCTTTCTATTAAAATACTAATCCACTCTTTAGAACAAAGGTGTGCCACTTTTTCCCACCTCTGCTTAAAAGCCTTATCAACAGCATGGGTAACATCAAAGGGTTGAGATGGAAACTTGACTGCTCTCAGACCACGTGGGATGATATCCATGTCTAAATATCATTGTAAACTAGTATAATTATAAAAAGTAGCCATTTCTTTGTTCATAAGATTACTTAGTTTAGAAATTAGAGTTTTTACCTCCACCGGATATTCAAGGGAACGTTTACCAATATTGGCAAACAGATTATTCAATTGTTTATTTCGTGTTTCTACCAAAACATGTTCCCATACCAGTGTACCTGAGTTATTTTAATTGCTTGTGTTTCTGTCAGGTCGATCTTGTTCCCGTTCGGAATTAGAACTGAGGAAACCATCAATAGTATGCTGAGAGGCACCTGTATTATCCTCTGTAAAAATCTGAGGAATATTAATAGTTGGATCACTGGCCATAGAAAATTCACCAAAATATCACCAGACAATTGAAGAAACCAAATGCTGCACCAAAACGAAGCCACAAAGACCAATATAAAAAGTTTATTTCTATAGCGCCTCGGCCACAGTAAGCCTTCAAGGAGTAACACACCACATGTTAAAACAGTTTATATAACACCAACTGCAATTAGTACATCATTACACAAATCAGTAAACAATTAAAACTTAAAGTGTTGCAGTGCATTTTAAACAACACTTTTCTAACAGTCTGTATTCAGACCTTTCAGTACCAAAGTACCATATTTTAAAATAAAAATAGTTTCTTTTTTAGAACCATATTCTTAATTTCATTTATATCCAAATTATTCTTAAAAATATGCTCTAAAATCGTAGCTTTAAGAGTATCAGGGTTACCATCATGATATTCATAAAAATGTTGAGCTAAGGGGCTTTCTGCTTTCTTTATCCTGATATCCCTCAAATGCTCCAATAATCTTATCTTAAGCATTCTCTTTGTTTGGCCAATATAAAACTTATTACATCCACTTTTAATGGCATAAATGACTCTCTCTGTTCTACAATTATAAAACCCATTCGATCTAAAACAAATATTATTTATGTATGCAAAAAAAGTAACTATATAGGGACAGTCACTACATTTCCCACAGGATTGAGAAGCAAATACATGTCAGGGAGGGGTGGGAGTGTAAAACAGCATGTTTGTGTCACACACCTACCAGCACAGGGTATCAAACCCCTGACAACTATGTAGTGTTATCACAGTTTGATGCAGTTATTGGATGCATCATATGGGTTACCTACTGTAGAGCACTCAGAACATATATGTGATGGTGAGTGACATCTGCAACAGGGATACGGTAGATACAGTAGGTGACGTACACGTGCCTGTCTTCATGAACAGCTGCCAGTGTCAACACAGGCACGCTCAGACAGGGACGCACACACAGTGACACACTTGGCAGGGCCAGGAGTGCAACTCATCACAAGTGGGTTTGCCACAACACATCGATGTGCAGGTATCACATGCACCACATGAGCCATACGGAGGTCGTATGGGCAAAGAGTATGATGAGGTGTCAGACATCAGACAGCATGCTTCAGTATACCCTGAGGGGTTGTAGCGAGTGTGGGTGTGGTCATATGCACCATACAACACACACACAAGCACACAGGGTGCCAGTTCTGACATGCATGGCTGCATGTCTGCAAAGCTGTGTGGTGGTCAACTGTGCCGGCAGGCTGTACAAGGGTAGGGGATGGGTATACCTTGGCATCAGGCCACATGACAATGGTTTGCATTGTGTCTCAGGGCTATAGTTTCTGCATTTGCCCACACAGGTGGGTATTGCATCCCCCATCCAGTCACCTGGGTGACTATTGTGTGTGGCCAATGCTGTGCATCACTTACCATGTATGTGTTCCTTACTCCATGACATGGATGGTGTCTGGGATGTGCACACCTCCCTCATGCATGTACAGCGACATGTGAAACTGTACCTGGGGTGTCTGTGCCATGTTGTGAACACAGATTATCATTGGATATGCCAGTCTTGCCCACCTGTGGCAGGAACTGGTAATGGGCAGCAGGTTTACCCTGCACCTACATTGATAGATGCTAACAGCATTCCCTGATGTCAGTGTCATCTGTCCATGCAGGGCATGTTGTCAGGCATGGTATGTCCATTGAGAGTCACATGTGAAGGCACTACGTTTCTTGCAGGTGTCCATTTGGGAACATGGTGGAGGTGCACTGTCTGCATGTACGTGCATATTGGACAGATGGGCAGGGTGACATGCCCTCTGTAACCCACCACTAGCACAGCATAGTTACTATCAGTGGTCAATATGCAGTGTACTACTGACATATTGGCTGTTGCCTAGGCATGTGTGTGCATATGACACATGGGTTGTGTGTGCGCTCATGGTAATAGTGGGGTTGCTAACTGTGATTGGCTGGCCTTGATGTCACATGTCTGGGTATGGCTTTGCACCCCAGCCTCTCAGCTAATTTACATCTGTTATCCCTTTATGGTTGACATGGTGATATATAGTAGGGCCACCATAAAATAACTGAGCAAAACCCCCTCCACATTGCCCACAGGTGTCACACACTCACAGCCACCTCTACACAGGATACAAGTCACAAACACATGCACCTGCCTTGTCCGGGAGTACAACCCCTACCTAATTAGTTTATTACACTACTCAGTTATAGTACGTGCCACGGACATTGCTGGAGTACTTTTTCCCCAAAGGTGTATTTCACAATGAATGACATCAGCAGGGTTACCAAAGTAGGGCATTTCAACTGTACTGTGAGTGACTAGCCTAAAATGCATTGCTCCCTACGCAGACAGTGAGACACACACAAAATATCCACAACTGACATGTGTGGGTATAGAACCCCTGACCAACATCTATATCGCACTACAGCATGGAGCTGTTATAGGATGCACCACAAAGATTACTTTAGAAGTCTTTCCCCAAAGGTGTATTGCACAGTGAATGACATCAGCAGGATTACCAAAGTAGGGCATTTCATCTGTACTGCAAGTGACTAGCCTAAAATACATTGCTCCGTACACAGACAGTGAGACACACACACAAAACATCCACAACTGACATGTGTGGGTGTAGAACCCCTGACCAAGGCCTATATCACAATACAGCATGGAGCAGTTATAGGTCACAGCACAGGGATTACTGAAGAGCTGTCGCCCAAAGTTGTATTTCACAATGAATGACATCAGCAGGATTGCCACAGTAGAGCATTTGAAATGTACTGTGAGTGTGTAGCCTATAATGCATTGCTGCATACACAGACACTGAAGCACACACAAAACATCCAGAACTGCCACAGGTGGATATGGAACCCTACCACTGTTCTAAATCACACTATAGCAGTACGCAGTTACAGGGCATGCTACAGAGATTACTGAGCTACACCCTTCCAGGAGGTGTATTTCTAGGTGGGCGACATCAGCAGCCTTGACAAAGTTGAGTATTTGAATACTAAGGAGCGTGAGGAGGAGTGAGTACCCTAAAAAGCATTGTTCTCTACTCAGTCAGAGACAGACAGATTCACACACACACAGTTGCCAAGTCTGATGTTGGAACATCTACCTAACTACATTATCACACTACAGCAGTACACAGTTACAGGACATGCTATGGAGATTATTGGGCTGCACATTTCCCAGAGGTGTATGTCTACGTGAGTGACATCAGCAGACTTGCCAAAGTTGAGTATATGAATTGTAACCTAAAAAGCATTGCGCTCTACTCAGTGAGACACACAGATTCACACACAAACACACAGTTGCTAGATCTGGGGTTAGAACACTTACCTAACTACTTTATCACACTACAGCAGTACGCAGTTACAGGACACACTATGGAGATTACTGGGGCATGATTTTCCCAGAGGTGTATTTCTAGGTGAGTGACATCAGCAGCCTTGCCAAAGTTGAGTATATGAATTGTACGGAGTGTGAGTAGCCTAAAAAGCATTGCTCGCTACTCAGTCAGAGACACACACACAGATTCCCACACAAACCCACACACAGTTGCCAGCCCTGGGGGTTAGAACACCTACCTAACTACTTTATCACACTACAGCAGTATGCAGTTATAGGACGTGCTACAGAGATAACTGGGCTATGACTTTCCCAGAGGTGTGTTTCTAAGTGTGTGACATCAGCAGCCTTGCCAAAGTTGAGTATATGAATGTGAGTAGCATAAAAAGCATTGCTCTCTACACAGTCAGAGACAGACAGACATGCACACAAACACACACTCACACAGTTGCCAAGTCTGGGGTTAGAACTACTACCTAACTAGTTTATCACTACAGCAGTATGCAGTTATGGGACATTCCATGGAGATTACTGGGCTACAACTCTCACAAAGGTGTATTTCACATTGGATGACCTCAGCAGGCTTGTCATAATACTACTATGGGGAGGGCGGTGTGTGCATGGGCCATAACCCAATCATGTAGGGGTTGGCTTGCCACATGCGGGTACACACGGGGTCATATGTCACAGGTACGTGTCTACAGCTACTAGATGATGACTTCCTTGTACAGTCATGTTGCAGAGCTGGCACGTGCACCACATAGTCTGTCATGCTGACAGATAATGGTGGCTAGTATCTGCAGTGAGTGACATCTGCACCTCATGTGTTTGGGGCCCTTTGGCTGTGTGCTGGGTGGGACAGGCCTGGATGGCTCCTTGTCATGGTCACACTCTTCCACACATCTATGTCCATCTACCTTTGGCTTATTATAGTGTGTTGTCCTTACATATATGTCTGCATTCCTATCCACTGTGTGTGCAAGGCAGGAGTGGTGCATACTGACATGTGTCTGCACTAAGAACAGCAACTGCCAGATATGTCTGGTCCACTGGTGTTTGCAGACATGGCCTTCATGTAAGCATGCCCAGTATGACCTTTCAATATGTTGCTGACTGACATTGCCTTCATTCCTCTAAGTGTGTGAGCATGCCCAGTATGGCCATCTGGATTGCATGTGTGGATCAAGTCCAGGTAGTTTGTACTGCAGTGCTGACCTTTGTGTTGTACACCAACAGGTAGCATGCTGTGTTTGCAGGGTATCCATAGGTCATTTAGCATTTACTATTGCTACATGTCTGCATAGTGGGGGGACACCTGACTGTTTCTACATTTCTACACAGGAGTGGGGGGGGGGCACACCTGACTGTTACTATAAGTGTACGTAGGATGGGGGGCACACCTGACACTTTTACACATTTCCAAAGAAATCACTGAGAGCAGCCAAATGGAGCACGAGCCGAAGTGAAAGTTTATTCAAACAATAATTCAAGACAAATTTAAAGAAATTACAGATATTGATCTTTTACGTAACAGCCAGCTAAAATTCACTTATCGGAGGGATTTGAATTTCAAAAATGTTTTGGGTTCGGGCATGGTTCATGAACTTTACATCATGGCACTAGACTGGGTACTTTCAAATGTGGCACCTGTTCACAGTGTAGTTATATCTTTAACGCTTTCCATATAGAAATAACTAGTAGAAGTAGAACTGTAAGGAGCAACAGTTTTTCCAACTGTCATACCAGTAGGTTGGTCTATCTTGCCTTGTGTAAGGTATGTAAATATTTTTACATAGGCAAGACAGAAAGAAAACTCAAAACAAGCATTTTTGAAAATTTATATGAAATGAGTAGGCTAACACAAATAATTCCCTCTTTCATCATAAGACAGTTTGTAACAAGGCTATATTTTCATTTTTTGTCTTGGAAGTTGTGCCTAAAGAAATAAGAGGGGGTATGTGGGAAGCGAGATTAGAATATCGTGAGCTCTATTGGCAGATAGTGTTAGATGATCACAGCATGCACCTCTGGATTTTGGTTTGAATAAACTTACACTTCGGCTCGTGCTTCATTTGGCTGCTCTCAGTGATTTCTTTGGTTTTTGGTTTTTATTTTTACTGACATCTTTTTGGTTATTGGTCACTTTTACACATTTGCTAGGACTGGTATGTCGGGTACTCCATTTCAGTCTGTAGTCTTACCTATCATGCTGGCTAGAGGCATAACAGTGTACTACAGATCTTATCTTTAACTACCTACATATTAGTTTCTGACTTCCTAGCCTTCACATCTTCATCTTACATTCAACTGCCTGGCCTGCTATAGTCTGTTTGTGTAGGCCTGGGGGGGGTTACACATAGGACTCATTCAGAGGCCATAGTACAGCATTTGTTTGTGTTTGTCTACACCTATTCTGCTGGCTGTAACTGTTGTTGGGTATGTGACCCCCCCCCCCCAACTGGCATGTGTGAGTCACTTACCTTGTGGGAGTCCCAGTATTGTGGGTGGTGCTGCAGGGTTGCCTATGTCAGATGCACATAGTACACTCCCTATACATGGTTAAGCACAGGTAGTGTCATGTTTGGCATCCATTTTACTGTATGTGCAAGTCAGAGAGATGTGTCATTCCCTGGGTCCCTACTGTGTCAGTGCATGTGCTATGTGTTGCCTCTTTGCCAATGCCAGGGCATACTGGGCATGCCTCCTTCTGCCTACTGGGGCAGGCTCAGGTTGTTCCTCCTCTGAGTCACTCTGTGCCTGTGCAGGCCTTGTCAATGGTGGGGGGCTGTGTGGCCCTGCCCCATGCTGTTCCTGCTGCAGCTGTTTCTGCAGGATCATATTGTGTAGCATGGCACATACAAGGACAATTTGGGTACATGTAGTTGGTGAGTACTGCAAGGCTCCACCAGATGTGTCCAGACACTGGAACCATGATTTGAGCATCCCAAGCACATGCTCTATTATGATTCATGTTTGTGCGTGTCCCTCATTATGGAGTTTTTGTTCAGGTGTTTGTGCATTTCTGATGGGTGTCATCAGCCATGGCTCCAGTGCGTATACAGCATCCCCCACTAGGTGACCATTTGGGATGTCCCCACTGGCAAATCTCTGGTACAACTGTGTCAGATGCCAGATGTGGGAATCTTGGTAGCTTCCAGGGCAGCCAGCACACACATTCATTATTATGCCCTGGGCATCACATACAACCTGGCAGTTGATGGAGGGGAAGCCCTTGCGGTTGATGTAGACCCAACCCCGCTCACCAGGTGGTGCTTTGATGCGTATGTGCATGCGGTCTATTGCACTCACTACCTCAGGGTATTCTGCTATTTGGTGGAAGAGACGCACATTGCTGGCCAACTCCTCATGGGGGATGAGGAAATATAAGTGCTCACTGACATGTGCTGACATGGCATCCAGGAACTGGTGGAATACCCTGGATGCTGATGCCTATGATATCCCCATCATATCCCCAGTTGGCCTTTGGAAGGCACCTGTAGCTAGTATTCGTAGGCTTCCACATACCTTGGTATCCACTGGGATGGGTTCCCCTATGTTAGTTCTGTGTGTGAGGCGTGGCTGGCACAGCTCAACAATCTGCTGTAGGAGGTCTCTGTCCACCCTATAGTACTCCACTATCTCCAGCTCATGTAGCCCTTGGTAGGTTATACTGGGTCTGTACACTCTTCCCCGTCTCCTCACCGTGGGTTGTTCAGCAGCATTCACATCCTCACCACCCTCAGCCTCTTGCACATGCTGGTTTATGAAAGCAAAAGCAGCTCCTAACATTTTTTCTCTTGCTTTTATTTTGTAAAATGTCCCCATTTGTATACACCGGTGGTGCAGAGTTATTGGGAAAAACAAGGGGGAAAGGCGTTTGCATTGTTTATAGTGGTGTGCTGGGCTGGGCTGGTCTGCTGCCTGTGTGATTGGCTGATTCTGATACAGTTCACCTGTCAGCTAAGCTAGTTCTCCTCGGTTACCTTCCTACTGCTGTTTTCCCCTCCCATTGCCTGTGCAAATGGAGTACTGAAATGTGCACAGAGGTGTTATTTCCTGGTTTAACTTCTTTTTTCTTCCTATAAAACTCGGTGCACGGCACGCACACCTGCTTACACTTTGTAAAGAGTGCTAGGCAGGTTTAGACACACCCCTAGCTTAGCTTAGCTGTGCTAAGCTAGGAGTAATCCTGAGCCACATGACTCCAATCTGCTTACAGTATGCCTGACCCCCCCCCCCCCATGATGTCACCTATATCCTAGTCTTGCACCCAGCTATTCATACTCTTACACTGATGGGACCTGAGTCACATGCTGGGGAAAACTAGGATTCACTATCCTTCCCCTCATTTGCATTGGATTGCCTGCTAATGCATAGTTACATGTCTCACACTGAGCCCCCCAGTAACCACTACTCACTGGCCAGGTTGTCTTCTGCCTGCCATTGACTTGCATGGCAGAATACTGATTTTAGTTAGAATGCCCATTTTAAGTTTATTTTCTTATTTCCCCCCCGATCCCGTTTGCACGCCGCTGCCCTATGCTTAAACAGCCGAGATCAGCAAAAAAAAAATAAAAGTTGTTTCTTTCATTTCTTTTATTGTTTGCAATGCCAATGGCCTTCTACTTGGCCATTGGCATGTTTGTTCAGTGATATGCAGCCTTTATTTGGAGCTGTCATAGCACCGTTTTTGATTTTGCAGAAATGTACTCGGTTACTAAACGAGTATATTTCTGCAGATTGCACTAGTCTTGCATGGACTATTGCAAGCTTCCTGGATTGCAAAATCACTTCACTTGCATGGATTTCTCCTGAAAATGAGGTGATTTGCATACCAGGGCTTAGTCCATGCAGGATTAGTGCTGGAGCTCTCGTGCATGCCCCTGCCGGCTGTTCCTGGATCGCACGGCAGACATATTGCCTGCGTGGGCTCCTGCACTCATTTTGCACTCCATGCAAGCTTTTGAGAATCCGGAGGTATATTCCTGACTGAATCTAAAAGAAGTATGCTATTCCCTGATAACTTACTTAACAGAGCAAGGTAGATGATGTGGTGAATTTTCCTTCTTGTTGACAGGCCCAAGACAAAATACAGAATGGTCTGTCTCACTAAATGACTTCTCAAAATAATATTTAAAATATTAATTCTGAGATAGTTTGCAGAATGAAATCACTTCTGGTCATCTGACTTCTAGTTCCCATGTAAAACTCCCATTGCTGGAAGCTGGCAGGACTTAGCACCTACCTGTAAAAACACACACAAGGGTTTTTGCCCAGATCTTTGGCAGGTGCTGGAAGTCATAAAACAATTGCATAGCTCCACACTTCCAAAGTAGTAATTAGTTCACCCCAGAAACGATACAGAAAGCTTCCTAGTGCAGAGTTAGTGTCTCTGGCTGCATTTAAACCTGTGAGATAGCATCTTTACAGCCTAGCCTATAAAGTGATTTAATTTCAGATATTTTTAAAGTTTGCTGGACTGAGGTTAACCTGCTGTCTACCAGTTACATATACATTTAAACAGTTACAACAGGCCATGTACATTTCTGTTCTCTTGAGTAGGGCACACTGTGGATACATTTAAAACACAAGCACTTTACAAATACCTTTTCAACACAAATGTCTGTACAAATCAGTTTGATATACACATGACATACAGTTCTAATACATTTGTAACACTAGCATCTTGTTCATAGGTTCATAGGTTCATATTAGGCTATCTGCCCTAGGGCATTTATAAGCCTAGCCAGAATATGTTTGGCTTTCGCCACCCATTTTAAATTTATTTTGCTATGCCCTTTTTCAAGGTTAGTATACTGTGCCTCTGTCTAACAGTGACACAGAAGTGATACCCGGGGTAAACCTATGATCTCCCATCCACTCATCAAGATTCCTCTTGAAGAGAGTCAATGAGGGACTCTGCCTAACCTGGACTGGGATTTTATTCCAGAGTGAAGGGAGCCTCTGGGTTATGAATCTGTCCCTCCAGCATGTCCTATTTATTTCAGTGCTGAGGTTCAAGTCTCTCGAGCACGTAGCTCGATGGGATTTGGATTTTCTGAGGTGCAGCATATCCATTAATTCCGGGTTGGACATGGCTTTATACGTCAGGCACAGATCGCCTCTGAACAGGCAGTATGCCACTGAGTAGAGCTGGAGTTTCTTTAACCGGGCAGCATATGGCATCTGTTTGAGCCCTTGATCCTCTTGGTGAGGTACTTTTGGGGTCTTTCCAGTTGCTGCAGGTGTCTGGTAAGGTACATCCCAAAAGGGGCATTGTACTCAATTATGGGCCTGATGAGGGATGAGTAAAGAGGCACGATGACCTCCCTGATCTAGATGTGAATCCCTTCATGATTAGGTGGGCTATATAAAATGTTTTTCTAACCACTTTGGCCACGTGGTTGTCAAATGAGAGATTGCTATCAACTTGGGTCCCCAGGTCCCTAATTACTTCTTCTGTACTTAATGGATTACCACCTATGTGGTAATTTGTGGGCACTTTGTTTTTGCCAAAGGGGATGACTATACACTTGTTGGCATTTAGCTTGAGGCCATGGCTCTGGCACCAGTTGTCTGTTTCTATGAGGCCCTTTTGGAGGATGCTTGTGTCGGTTGGAGAGTCGATTATGGCGACCAGTTTGCAGTCATCTGCGAACTTGATCAGCCACAGTCCTTCTGTGTTGGCCTGTACCTCTGAGAAATATATACCGAACAAGAGAGTTCCCAGGACTGAGCCTTGTGGGACACCACTTGTAACTGGTTTGGAGTCTGACATGGCTCCAGCAATTCTAACCATGTGGGTTCTGTCCTTGAGCCAGTTTGCAATCCATCTAGTGACAAAGTGGTTTATATTTAAGCTGGTGAGCTTATCTATAATGCCCGAGTGGGGTATTGTATCGAAGGCTTTTGCGAGGTCCAGGTAGGCTGTGTGGACCACCTTCCCCTCGTCAATGGCCTTGGTGACTGTTTCAAAGAAATAAACCAGGTTTAAGAGGCAGGATCTGCCCTTAACAAAGCCGAGCTGGGTAGGATCCAGTGTTTGTAGGTCCCCAATATCTTTATAAGGTCCATGATGATCCTTTCCATAGCTTTGCAGACCAAGCTAGTCAGGCTTATGGGGCGATAGTTCCCAGGATTCGTTGAGGCACCACCTTTATGGAGAGGGACCACTGTTGCTGTACGCCACTCTTTGGGCACATATCCTGTAGTAAGGCTGAGATTGAACAGTAGTTTTATGTTTGGGTTTAGCTCTTCTTGGAGTTCATGTAGGACGCAGCCCGGGACACCATCTGGTCCCATTGATGCTGTGTTTTTTGCTTTGGAGAGGGCGGCTCTTACCTGAGCATCTGATATGTCAGGGGGGCAGCACTCTGCTGGGAAAGATATTTGCCCTTTTGGTGGGGAGGGGGGGAGAAGTTTGCGCTGAACCTGTCAGCTAGGATGTTGGCAATATCTGTGGGTTCGGTGTATTTTTTGTCATTTTGGACTAATTCTGAGCATATCTGGGAATTACCACCCAGGTTCCTATCATAACTAAAGAAAGCCTTGTGATTATCCTTAGTGTCCTGTGCAATTTTTCTCTCGAAGCTGGCCTTAGACAATTTTATGTGTGCCCGTAGTTTTTTGCTAATACTGATCAGTGATGCCTTCCCTTTTTGGGATTTTGCTCTATCATTTAGTAGCTTCCTCCTTCTATTGTATAGTTTGTTTATGGCTGGGGTCCACCAGACAGGACGTCTGCCTTTGGAGGATTGGGTCTTGGTTTTATTTGGGATCGCATGATCCATGCATTCCTGAAGGTGTTCATAGAATGCGTTTATAAAGGATTCTGCGGTCTGGGCTGTATTTTCCACAGGCCCGGGCGCTTTGACGGATTCCACTTCAGTTTTGAGGAGTGTGAAATTCGCTTTAGAGAAGTTTTTCACTGTGGTTTTCTGGGCAGGGGTGGGGTCAGGATGTGAATATCCAGTGAGATTAGTTTATGGTCTGATCTTACCAGTGAGGGATACACTTCTGGTCTGGAGCATAGAGTCCCCATGTTGGTGATGATCAGGTCCAGTATGTTTTCCCCTCTTGTGGAAGTGGTAACAAGTTGTTCCATAGCATTTGAGTTTATAAATTCTAGGAACCTTTGGGCTAGGGTGTTGGAGCTAGAGTAATGCTCCCAGTCTATGTTTGGGTAGTTGAAGTCGCCCAATATAATGGTGTTTGGAGAGACCTTCATATTTTCCAGTGTTCTCAGGAAGGCCGAGTGGGGTTCCTGGGTTTGGCAGGGTGGTCTGTAGCAGGCTATAAACTGGAAGGCAGTTTTACCCACTGTTAGTTGCACATGGATAGTCTCTGATGCTTCGTGCTTTGCCACCAACCTGGAGGTGTGGGTATCTTTGATGAATATCGATACTCTCCCTCCTTTTGTGGTTCGGTCCAAGTTTTGGGGCCAAAAAGCATGGTATGAGGTATAACCTGGTAGTGCTGGGGTGCTCTCGGGAGCCCTGAACCAGGTTTCTGTTACTGCACAGATATCTATGAGATACAGTTCTAATACATTTGTAACAGTAGCATCTTGTATAAATCAGTTTGATAGTCACAAATGGCATATAATTATTTTCAAAATTCCAGCTAGCTGTGCTGGCAGTATCCTCCTTATGTCACAATAAGAATGAGTTTTGAATGAACTCTTCAACACAGTTATACATTAAATATAATGTTTCTTCACCTCAAAGTAAATTGCTTTCTGTTTGAACATATTTCTATGCTGTCACATATAACTAAACATGCATTATTTATTTACTGACACTTGATGACCGGGAGAGTCCGACTGGGTAGAAGCCCATTTTCAGTGGATGCCCGGGAGAAAAGTTCCAAATTATTACAAAACATTTTAAGATCAATATTTTTACAATCTTCAAAAATAAAACAAAAACATCTGCAGTTTAAATAATTATAACAAAATTAGGCATAATATAAAAAACATTGGTTAAACATTCATACAAGGTATATGACGATCATTTAATATTTACAGAAATTTTAGACAGTTTGTAGAGAGGTTAAAGGTAAGTTAGTTTAATACAAACAGGAATTGCAATGTGAAGTGAGGGAGAAGCAGGCATATGGCATATTTAGAGAGAAAGCCAGGGAAGAAAATGAGATAGCAGTAAAGAAGTAAGTGAAGAAGGGAGAGTAAGGAAGTATAAGGAATGAAAACATACCAGTTCACATTTAACGATATAGTTTAGCCTGGATTTGAGCAAGAACAGAGACAGATTTTAGTTAGGAAGTCTTTCAGAATGGTTTTGAAAAATGAAACAGAGGATGGATACAAGCAAGGAGTTCCAGGCCTTAGCAACCTTTTATGTGTACAGACTTTGGCCAGCAGATTTGCTAGGTTTGTAAACAGACAGGAGTTTTTGATCACTGGATCGCAGTGACTAACTAGGAGCATATTTATGTAGAATCTATTTTAGTGCTCAGTAGGCAGATGGATACATGATAATTTTATAGTGGTAAAAGGTTGTGCATATGTTAGCTGATGAGGAAGTTCTAACCAATTTAAGCATTTCAGTGCTATACAGTGGTGGGTTCTGAAAGAGACATGGTCTGCAAATTTAACATGTTTTTCCTCCTTTGTGCAAAGGAATAATATGTGAGTTTTTTCCAGAGAGAGGAAACATGGGATTCTGGATAGACTTCTTTATAAGGATTTAGATAGGATAGGCAATAATTCTACTGGCTGCTATTTTAGGTACTCAATTGGAAGGTCATCATTTGAAGAAGACCACAGTTTAAGTTTGTTTATGAGTAGTTTTATATAGAATGTGGGCAAAGGTTTGAAAGTTGAAAGTGAATGTGGTGATATGGGTTGCAATGCTCAGGAATCCTTAGTTAGAAATGCTATGCTATCTATAAAATAATAGATGAACTGTATTGCAGTTTCAAGTGGTGAGTTATCAGGAGAGGGGTTTGGGTTGAATTTTTGACCAGGATGTAATGTCCAAATTTTTTCAGGGTTGGTTTAGTATTATTCTGAATGTTATTATAGTATAACTTATGTCTTTATTTAATTGCTTTTTGGTATGATTGTGAGGTATTCTGACGTTTTCAGGATATTGAGGTATTTTATATTTTTCCATTCTTGCCATGCTTTTTCTCTATTCTACATTAGCATTCTACTCTTTTTGGATAGTCAGATTGTATTATTTGTTTTCATTCTCTTCCTTCTAGGAGGTGCAAAGCTATTTAGGATATTTAGAAAAGTTGTATTGAATTCAATTACATCATCATCTAAGGGGAGGATTTTTAGGAAGTTCCAGTTAATAGATGAGAATGTACTAATTAACATTTCTGGGTTACATGTTGTTTTATAAATATGTCCATTTGGTTTTGTTTGCCTTTGCTTTGCTTACTCACTAATGAAAAAAAAGCATTTCATTGTAACTGTAATAAGCCATAACTGATCAGCTTGTTGCAGTGACATCTATGCGCCCCCCCCCCCCCGGAAAAAAAAGAAAGAAAGAAAAACGGACATTCCTTCTAGTGGCTCACCAGTTATGTGGCCAGATGCATGATACATCCTTCTTCCCTCCAGCCCCAGCCATTCGTCACATTTCTGTGCCCTGTCCCAACCTTCCTTTAACATAAAAAAACTTCTATTTAAACCATAGCATACAGTTGCTACAGTTTATACCCTGTCTGGCTGCACTGAGTGCTACAACTCACAGGTTTTAGTCAAACAAAAAAAAATATTTTTTTTACTTTTAAATTGTGGCAAACTGTTTGCAAAAAAATGTAGCAAGTAGCTGCTACAGTTTAGACCGCACACAGATTGCTACAGATCTCAGGTTTGACCACAAATGCTATACATGCTATAAATGCAATAAGGAAACCACTCTAGACTGGATGCTAATAGTTACCCCCTCTCATATGAAGCTGGTATCCTTCCTGATGATGTCAGTGGCCACTCACTGACCTACATAATCAGGCAAAAGATCGATACTCACAAACCATCCTTACATAAAACTATTCGATCCAACAAAACTTTAACCCTATTAACTTCCAAACTGAACTGAAAACATGTGACTGGTCACCCCTAAGACACCTCCAATTAGATGAAGCAGTATCCTACTTTAATGCCAAATTCTTAGAAGTCCTGGACTATCATGCCCCTTCCCACTGAATCAGAAATAGGACTAAAACTGCTCCATGGCTAACAAAAGAGACAAGGCACAAACTTCAAAGAAATAAAATCTGGGCCAAATGGCAAGCAACAAAAAACCCAGCTGATCATCTAACATTTAGACAGCTAAGAAATGCTACCAAAAAATCAAAACTTCTAGATAAAAAAAACTTTTATCACAACAACCAGCAAACCCACCAAAATAAACCTCAAAAGTTCTGGGCAGGTACAAATTGGCTCCTACACCCAGGTCAGTCGAAAACTCCCACCCCAGCAGGCACCACCCATGAGAGTCCCAAGCATATTGCTAATGCCTTTAATACCTTCTTTACTGAGGCAGTCCAATCTCTAGTTAATTCATTACCTCCTGTTAGCACAAGCCTGTCATCCTCCTTGACTAGTTTACCTCCCTCATTTCATTTACAACCAGTCTCAACATCCCTCATCTGCACTCTTCTTCAAAAGCTAAAACCTTGTACCCCCTCAGCTGACCTTCTACCAGCAGAATATCTGCAGATAGCTGCAGCAGTAGTAGCCTTTCCTATTTCCATCCTAATAAATAGAACCATTACTGAAGGAACCATCCCATCTATCTGGAAAATCTCCCACATTATCCCACTGCATAAGGGTGGCTACTCAACTGAACTCTCAAACTACTGCCCAATAGCTTTACTCTCTCCTTTAGCAAAAATAATGGAGAAATGTATCCACCGCCAACTACTAGACCACCTACTGCAAAATAACTTACTAGCTAACTGTCAGCATGGCTTCAGGCCTTTCTGCAGTACCACCACAGCCCTCTTATCCTTTTCCAACTGCATTAACAATAACTGAAACAACAATACTCTATCCTCAGCACTCTTTATCTACCTATCAAAAGCCTTTGATATGGTTAACCATCAGCTACTCATGAATATACTTAAGTCTCTCTCACTAGATACACAGGCTTTACAATGGTTTAAATCCTACCTAACAAAACAGGCAACAGGACGTGCTTTGGGAGAATAATCTATCCTCTCACCTTCCTATTACCCTAGGCGTCCCTCAAGATTCAATCTTGGGCCCTCTCCTTTTCTCGATTTTTATCAATGATCTTAATCTAATAATTCCTCAAGCTACATGTATCCAGTATTCTGATGACTCCACACTAATATGCTCATCTACCTCTGCACCTGAACTCCAATCCTTTACCCAAACAGTGCTTAACATAGTAGAAAGCTGGTTCTTACAGCATAGCCTCCTCCTGAATCCTAAAAAGACTAAACTACTACTCTTTACTCCCACACAAAAGTCCTCCCCAATTGACTTCACAGTTATATCCAACGATGGCATTGTCATATCTCCTGACCCAACCACCAAGCTCTTAGGGGTAGCAATAGACTATAATCTTAACTTTGACACACATATTAACACAACAATAAAATCAGTTAACAGAAAACTAGGCTCCCTCTACAGGATTAAACCCTCCCTAACTCCCAGTAGCTAGAACCACTACTGCCCATACCCATCTAATCTCTACCCTCCTCTATGCCTCACGCATTTACACCAACCTATCAAAAAACAACCTTAACAAACTGGCTACCTCCTACAACAACATTGCCAGATTTGCTCCTGGTTCCTCATTTAGAACTCACCACTGTCAAAACCTAAAGCAACTAGGATGGCTGGAACTACATAATCAACTTCAGTTTCACCAACTTATTATTGCCCACAAGATCCTCTATCTTCCTAAAAACACTCCAATACTTACTAGCCCTCTAACCCCCTACAATAATTTGACTACCCTTCTCTCAGCCAATAAAGTACTAGTATCTACAGTTAAATCCAAAAATAAGGCTGGGGATTCACTGTTCTCCTACACCGTGGG
Source organism: Protopterus annectens (assembly GCF_019279795.1). Lineage (NCBI taxonomy): Eukaryota > Metazoa > Chordata > Ceratodontiformes > Protopteridae > Protopterus > Protopterus annectens. The sequence goes on along the minus strand of NC_056729.1, from coordinate 1,148,027,193 downwards.
TAAATCCTGGAATCTGCTACCCAGGGAACTCTCATCTCTCTCCTCAGTGCAACTGTTCAAAAAGCAACTTAGAGAATACCTTAAAACCACTAGTTATGCCCATGTAGTAACCCAGACGAATAATACCATCCACTATGTCTAAACTCTACCTTTTTAACCATTTGCTATTTGATCCAACTCTTTCATTAGCCTCAGAGAGTAGATCCAGTTAAGCTAACTAAAGTCTTTAACAACTTACTCTTATATAGGAACCACTACAGTGTATGAACTGGTATAGTAAGCATTTTTACTGTATGAACATGTTTTCACCAATCTATACCTATAAAGAGCTTCTTTCCCTTTTTTCTTATTATATGCTACTTTAAAGTTGCTATGCTACTATGTAATCAATTGGATTCCACACTGTAAAATACTACTGTACCTGAAGTTGCTATTATTTGTTGTGTGTTTTCATTTCTCTTTCTTATTATGTGCTACTTTAAAATTGCTATGCTGCTATATAACAATTGTATTCTTCACCTTAAATTAGTACTGTACCTGAAGTTGCTAATATTTTTATTTATGTGCACCTGAAGTTGCTAATATTTTTGTTATGTGGAGCTTATCTCCCCGGGCCTCTACTGAAAATGGATATATATCCAGTTAGACTAGCCCGGTCAACAAATGTAAAATAAAAAATAAAAAATATACCATCTTTTAAAAAGTCGATATTGCAAAGAGCAATCAGGATCAGCTGATTACACTCCCCCAACACTTTTCACCCATGGCAGTTGCCCTTCTTGCCCCACCCTAGTTACACTACTGTTCTCAACAGAACTTGATCTTCACAATATAACATTGATTTACAAACAAGGATGTAATGAAGCTCATCTAGCAGGTGAGTGAAAGTGCTTCAACTTTCAGGGCTAATTAACCACTATTTTTGCAAAGAATGGTCTGACACAGGATAATATCAGCCAATCTTTTTGAGATTTGTTATTTTTTGTGTTTTTAATCACAGGAAGCCCTGTAAAAATGGACTTTGTCCAAGTTTTGATGGAAGATTAGAATATAGTTGGTACCTCTACTAGCCGGCATGAGACTGCTCTAATGAAATAACAAAAGACTTAAAACACAAACAGGATGGCACACAAAAGATCTGAATCCACCCACTCAATCCTCAGCCCATAAAATATTTTTTAAAGAAGCAATTATATATGTACAATAATTTCTATAATGAGAGCAATCTCGAATATACAAAAAATGTAAAAAGGCAGGCTTATTTAGCTCTGGAATAAGACTGTTATTGCTTGTGGATTAAGATATATAAAAACAGGGTTATTTTTTTTTGTATTCACTTGAAAACCAAGTATAAAGTTAGATTTAGACCAATGTAAAGCAAAGCAAGTGAGAGACAGTACTTTTTATGGAGCATTAATAACAGACAAGATGACATAATTCTGTTTTCAGTTTTAGGTCATTGTAACTCAACATTTTTGCAGTATTGATGTCTGTAACCTGAGTTAGTTGAGCTGGTTGTAAATGTTCTGATGCAGTTCTAAGCTGTTTTCAATATGTCCACAACAGCTGGGTGTTTTGTTGACATGACAAACCCGAACAGAATTATAACAAAGAGTAGGAGTTAATTGTGCAATGAGGTACTAGAAAGAGATTTGTTTTAATTGCCATTGCAGAGAAATATTTCATGAAATATAGGTTAAATTCAATGATTAAGCACATTTGAACTGATTTTTATTTTATATTTATGATTAATTTACTGCACTCAAATTTAAGCTGAGTGATCAGTTAGTCGGACAAGAGATGATGAAGCTCATGAATATTTTTTTCATAGCATTCAGTAACATGGTTAAGGAGGCCAAACATTTTTGTAAGTTATTGAAGTCTCTGAAGTTTAGTATGGTGCAGAAGTCTAGACCTGGGTATATATATAGAATCGTTTATATACTAAAAGGTGCATGACTAGGACATGTTGTTTATGAAACTGTTAATAAGAGAAGCCCAAGAAATGAATCTTAAGGTACTCAATGGGGGCTGGCTGGAAAGCCCATTGGCTGTTTATTCATTTATTTTATGCCATTTATCAGAGAGGTAGATTTGGAACCTGCTACATTTTGGCTTTTAAGTTCATTGACCGATAATCTTTTCAGTACTAAGAGCATGATTTACGATGTAGTATGCTTTTGATATCTCCATGTAAATGATACTAGAGTATGATTTACGATGTGGTATGCTTTTGATATCTCCAAGTAAATGGTATTAGAGTATGATTTATGATGTAGTATGCTTTTGATATCTCCATGTAAATGATACTAGAGTATGAGTTACGATGTGGTATGCTTTTGATATCTCCAAGTAAATGGTATTAGAGTATGATTTATGATGTAGTATGCTTTTGATATCTCCATGTAAATGGTACTAGAGTATGATTTACAATGTAGTATGCTTTTGATATCTCCATGTAAATGGCACTAGAGTATGATTTACAATATACTTATGCTTTTGATCTCTCCAAGTAAATGGTACTAGAGTATGATTTACGATGTAGTATGCTTTTGATCTCTCCAAGTAAATGGGTCTGGTAAGGTAACCTCTATTAACTGTTTTCTGTTATAGTCAGTAAGTGTCTACCCATGCTCTGAAACTAAGCCTCACTGGGAGTTTGAGTATATGTAACCACACTATGGGCAGTATAAATTACTGATCTACAATGTTTTCCAGAGTTTTTCCAGGTGGACACTAGAGTACTACAGATCTCTAGTTGCTTACAATGTTGACTGATTTTCCATTTGGTACAGTATAAACCTGGAAATAGTTTTTGTTGTAGGGTTATTCTGATTTGCCAGGCTGATCCTAACATTTATTTGTATGCTATCTTTAGATATTTGGATATAATTTATATAATTTATTCTAGGTGATGCAAAACATTTTATTTTATGTATTAAAGAAAAAAGGAAATATAGTCATAGAGGTAGAATAGTTTTAGTTGGTCTGAAGTAATAGGTATCAGAGTTGGCATTAGTTTGGGAATACATTAGGGATGCAGCTTAATAAAATGTTTAACATTTATAGCAATTTAGATATTGATCTTTTTGCCCTCATACTAAGTAGATAACTGATAGATCACCATTAAGCTTTGGCTGAGCACAAGGTTTGATCTTTTGACTTGGAGGTTTGCAAAGCAATAGTTTTGTCTTCTTTTATGTTATGCTTTCCAGTGATTGTATAGAGTTTCATACTTTAGGTGCTTTTCTTCATATTTGCCATTATTAAAAATATGCCATCATTTATCATGTCTTAACTGATAAGCAATCCAAGATTCTATGAAGAGTTGCTCTTCTTATTGGTGGTAAAGAATTCAGAGTGGTTAAGAAGATTGCTTCAAATATTGTAGTACCTCGTTTAAAGGTAATATGAGTTAGGAGTTCCAGTTCATCCTATTTAAAAAGATAGAAATTTGGCTGCGACAATGTTCTTGAATGAGCAGATATTAAGGATAGGAGATTGCACTGGAAAGCATATGGTATGCTATGCTGCAAAAGTAGAATGATAAGAAATGATGCAATCATGTGTAACCCGTAATGGACTTCATGCTATGGTTTGCTGACCAGTATCCAATTAAAGTTTTAGAAGCTCCTATGTGTTTCTCACATCACATTGTTAGTGATGTGAATTCCCCATGTAAGTTGTTGTTTTGACCTGCAGAGTCAGAAGATGCTAAGCTGAACTGACAATTCGCAGGACATGTACATACCCTCCATCACAGAATTTACTTCTCTGCAGTTACAGGACAGCTATATTGTCCAGGAGTGGGCACCTCAGGCTGACAATGTTAGTGGGAGGAAAGAGGACAGTGCAGGCAAAGAAATTTGTATTCTTTCCTAAAAGCAACTCACTTAGGTCACTTTCTGTAAGAGGAAATGGGAGTGTAGCAAATCTTTTGAGAATATGGCAAAAAATAAATCAAACCGAGTCAATGATGAAAAATGCACCACTTCACTGTGCAAAGATTTTTAAACAAAGCAGCAGATTTTAAGTTAGTGGACAGCACATCCTGTGACAAAGATAAGGGTAAAAAGTGACATTGGGTAGTCACAGCTCATATTGAACATGAAACGACATTTAGCTGAAAAGCATAACGATACTGTTATATGGTCATCATTTGGACATTTTGAGGTAGAAAAAAATTAAAAAAATAAAACTAAGGACTTATAGTGATTCAAGAGCATTAACAAGGAAGATCAAAATATAAAACACATTTTTAAGTGTGTTAGTATAGTAATTCTTTAGAAATGAGTTTAAACAAATCAGAGATCTGATGAAATAATTAGTTGTCCCTTGTGCCACATTACACAGTCCTAACCCCTTGCAGAGTCTGATGAAATCAGCAAGAAATGAACAGCAGTATTGCTGGAACTGAATTCATCCTCAGGTCTTGGTGAGTACCTTCATGTAGTGGACCCTGTTTTCACAAAATCTCACCAAAATGACACTGATATATAGATTGTATTTTATATAGCATATGTCATGGAGAACAAGAGGTTAAACAATAAAAAAATATATCTGGAGCATAGGTCCCAGGATATAAAACGTGCCCAATGCTATTGTATTCACTGGGGCCAGGACTGAAAAAAAAGACAGTGCAGAAAACAGAGGTTATGGAAATATTCCTACAATAGGGTTAGCCAGGCTCAGGGACAAGATGGCCTCCTTGTTGTAGAAGGAGGAAGTAGTCCATATAAACTGACAGGGAAAAGATGGTCCATAAAGATGATAAAGTGGACTGTTGAGGATAAGGAAGAAGTTATGTATTGTTACTATTGCACAAGAAGCCCAGGATTTCTATATAGAAAATATTTAGAAATATTAAAAGAGAAATTAGGAAAAAAGATATGTACACAAGAAAAACTGTCAAATGCTTCAAATAAAAATTGTATTCATTAATATGGTAGATTTATGAAAAACATTACGTGGACAAATAAACTTTGAGGTGCCTGGAAAAAAAAGCAACAGAGGAAGTGCAAAAATATAAATTATAAAATCCAGAGACTTTTGAAAGGTATAAAAATGGGAACATTGACATAGGAAAGAAAAAGAGATCTGATATGGTGCAATATTTATGCAAATTACAAATACAAAATAAATCCAATGATATCAGAACAGAAATACATGGAAAGGCATCCAGGCATAAAACATTTCACAATACAAAAAAAATAAGAAAACAAAGGAGACTCTAGAAAATGGGATAAATAAGGTAGGAGTTAAACAGAAATTGAATTTATGGATAATCTGTAAAGTGAAGGATTTAGTGTGGAGAATTCAACATGGACAATGTTGCAGCATGATGGAATTATAGGTCCCCAGATTAAGGAGCCACATGTGGAGCAGGAGGTATCTGAAGAAGATTTGCCACATGATAATGCTCTGAAGCCTTCTGTAAGAAACTGGTACAAAAGTCCTGTTTTGAAGCTGCAACCTAAGGGAAGGAGCAGAAAACAGTGGTAACTCTAACAAAGTTAATGTTGTGGTGTGATGGGCCAAATCAGTCCCCCATGAATGAGAGCAGCGTCTGAAGAGGGTATGCCAATGGAAAGATTTTTCTGGCACTGTATATAGATTACACCCAGAAACCAGAAAACAGCAAAGATGCACTCAATCCATTAGGAAAAGATTTAGGGAAGACCTGCTTGATTTAAAAAAGATGGATAGCCACATTAAGAGATGAAAGAAATAAATTACAAAAAGTAAATAAGACACAAAAAGTGAGAATATTGATAAAATAGATGAACAAAATAATCAGGAATAATAACAGAAATTCATGTGTTATACCAAAAATAAATAGAATATATTAGTGTGCAGCTAAACCAATAATGGATAAATTGCTAGAACAAAAACGAGTAACAAAGGAAGGGAAGGAAACAAGTAAAATGCCACCAAGGAAGTATCAAATATAGGAAACTATAAAGTAGTTAAGACAAATCACTGCTAGAATAATGTAGAAAAGGAAACAGATCAAAAATACTTAGACGTGATAAAAGCAATGCACACTATCAAAAACAGATCAAGATTTATCATATTCTACTGCCAATAATAAACTAAAAATATCATTGCAGGCAGAAAAGTTTAGAAGATATGCAGATAAATATAAAGGAAAAGTACAAAATAAGCAAGTCATTGATGACCCCAAAAAGATTTTATAGAGAATTGGGAACAATGCAAAATGAGTAAAAACACCACCAAAACAAAAGAAATAAGCACAATATGGAGAACCATTTATGAAGACCCTGTTGAACATAACAAAGATGTTGAATGGACAGAAGAATTGAAAGAAACAATAAGGAGCTCTGATATAGAGGATATGAAATGGGATAAAGTAATGGGAAGAGAAAAATGAGACAAAATTAAGAAAGGCTCTTAACTAGAAAGTCCCAGGCCTAGATGCAGTGCATAACATCTAGCTAAAAGTATTCATATCTTTACACAAAGATTTAACCCTGATTAAGAATATGTGCATCCCAAACAGACACCAACCTAGCTGAAAACAGGAAAAATGATGCTTCTCCTTAAGAATGGATCTGCAAGCCATCCCAAGAATTAGTGACCAATAATTTTATTTATTATTTATTTTATTTATTTATTTTACATTTGTTTACCAGGATAATTTGACTGGACACAGGCCCATTTACAATGGAGGCCCAGGGAGAAAAGCTCCACAGCAAGTAACAATATAGTTTAGCACATGAAAATACAAGGTACATATATAAACAGCCGTAAAGCACATTAATACACAAACAGCAAGTCATGACTAAAACACAGAGAAGGTTACATTTTGAGGTTTGCAGTAGGGATTCCTGAGTCTGTAGCAGATTAACAAAAATATAATACTGTAGCTAGTTGTTTGTTGTGAAGAGATAGAGGTTTTATGTGATGCATGGACATAGCCATGAATTCATTAGGTGTGCTTTGAGAGAGTTTTTGAACTATGTAGTTGTAGGAGCAGAGGTCAGAGTGGGGGGGGGGGGGGAGGTTGTTCCAGTTTCTAGCTATGTTGTGGAAGAACAGAGCTTTCCCTGCAGAGTTGTTAGTCTTAGAGATACAGAGGAGAGATTTGTCAGAGGAGCGGAGAGGGCGATTTGATACGTACTGGGTTAGAAGTTGGTTTAGTGATTTTTTTTTTAGGATATTTCACAATATTGTAGGCAAGTATTAATTGGTGATAACTGAGTAGGTGAGGAAGTTCTAGCCATTTAAGTTCTCTTAAAGCCTGACAGTGGCGGGTTTAGAAGGTGGAGTTATTAGCAAATCTGGCAATTTTATTGTAGCTTGGCTCGAGTCGGTCATGGTCCTTTTCTTGTCTAGGTAAGGATTGGTGTGGCATACATAAGGGTGGACAGTAGGTGAATTTGGGCTAGTGTAATTTGTGCTTGATCAGCTAGAGATTTTTTATGTCTATATAGTGTATAATTTGCCATTTGACAATATATAAACTATATAGTAGGACTGATACAGACAGAGGTTATAGTCATTCAGGAGAAAATGTATTATGGCAATAAACCAAAAGGGTAACAAAAGAAAGTCATATGGAACAAAGGGCAATTTGTTGCTAAGTAAAGCCATAATAGGGAATTGTAAAATATGGGAATTATATAAGTATGGCATGGACAGATTACAAAAATGTATTTGAAAGCATACCACATTCATGGATAAAGGAATACTTACAGATGGCTTGATCGGTTACATTACAGTGACCATGAAACAGTGGCAAACCACTTTGCACTTCAGCCATGACAAAGAGCAAATTACTATCCCAGTGATAAAAATTCCAAGGGGGATATTGCAGGGTGATTCTCCATCACTGCTGCTGTTTTGTCTTGCCCTTAATCCATTAAGCTGCCTACTTAATAAATTATCCTCTGGTTACAATTTGGCTCCCAGAAAACAACCTTAATTAAATATTAAAACAACAGCAAGCAAGATGTATATATATAAACAACAAAGACTATCAGTGAGTCCCAGCTCTACCTTCCAATAAAATTTATTTCGTTGAACAGTTCCTTCTCTAGCGCCTCGGCCAACAGCCTTTACAGAGTAAAACAGTAAAACTCATAAAACACTTGCAATATATACAAAAAACAAGTAATCAATCAATTACATAATTAAACTATCAAATCACATAGCTTGAATATATTTAAAGTCATAGTCTTAAACAAGACATTGCCAGTTACATTCTCTGTTCATTCCATGTGGATGCAAAGTCCCAAATTTCATAATCAAAATGCATTCCTTTTGTCTTAACATATTTTTTTGCCTATCAACATCATTATAATATAATGGAACATGTTCCAGAACAGACACTTTTATATTCTCAATATTTCCATGGTGTACTGAGTTAAAATGCTCAGCAATAGGACTAGTAATTTTATTATTTTTAACATCTCTAATATGTTCTTTTATCCTATCTGCTAGCATTCTTTTTGTTTCTCCAATATAGTATTTGTTACAATCACAGAATATGACATACACAACACCTTTGCTCATACATGTATATTTGCCTTTTGTATCAAAAATTTTGCCATTTATTTTATTCACTTCATTTACAACATGTTTACATATAGCACATTTTCCACAAGGGAATGTTCCCAAATTCTTCACAACATTTAATTCATTAGTACAAGGCTTTTTATAAATGCTGTGTATCAGAAAGTCCTGTATATTTTCCCCTTTCTATATGATGTCATTAATTTTATATTTTTCAGTGATGTTATATCTTTTTTAATAAAATTCCAATATTCCATAATGATTTTATTACCAATCGTAGAGAAGTTAGTGTACTTTGTAACAAAAAACATTCTCTCCTGTTCAGTCCCATATTTATTGCTACTTTCATAGTTATTTTGTCTAATAGTGCCCTTACTCTGTTTAAAGGCTCTATGCAAGCTATTTTCTACATCATCTGGGTTATACCCTCTAGCTTTGAATATCTCGGCCACTTTATAGGCCTCCCTAAAGGCCATATCAATATCAGAATTGAGTCTTTTATTCTCAAAAATTCCCCATAGGGGATGGCTGACAACGTATGGGGGATGGCAACTATCTCCCACATTTTCCAGCTTATTTCATCAAATTTTCTATGAATACTAGTATATATGGGAAAGCCATTATTGCCCCTAAGCGAAATATCCAAGAAGTTAACCTGATTTCCTTTTTGTATGTCACTAAATTTTATACCAAATCTGTTATTATTTAATTCATCAATGAAGTTATCTGATGTATCCCAATCCCCATGACAAATGAAAATTAGGTCATCAATAAATCTAAAATACCTTAGAACATTATTTTGAAAGAAAGGCAACCTATAAAGGTGTTCATTTTCAAATAGCCCCATAAACAGGTTAGCATAGGCTGGTGCAAGCGCTGCCCCATAGCAGTACCTGTAACTTGTCTATAAACAGTGCCATTAAATTCAAAAAATTATTTTTCAAGCAGAATTCTACCAGTTCCAGGACATAATATGTTTTAGGACTATCATTCAAAAAGAATTTTATAGCTTCCAAGCCCAAAATATGGGAAATATTGGTGTAGAGACTCTCTACATCCACCGTAATAAAGTACATATTTTCACCCCAATATATATCTTTTATTTTCCTTAGGAAATCATATGAATCTTGTATATAAGAAGGTAACAACAGAACTTTCTTTATCAATATTTCATGTAACATGGTGCAAAGATTGTAAGTAAAATATCCAAAAGCTGACACAATAGGCCGACCAGGTGGTGGGTTCAGATCTTTATGAATTTTAGGCAGGCAAAAGAATTTTGCAATTTTTCTATTCTTTACATTTATTTTTCTATTTATATCCATTTGACTTAGATAGTGTAATCTCACACCTTTCTGTAATAATTTTTCAAAATCTTTTTCTGCTTGACATAGCTGATTAATGTTAGTTTTACAATATACATTGTTGTTATCTAGATGTTGCATACACATACTATAATAATCATGAGAATTTAATATAACTAATTTTCCCCTTTGTCTGCTTGTTTAAAGACTATATTACAGTTTTACTCAGTTGTTGCAGCTTTTCCCATTCCAATTTTGTTAGATTATAAGTATGCTTTTTATTCATAAAGCTCTCTATTTCCTTTTCTAACATTGTATTCAGTAGAGATTCAAAGCGTACTATATTAGAATTTTTACATGGAGGTAAAAATAGTTATTATCTTTAAGCATATGTATATTTAATAAGTCATAAGCATTATTTTCATCTTCACTACCCGATGCACATGAATAAAAACTTTCTTCACTTTCTGTTTCACTATCTAATGAAAGTAAAACATCACAGTTAGTATCTAACTCAGTTGCTTTATTTAATCTAAAGAAGTGTTCCTTTAAATGCATTTTTCGGCATAGTTGGAACAATTCAGTTTTAACCTCATACTTTTGGGTAAGCATGTGGGGACAAATTTTAAACCCTTCTCTAAAACAGACATTTCTATCTTGTCTAGTTTATAACTGGACAAGTTAACAACATAATTACTATGTAAGTTATGTCCATCTACCTTTCTTATGTTGTCCATCGCCGAGTCTCTCTGGCGTTCTGGATTGTTCCAGCCCCTTTTCCTGGTATTGGTATAATGTCCATTCGATTCTGAGTAGGTTTTATGAAATGCTTCTGGGTTTGCTGCAACTGGCAGTCTAGGAAAAGTTTCTCTGTCATCTTCTTCCCATGAAGACGCTCCACTTTCACCAGACAGGAAGTTCTTACTGGCATATTTTTCTGAAGCAGGATTTCCTTTTGAAAAGAGACACTCTTTCTCCTGTTTCTTTGATAGCTAGGAAATACAAACGCCTCTTGTGGTCATAGTCTCTAATGTCTCTAGTTAGTTTAGATTTTTTCTTTCTACCAGATCTTTTTCATAACTATTTAATTTGGTGTTAATGCCTGAGAGGAAATTCTCTAATGTAGAATTTGATGTAATATTTACCAGTTGTTCACAAACTTGTTTGGTTTCAACTACAAGTTTGTCTTTTTCATATTGTCTCTTTCAATTAAAATTGACACCCATTCTAAACTGCACCGATGTGCAGCTGCTATCCATCGTTCATGAAATTTAACTTCTACTTCATTAGTAAGGTCAAATGGTGTTGATGGATTCTTAATAGACCTTAACCCTCTAGGTGTTATATCCAGTTCAATATATCTTTCAAGACTGCCAATATTGTAGAAAGTAGATGTTTCTTTAAAATCAATCTTTCAAGTTTAGAACACAAATCCTGTACATCTGGATTATCTGAAATAATGTTCTTTTTGCCTACCATAGCAAAAGGATTGGTAGTAGTTCTCTTCCTGGAATTTTCCCATTTCTTTATAATACCAAAGCCTGAGTCTCCTGTGGCTTCTGGTACTACATTCTTTATCATTGTTGTGCCAGTGTCATTAGGCAAATTACTGGAGCGGTTGCTATTTTCTCCATTCCGATTAAACATCTCCATACCAGTCTCTCTAAATATTCTAGGAAAGGAGCACATGGACTCACTTGTCATATTAAAACAACAGCAAGCAAGATGTATATATATAAACAACAAAGACTATCAGTGAGTCCCAGCTCTACCTTCCAATAAAATTTATTTCGTTGAACAGTTCCTTCTCTAGAGCCTCGGCCAACAGCCTTTACAGAGTAAAACAGTAAAACTCATAAAAAACTTGCAATATATACAAAAACAAGTAATCAATCAATTACATAATTAAACTATCAAATCACATAGCTTGAATATATTTAAAGTCATAGTCTTAAACAAGACATTGCCAGTTACATTCTCTGTTCATTCCATGTGGATGCAAAGTCCCAAATTTCATAATCAAAATGCATTCCTTTTGTCTTAACATATTTTTTGCCTATCAACATCATTATAATATAATGGAACATGTTCCAGAACAGACACTTTTATATTCTCAATATTTCCATGGTGTACTGAGTTAAAATGCTCAGCAATAGGACTAGTAATTTTATTATTTTTAACATCTCTAATATGTTCTTTTATCCTATCTGCTAGCATTCTTTTTGTTTCTCCAATATAGTATTTGTTACAATCACAGAATATGACATACACAACACCTTTGCTCATACATGTATATTTGCCTTTTGTATCAAAAATTTTGCCATTTATTTTATTCACTTCATTTACAACATGTTTACATATAGCACATTTTCCACAAGGGAATGTTCCCAAATTCTTCACAACATTTAATTCATTAGTACAAGGCTTTTTATAAATGCTGTGTATCAGAAAGTCCTGTATATTTTCCAACTTACTATATGATATAACTAATTTTATGTTTTTCAGTGATGATATATCTTTTTAATAAAATTCCAATATTCCATAATGATTTTATTACCAATCGTAGAAGTTAGTGTACTTTGTAACAAAAACATTCTCTCCTGTTCAGTCCCATATTTATTGCTACTTTCATAGTTATTTTGTCTAATAGTGCCCTTACTCTGTTTAAAGGCTCTATGCAAGCTATTTTCTACATCATCTGGGTTATACCCTCTAGCTTTGAATATCTCGGCCACTTTATAGGCCTCCCTAAAGGCCATATCAATATCAGAATTGAGTCTTTTTATTCTCAAAAATTCCCCATAGGGGATGGCTGACAACGTATGGGGGGGATGGCAACTATCTCCCCACATTTTCCAGCTTATTTCATCAAATTTTCTATGAATACTAGTATATATGGGAAAGCCATTATTGCCCCTAAGCGAAATATCCAAGAAGTTAACCTGATTTCCTTTTTGTATGTCACTAAATTTTATACCAAATCTGTTATTATTTAATTCATCAATGAAGTTATCTGATGTATCCCAATCCCCATGACAAATGAAAATTAGGTCATCAATAAATCTAAAATACCTTAGAACATTATTTTGAAAGAAAGGCAACCTATAAAGGTGTTCATTTTCAAATAGCCCCATAAACAGGTTAGCATAGGCTGGTGCAAACGCTGCCCCATAGCAGTACCTGTAACTTGTCTATAAACAGTGCCATTAAATTCAAAAATTATTTTTCAAGCAGAATTCTACCAGTTCCAGGACATAATATGTTTTAGGACTATCATTCAAAAAGAATTTTATAGCTTCCAAGCCCAAAATATGGGAAATATTGGTGTAGAGACTCTCTACATCCACCGTAATAAAGTACATATTTTCACCCCAATATATATCTTTTATTTTCCTTAGGAAATCATATGAATCTTGTATATAAGAAGGTAACAACAGAACTTTCTTTATCAATATTTCATGTAACATGGTGCAAAGATTGTAAGTAAAATATCCAAAAGCTGACACAATAGGCCGACCAGGTGGTCGGTTCAGATCTTTATGAATTTTAGGCAGGCAAAAGAATTTTGCAATTTTTCTATTCTTTACATTTATTTTTCTATTTATATCCATTTGACTTAGATAGTGTAATCTCACACCTTTCTGTAATAATTTTTCAAAATCTTTTTCTGCTTGACATAGCTGATTAATGTTAGTTTTACAATATACATTGTTGTTATCTAGATGTTGCATACACATACTATAATAATCATGAGAATTTAATATAACTAATTTCCCCCCTTTGTCTGCTTGTTTAAAGACTATATTACAGTTTTTACTCAGTTGTTGCAGCTTTTCCCATTCCAATTTTGTTAGATTATAAGTATGCTTTTTATTCATAAAAATTTAATATTAATTAAATATGTCTTGTCTACTTTTTGTGGATGACTTAAAATGTATACTTCATCAGATGAGGAGTTAGATGCACAACTTCAAAAGTTTATAAGAATGTAATTTGGTCTTGAAAAATGTGAACAAAAAATAAAACAGGAAAGCTACAGTAATAAGAAACTATCAGCCTGGGGCAGGAATGTGATATAAAGAAACTTGAAACTTGAGCAGGAGGGAGTGTATAAGTAGTTGGGAATAGATGAAGGATCAACCATCATGAACATATGCAAATAAAGTTCAGTAAGGAATACTTCAGAAGACTAAAACTCATATTGAAAACTGCCTTGACATCTAGGAATAAAGTTCAAGATCTACATCAATTTGCTCTTCCTGTTTCTAATTACACTTTTAGAGTGCTCATCTGACCTCAAAAATTATTAGATCAACTGGATATGAAAACAAGAAAAATTCTTCATGCTTATCAAATGATATATAAAAATCAGGGTATACCAGGATTATATGTTCCTCACTCTGAAGGGGGTAGGGGCCTTCTGCAATTGTGGAAATATCTGCTGACTTTTTCAGATCTAAACATAGTGAATGGTTTAAAACATGAGGAGAAGAAGTCTGAGATGACATATTTGCTTAGTTTAGTAGAAACATTTTGGTATAATGCGGGAATGGAAAAGTTGCACTATTGCAGATTTGTTTATCTATTCAGTTTCAAGAAAGAATTGTGGAACTCCATTCTGCCAGAGATAAAGCTTATAGAAAACACAAAAAGTATGTTAAAAGAGCATCTGCAAGGCACTTAGCTCTGCTGTTGCTCTACACCGGATATTTTCTTATCCAGAAGAAAATAGAAGCAATACTTCTGACAAACATAGCTGCTCTGTGCTAAATTCCCATATGGTGATTACTACACTTTCCGTTCTGTCTACAACTTTAAACATTTAACTGATTATATTTCTTAACTACCTACTCCTACACAATCCTCATTCTTCCTCATTGCACCATGTTTTACTAATTTCATCCCAAATGTCAATCTCTGTCTTCCTTGTTTTTCTTTGTATTTTTGCCAGCTACAACCTTATACAAATGCTCAGGCTATCTGTTATTTTCTCTTCTTCTTATAGACACACATTTTATGATACAAGGATAACATCAATCATCTGTTACAGATACTTATATACTCAGAAATGCATACGTAACCAAGATGAAAACATATACAATGTGGAAAATGAAAATATACTGTATATTGCCTGCATATGTGAAAATTGGAGCTTTTCTCCCCAGGTCAAAGCTGGAAAAGGCTTTCAGTCCCAGTCAGACTTTCCTGGTCAACAAAGATACATAAATAAATAAGTACAGATATCTCCTGGAACAACCTCTTGTTGACCAAAATTTGATACAGTAATAGTTAAGGAGAGATGAATTGAAACTAAAAGATGAAAGGTTAACAATGGTGGCCAATGATAGTGGACTTTGTACATGTTAGTTTTCAAAGTGCATTGAAAAGGTGGGAGAAACAGACAAATGCATGTTCTATAAAAAAGAACTGAAAACAGTTGCATATCTTGTTGCTGGGTATGATGCACTCATGGCAGAAGGCCTACCTGAAGGCATAATAATGAGGCAAGACTGTTGCACTGGGGATTGTGTAAACACTACAGTATAGAAGTATCTGAGAAGCATTTGAAACATATACTCTAAAACATTTTAGAGAATGATGACGTTTATATTACATGGGATTACATTACAAACAGATCAAAATAAACATGCAAGGAAACCTGATATAATAATCCATGCAAAAAAAGACAAAAGAAATATTGATCATTGAAATTGCTACACCCAGTGATTGGAGTATCTTATGTACAAAGAAATGCAAAGTCATAAAATACCAGGAAATGCAGGCAGAAACAAGAGCAATGTAAAAGAATGATACAGACAGTTCTCATATTAATAGAACACTAGACTAATAAAAAAGAATTTACAATCATACTTAGATAATGGTGAGTGTGGAAGAGAGGTGAAGACGAGAATACAGTGGGTGGAGAAGAGTGTCAGGAGTGATTTGTGACAGACGGGTACCAATAAGAGTGAAAAGGAAGGTCTACAAGAGGGTAGTGAGACCAGCTATGTTATATGGGTTGGAGACAGTAGCATGTATGTATTAGATAGTTCTCATAATTAGTTATTTTTAATGTATTGTTCTGTTTTATGCAGTATTGATGCTTTGTTGGAGGTGTGTCTATGTCAATGTCTGTGATTGGCTTCAAGAGTTTATATTAAGTGAGCATGTACAGATTTTTTTATCTGATGAAGTAGTTTTGGAATTGTACTGTGAAAGTGCTTATTCTGTGCATTAAACCATTTAAGTGTTTTATGCTGTTATATGCAGTCTATTCATTGGCATTCTCAGCTGTGTGCTCCAGATATTGTTGTTCTGTTGATAAACTATTTACAATATTTACATATGGCCTGAATAAGATTAGATAATAGCAACAAAATCAATCTGTGAAAAAGTTAGAAAACAGGTGGAGCAATGTTTTGTTTCTTTCACTAAGAATTAAGACTCATCTGAGTTCATTTCTAAAGTCTCAATCATTGATAAAATCTTCTTCCAGGGATTGTTAGACCAAACTTTTGGTGCAATTCTCAGTTCCTTTACCTTGATTTCCATCAAAGCTGTATCTTTCAATAGACACAAGAATTCTTCAAGAGTAGGTTCAGAAGAAGACTTTCATTTTCTAGTGATGCACTTCCTTGCTACAGCTAATAATGTCCAGAGAAAGTATAAATCTTTGTTGTTCATTTCTGTTTTTCATCAACATTTAATAAGATTAAGGATTTTGTTAATATAAATGAATCTGAAAATATAGCTTGAAGAAATGTAATTATTTCTTCCCAATATTTTAAGAGTTTTATACTTTTGTACTATATACTTATATAGTCATATGACATATGAAACCAGTTTGTATCACATTTTTGCAAACATCTCCAACAAATAACATCTTTGCCGGAATTAACTAATGCTAATTTGCTAGGAGTAAGAAAGGATCTATGCAGAATTCTGAGGTGGAAATTAATTTTATGGAGTACAATAATCTGGTTTTAGTTTCCATTGATAAAGTAATTGTGTGTCCTTTTGTCAAATAATTCCAAAAATGTTGGTGAATTTTGGTTTTATAATTAATTAAAATTTTGTAAAGCTTTGAGGTTAAATGTGACCAATTATTTTTGTTGTAAATAATTTCAAATAATAAATTTGTTAGATTGGGACTTATTTTAAACATGAAATTATTAATTATTCTGCACAGATCTTGAGCATGTGAAAGTACATTTTGAAGTAGTAGCCAATCATTAGGAGAGATATCGTATGAATTAAATATATGCTGAATATAATACTTTCTGGTTGATTATACAATGTTGCCAGCATATAAAATTCTTTTGCTATATATATATATATATATATATATATATATATATATATATATATATATTCTTTGTATATGTGGTCTGATGAAGCCCTGTTGGGTGAAAGTGCTAACCACTGTCTATTATGAGTTTTGAATAAAACAGTTAAAAGTGGATTGAATTGTTTCATTGTGGATTGGATGATTTCTGACTTCAACAGCCTTGTTTCACTCCAGTACCTATGTTTCTTGATGGTTCTTATATAAAATTCTTTGTTTCCCAATGATTGAAGGTATTTTTATACATTTTGTTAATTAAGATTTTCGTAGAGACAAATGGAATAGCAGTTTTTTCCATAATATTATTTCTGGATTAGAATTTATAAATTTTCTAAGAGTGATAAATTAAGTTTATATAGTTTAGTTTGGTGGGTTTTGATATATTATATTGAAAGTTAACACAAAGACTGTGCCACAGGATATTGTTTTGATTACTTAACATTACATTTTTGGTTATATTATTTTTGTTTACAAAAATAGTGGTATGAAGAATTTTTCAATTTGAAGAATAATTTGGGTCAACCCAATTAATAATTCTTCTAAAAATCGAGGCTTTGATATATGTCTCAATATCTGGAAAGTTAATACCACCTTTATCCCAGGGTCTGATGTGATGGATAAAAGCAATTCTATTTCTGTTAGGATACCAGAAAAATTGTAATAAAATTGTATTTATTTCTTTTAGAATTTGTAATATAATATAGTTCTAAGCATAGCTAGATAGCTTGAAATGCTGAACTACACATAGAGTGTATAGCATATTATTAAAATGTTTGATTAGGATTCAGAAAAAGTGACTTGAAGCACAAATAGCTAGACCAATATTTTTTTATTTGCACCACTCTTCAATAGAAAGATAACGTTTTTGTGTAAATGGTGTGACTCTGGCCCATGCAAGCTGCATAACCTTTGATTCATATGTTCATCAGTAAGCACTAGGTATCAGTCTGCAGACTATTACAAACCAAGCTGATAAACCATATTCAAAAGTTTCCTGAATCCTCAAGGAGAGCAATACCATGTACACAAGAGGGGTAATTGAGGCTACCCATCAAATTATCTAGGTTTTGAAGGTAACAAGTGTTCTACTCTGTACAACATGTATTGGAGATTTGCTCCAGAGGTGGTGGATATGCTGTTGATTAAGACCCAGTTCTGTCAACTGGATATATGAAGAACAATTTTCTGCAAAAGAATAGAAGATCATGGAGGGGAAGAGCTTTCATGACTCAAAAGGCTAGACACAGATCACCACAGAGGAGTCTATAAGAAAAAGAGTAGACAGAGAAGCTTGCCTGTCAGTCTGTTTAACTGAGTGCCTTGAGATTTTATTATTTATTTTATTTATTTATTTAAATTTGTTGACTGGGAGTGTCCGACTGGACGTGGGTCCATTTTCAGTGGAGGCCCGGGGAGAAAAGCTCCACAGTAAAATAAACAGACAGTAGTTACATTGGATTACATAGCGATTAACAATTTAACATAGAAATTACTTACAACATATTTACAGATGAAGAACATAGTAGATCATTGATGATTTTAAGTAGACCTCTGAGGCATCTCAAGCTGAGTAATATGTGTAAACAAATATGTGCCAAAAGGAGCATTATATTTAATAATGAGTCTGATAACAGATGAGTAAAGGATAATTAAGACTTCTTTGACTCTGGAGCCTATGTAAAAATGTGATGTTCAAAAGATAAAGAATTATCAATAAGAGTACCCAGATCCCTTGCAACAAAGGTTGTATTGTCTGTAGACTACCAAATGAACTATACTGCATTTTTCACATTTAATGTGAGACATTGTCCTTGCATCCTTTATTAACATAGTCTAATGCATTTTGAAATAACTGTAAGTCAATAGAAGATCAAATAAGCACACACAGTTTAGAGTCATGGGCAAAAGTTTAGAACCATAGACCAGGAGTGTTGGCATGAAGGCCTGATTAACAGATGCCAACTATGATATAGCCCAATACTGAGCCCTGTGGTATACCAGTGGTAACACTTTTGTTTTCAAAACTGGCACCTACAAATCTAACCTCATGGGTTCTCTTAGGCAGCCAGTTCGCTGTTCACCACACAACAAATGGCTTTATATACCTATTTACAAGTCTGTCAGAAATGCCTGCATAGGGAATAATGCCAAAGGCACTGGCCAATTCCTTATATTCTGTATTTATTGCATGATTGCTATCCAATCATTTGGTGACTTTTTAAGAAAGTAATTGACGAGTTCATAGAGGCAAGACCTGACAAAAGCCTAACTGACAATGAGCCATGGTTCAGAGATTTTCAATATTCAGATGTACAGGGTTTGAGATAACACATTCCATATGTTTATACATATGAGGATAGTGAGAGTAATAACATTATAGTTACCAGGGTCCATGGTCAGGTCACCCTTGTGCAATCAACATTTCATTCTCTGTTTTCCAGGATTTGAAAAACTCCAGCCAAGCTAGAATTTCCAATGAGTGACCTCCCAAATCTCGTCAGCATAGCATAAGCAGAGTGTTTAACTAAGCATAAGAAACACAGGGTTGTTATACCCAGCTGATGTCCATTATCATTAGGGTGACTGCAAAATATCCCATATAACAAATTAAAACAAAGAGTTAGAAGGTCACACTGAAAAATCAATCAGAAAAAACGATTTTTGCTTAGTCAAACACTCTGCTTATGCTATGCTGACGAGGTCATAACAAGGCCAAAATATGCATATCCATAGCTAGTGGGGATTGGCTTTATTGGCCTGAAATTGTCCATTAAAATAACTTCAAAAGTAAAAGTCATGGGCAATCAGAATTGCCATATAGCTGAAACACCTGATGTTCATAAGGGTCGTTTGCATATATCCCATGTGCCTCTGTTGCAGGAGGTTTGGGAGGTCACTCATTGGAAGTTCTAGCTTGGCTGGAGTTTTTCATTTTGTTTTTTCTGATTGATTTTTCAGTGTGACCTTCTAACTCTTTATTTTAATTTATTAGTTGGGATATTTTGCAGTCACCCTAATGATAATGGACATCAGCTGGGTATAACAACCCTGTGTTTCTTATGTTTAGTCAAACACTCTGATTATGCTATGCTGATGAGGTCATAACAAGGCCGAAATATGCATATCCATAGCTAGTGTGGTTTGGCTTTATTGGCCTGAAATTGTCCATTAAAATGACTTCAAATGTAAAAGTCATGGACAATCAGAATTGCCATATAGCTGAAACACCTGATGTTCGTAAGGGTCATTTGCATATATCCCATGTGTCTCTGTTACAGGAAGTTTGGGAGTTCACTTATTGGAATTTCAAGCTTGGCTGGAGTTTTTCATTTCATTTTTTCTGATTGATTTTTCAGTGTGACCTTCTAACTCTTTGTTTTAACCTGTTTTCCAGGATTTGAGAATATAATTTTGGTGATACTTAGATGAAATATGTTATATATAGGTTGATATAGGTCAGATTTGGTTCTGAAAATTGGGTAACATGGTATATATTCAGGGCCCATAGGTGAACTGATCTTAGCTTTAAGGGGAGTTTTGTATAGTAATTATAGGTTGTGACTACAACTGTTGAAACGGTGTAACAGCTATAGCTATGGTAGACTAAAATCTGCACTAAAATTTCAGCTAGGAAATGAGGTATTTCCGTTTGGTTAGTATTGGCAGCATTATTATGGCCTATCAATGAACATTGCTTGATACTAGGTCTTAACTTCCTAACATAGTTATACCAATATTTTTTAATTTGGAATTTTAGTGTCTAATTTAAGTTCATATTTGGTTTGATTTTCCTAATGATTCTCTTAAGCTGGTTATCAGTTTGCTTGCATGTATTCCTTAGGTAAGTAGAATGGGACCTCTTATAAGCATTAAGTAGTTTTTTTTCTCGTTATATAGTTTATTTATATGGCCATTCCAGTCAATGAGTGTATTTTTAAATTTCTCATTGTATTTAGCGCAGATACGAACTGCCATATGAATATGAGTATTTAAATGGGAGTAGAAGTCAGGGACATAAGCAGCTGGTCTGTCAGAAGAGGATTACAGTAGAATTTATTTAGCTTATTTTGAAAAGTCCCAAAACACCAAGAAATTTGCAGGAGAAGTACCACTTGTTTTAAAGGGAAAAGGAAAAAAGTAATTTATTTATGGTCTGATTTAATGAGGGAAGATGATACATATGGAGATGTGCAAGAGGTGACCATTTTTGTGAGGACAAGATCAATGGTATTTGAAAACTACTAGGATGGCTAACAATTTGTAAAAGGGAGTTAGCCCTTATAATGTATGGATGCATTGGGCATGCCCACCATTAGCAATGGAAATTAGCCATTTTACTGACAGTTGAATTCCTGCAAATAGAAAAACATTCAGTTTAATAGGCATTTTATCTAAGATGTTTACAGAAGTTTGTATGGTCAGAAGAGGACATGTAGGCTATTCTATGCCTTGTTATGAAGTGACATTCTTGTTTAGGGTGAATTTGATATGCAGGAGTTTATATTTGGTGTCTTGAGAAATCAGATGCAAGGTGAAGATACCCTTGACAAATATTGATTACACCTATAGCTGACAGTAGGTTTGAATACACAATAGGAATTAAACATAGGAAAAGTGGAAGTGTTATGAGCAGAGTCACTTTAATATACTCTGAACTGGACTTTACTAGGTTTGGATGTAGATCAGACAGTTTTTGTCTGAAAAAAGGACACATATAACTGTTGTTGATTAATTTCTAGTAGAATCTGTGGTTTTTGTATCATGTCAAAGTTGTTCCCCATATATAATGATTACTAAGGAATTTATAATCCATAATTCTAAAGATGCATATCAGCTTACATGGATTAAAACCTGTAATTCGGCTTGAGCTGTTTGCTTGTACATGTGGATCATTCTACACTGAACTGACTATACATCAGTTAAAAAAACTGTTGAACATAGTTATGAGCGGATGATGGGAAATAAGACCAGCACTTGGTTAAACACCAACAGATTCCTGCACAAGCCACATTTCTTTTCAAAGACTGGCCATCTAGATACGAGTGCATATATATATTTTACATTCCTTAAAAACTGACAAGGAGCAAATGTGGACATTCTTTTGACACATAATAGTTTAGCTTATTTTTCTTACCAAATTCTTTATTTGTTCAACAATCAATAAATAAATAAACTTAAAACCATATTTTAACAATAAGACTCGCAGCATATTTGCAAGTATTATCTTCATCCATCCTATCATATATTCAGTTGTTGAACCATATACTTTCTCCAAAATGCTCATTGAAAATAGTTTTCAACAAATGGAATTAGAGTAAATGGCTAAATGTTATACCAGCTGAGTTCCTTTCAGTCAACAGACATGCAATTATTTATCCTTTAATACCTGTTACTTAATTTCAAAGTAGACCTTCTAATCTTGTTCGGGAAAATATTTGCTCAAATTTTTGGTATTTTTTAAACACTTTTATTGAATTATCACTTGCAACATAGGCAAATTTACATTTATATAACAGTTTGAGTAATAACAAAAAAATAATAATAACAATAATAACAAAAGGTATCTCACCAATCAAAAAAAATCATCTTATAGGTTCATTGCTAAATACTAGGCTAGTTGCCCTTGTGGGCCATTTTAAATCTATCCAAATTACCCTCAAAGGTGAGAATCAAACCCTGTACTTTGTGTCTGAAAGTTAAATACCTTAACCATTGTATCAACCATTGCAAATCCTCTTCTATAGCTTACATTGGCCTCTAATATTTTCACTACAAAGTATCTAAGGCAATCCTTCATATACATACATTTGCTATTAAGTTTGCTTTGCAGTTCAACTTTCTCTAATCATTATGATGTCCATGACTGTTGGAAGCATCTTTGGTCTTCATCTTCAGGTTATTATTTTCTTGGATATGAACATTTGCCTATTGATATTATTACAATTAACATTTTTAACCTATCCTACTAACATGAGTTATTTTAAGAGCTGTATAACTTTTGCAGTAACCTATAAACTAAACATGCAAGTTCATCCTTGAATGTAGCTAAATGTGCACAGTACCAAATTTATGTGTTCCTATGGACCTTTGTTAAATAGTCTCCCATCAGCTAATGTCACTTCCAGCAGTAAACTCCACTTTACTCTAAACCTCTTATCTACTAAACCAGTTGGATATAAAACACATAGCTTGTTTAAGCATACATGCATCATCACTGATATTTATCAACCCTGCATATTTTTCTGTCAATAACTTCATCAATACTTTGCATTTTGTATCAACATTTCGAATTGATAGTAAGCATCCCTCTCAACTGTCCATAATTTCTAAGAATGTCTAGATTTTTGCTTCATATTTTGGTCTGTTCTTCATAAAATTTGTGGTTTCCGTTGAGGATTAAAGTCATCAAATATTGACAGACATTTCAATTTCAGACATCTATCATTCATTAAATGTATATGACTGCAAACCATGTTATGCTAGCAAATATCTTAGTAAATAAGAGCAATATTTCAAATATATCCCTGATTTTGGGCCTTTGTCCCCAATGATTTTTGGCTTTGCCCGTAATTCTTGTCTTAAGAGGTTAAGAAGTATGATAGTATATTTAATGAATGAATATTGAGGAAACGTCTCTGTGTGGAAGATCTAAGATTCCCTAGAGTTCAGGCACCTAATAAAAAACATATTGTGACTGTCCAAAATAATAACCAGTGGTAGAAATGCTCTCTTAAGTTTTCCAAAATATAAATTCACTAATGAAAGCAGGGAAGCACAAGCTGGTTCTTTATTAAAAACAAGCAATCGGAATACTAGTTGAAAAAACTGAATAAAGTGCAGAAATTCACCATCCAATTTATATACCTGTTTAAAAGCATGTTTAAAAGCATGGAAGTAGCTCTGTAAGCCTCATTAACATAGTAGTCCTTAAATATGTATTGAGCATTTGTCATCCACTAAAGAAGTTGCACTGATCACAGTCTACTAGTTAGGTGTTGCTCTAGCCATCCTTCTTGCCAAAACAGCCATAAATAGTTCATAATTTATGATTAGTCTCTAATGTTACAATATAATGCTTCACCAATCTGAATAATACCTCTGTAGGTTGAGCATTCCAAAAGTCAATTGAAAGTTCTGTCAGGTTCTTAAAGACCACCTTTAACTCATCTAGGGTGACAGGTTGCATTATTACCGTAGCCTCTTTCTGGTTATGTTTTACATTCCAAAAGTTTGAAAAAATCTCTTATTTCATGTTCCCATCCACACCCATTCCATCCATTTCCTATGTTCATTATATAGCTGTAGGTAGTATTGTTTAAAATGCTTTGCTATCTTTACAGGGTCTCCACAAAACCGAAAATGTTTTCACTTCTAAATCTGAAGGGACTCAGAGTAAGATGAAATAATTGCTTGCACCTTCTGGTGCTGCAGATTTCTTTCCATCATCATTTGGTAAGCTGATGAACTATAAAACCCAAATTTGGTGCACTTTGATCTCCTCAAGTTAAGAAACGCATCCAGTCATTATTTGTACATCTTACTAATGTTTGTCTTTTCAGCTTTTCCCAGTTAAGGGTCACCACAGCAGAACTCCGGTCCGCTAATGATTGGCAGTAGATTTTTTATGGTGCCGAGTTGCCAGCCCAATGCCTAACCTTCAACGAAGGCACAGCCATTCACGCATGTCTTTTGGAGGCCACTCGACCACTGGGAGGACATGCAGACTCCACACAGAAGGCACTCCAGCCATGAATCGAACAGGAGAACCTCTTGCTGTGAGGCAACAACCCTACCGCTGTACCACCATGGTTTACATCTTACTAATACAAGACCTTAATCTATACCAATGTCAGAAGTTGAGAAAAGCCCCATGACTTTGGAATGTATGCCTGTGAGTGAGTGTTTTGAACTCACAGATAATTTATATTTCCATTATATAAAAATTGTATTTGAAAGATTGTCTTTTTAGGACTGCTTATAAAGCTTTGTGTCTAGGGTAAAACCAGTTTAATATAATGTTGTGTATAGCTTGTGCATCCATTTCTACAGATGTGATCTTGGCTTCTTTTTGGGCACAAGTATTTATGTTTTGTTAACTAAGTTAGCCATAGTGGACAAAGCCAATTTTTAGAGGAGGCTTAATGGAGAACCCCAAAGGGATACTATATAGGGCCTCCTAGTAATAATATATATGCTACAGACAAGTGCCCAGTTTAAGTGGTTGAGTGTTGTTGTGGCTGATATAGGTAGTCATAATTTAAACTGATTGAATGTTGCACTGGTTGAGTGCAGTTAGTCACAAGTTAGTTGGTTCTGATGTGGTAGTATTGACTTTTGTGTGGAAGCAAATGGGGCTAGTATAAGTAAGTAATGGTGGTGTGGAGCTGAATAAGGGTCCATGCAAAAGAAGATGTATAGATGCCTGAATATGACTGTGCATGTGTGTGTGTGTGTGTGTGTGTGTGTGTGTGTGTGTGTGTGTGTGTGTGTGTGTGTGTGTGTGTGTGTGTGTGTGTGTGTGTGTGTGTGTGTGTGTGTGTGTGTGTGTGTGTGTGTGTGTGTGTGTGTGTGTGTGTGTGTCATACCTCTCAACCTCTTAGAGCAAGAAATCTGTACAAAGCCATATATAAAAGTGGGACAAAGGCCCAAAAACAGAGGCACTTTGTAAATATTGCTCTTACAACTTTACAAACTTAGAAAGTTGATAAAATAACAGGTTTTACATTAGCATACATTTTCTGAAGGGTATGAAATCTGAAACTTAAAGTTTGACATTATTTTCAAACTTCAGTTTTTAATGATTTGCTACTAATTTGCCAGAAAATCACAATTTTGTGAAAAATTTACCAAAAATACAAGGCAAAAGTCTGGACAGTCTGTGAAAATCTGTACAGTTGAGAGGTGTGGTGTGTGTGTGTGTGTGTGTGTGTGTGTGTGTGTGTGTGTGTGTGTGTGTGTGTGTGTGTGTGTGTGTGTGTGTTATGTTGGCTTGCTCTCTGTTCATTTGATTGGCTGAGTGCAATCAAGTGTGATTCAATAAGAGTTGTTTCAAAATATCTGTTACACACTTGTGTGTTGGTTTGTGTGTGTATGTACATATGTGTGCATTTGGTATGAGACTTAGCAGTGAAAAGGAGAAGTTCTGTCTTTTTTAGATTTAGTATTAGTTCAGATTTTGATAGCCAGTTTTCTGTGAGGAGAATTGGCTGTTGGAGAAGGATAGGATTTGGGGCAGAGCAGATAATGGTTGCATCATCAGCACACTGGACTAGTTCAGTATGTTTTCAGACAGTGTGTAAATTATTAATAAATATATTAAACAGTAGTGGCCCTAGTATGGAGCCTTGGGGAACATCAGCAGGGACTGGTGAAAAGGTAAAGATGCTAGATTGCCATTCAACAACTTGGGATCTTTTGGCCAGGTAGCTGAAGGAGTAGGGAAGATCTAGGGAGGCTAATTGATGGAGCAATTTATTAGAAGTGCTTCCAGTTTATTATGAAGGACAGTGTCAAAGGATTTAGAAAGGTCCAATTAAAGGCAGATACAATATTGCCTGTATTGCGGCTATGATTAATTCTATTAGTGAAGTCTAATAGTGCAGTAGTGGTACTAAGGTTTGGTCTAAAGCCACGCTGACTGGAGGAGTGGAGATCAGTGGTAAGAATGTGGTTGAGGAGTTGAGAATGGATGCATTTTTCTAAGATTTTTGATGCAGATAAGTATGGCTCTGGGTCTATAGCTGGAAAGATTTGTTGTGTTTTCCCACCCTTTGAAGGTGTGCAGTGAATGATTTCTTCCAGAGTGAGGGAACATACGATTTTTTCAAGTATCTCTTCACAAGTATAGACAATGGGTAGGCAAAGGCATCTGCTGTGATATTTCAGATATTTAGCAGGTAGGTTACCTGCAGCTAGGGTGGTAGGTTTTAGTTTTAGAATGTGCTTTTTAATGACCGAGTTTCATGGAGAATGTTACGACTGCAACTGACTTGGACATTAATCTGGGGTGAATGGTTACTGTCTGTGTTAAGTAGTGATTTTATGGTTTCAATGAAGTGGGAGTTTAATAATGAAGCAATATTGAATGGGTGCATGTCTGAGTATGGACTGGGATGCGCTGTTCTACCAGGAAGTTATTTTGACTGAGCTCCAGAAAGTTACAGGAAATTTTCATGCTTTAATTGTTTTTAACTTTTGTTTTGGTTTGATTGGAAAGGCATCTAAAGTTTTGTAGATTTTCTTGTGTTTTGTTAACTTGCCATGTTTTCCATACCTTATCCCCATACTGCATTAAAATGTTTAGTTTTTGCAGATTGACAGGGTTAGTGTTTTCTTTGACCCTCCTTCTGCATATGGATGCCAGTTTGTTTTTTTAGAACATTGAGAAGGTAGTATTAAATAGGTTGACTGCATTACCTAGGGGAATGGTTTTGAGAGTATTCCAGTTTATAGAAGTAAGAATGTTATTTTATTAAAGTGTTAGATTTTTGTACTTCTTTAAAATGTTTTTTCTTAGGTTGAGTATTAGTCTGTTTAAGGCCAAAGATTGGTAGATGACCACTAGATGTATCTGATAAGGTGCCAGAAGATGAAATTTTATCAGGCTTGTTTGTTAGAAACCAGTTTATTGTTGATTTGTTTTTCCTATTTGAGTAGTTAAGTCTGGTTGTGGTATGAATGAAATGTGAGTAAGCATATAGGTTTAGTGACACTAAGGGAGAGTCAGAGGTGAGGGAGAACCAATCAATGATTAAGTTACCCAGCATAATTCTTTTGTGGTTAATATTTAATGCAGTCCAGGAGATGAATTGCTGTGATGTGTTAGTGTTTTCACAAGGTCAGAGACATGAGTGTTGCAGTGGTGCAGCTGTTAGTATTGTCACCTTACAGCACAAGATTCTCTGGTTTGATTCTCAGCTGGGGTGCCTTCTGTGAGGAGTCTGCATGTCCTCCCTGCATTTGCATGGGTTTCCTGTTGGTGCTCTGGTTTCCTTCCACATTCCAAAGGTATGTGTCTGGAGCATTTCTCCCTGGGCCTCCACTGAAAATGCATTCTGCCCCAGCTGGACTTTCCCTGTAAACAAATGTTAAATAAATGATGCAGAGGCTTTTCTTGTCATTTAGACAGAGGAGGGAGATGGGTGTCTAGACATTACTGAAAGTTGGAGGGAGTATTTGGGTAGAGACTAGAGAAAGAGAGCATTCCAGCAGGGTGTTTATATACATTATAGCTATACCACTCCCTTTTTTGTTTTGCTGCCAAGTCTATATCTGTTGTAACCTACTGAGGTAATTTCCTCACTTTAATGCCTCTCTTCAGCCACGTGTCAGAGATGGCCAAGGTATCAGGAGCATGGATATTTGACCTTTCATGAAGGTTCTTTATTTGTTCTGATGTTGATATGACAGCATTTTAGAGCAGACTGAGCTATAGACTGAGTATATAAGTAAGAGGGTGGACAATGCCCAAGCATATTTATACTAGGCCCAGGCTTAGGGTGAATATCCCCACAGAGTTTTTTTTTTTTTTATTTTAATTTTTTTAGGAGAGGGGGTATAGGGAAATAGTTGTTTATGTTTTCTTCTGGTTATGGGATGCGTTTTGTCAAAAGATGGGTGAAGCTTGAAGAAATGAGCATTTAAAGTGGTTATATAAGAGCTATTATAGAGGTTTGGTAATATAGATAAGGCATGTTGACAGTAATATTGTTGGGGGTGTTAGAAAATCAGTGAAGGGAAGGGGTATATGGTATGAGGAGGAGTGTATGAGTAGAACATCCATATTTTAAGAAGTTATTCAGACTGTATTGGAGCACCACATTACATGGAACTTCTGTATTATATGTGTATAGATTTTTACTCCTTTATTGGAATGATCAATAAAAATGTATTAAACTCAAAAAGGAGAAGAGGAGAGACGAGAAGAGACGAGACGAGATGAGACGAGAAGAGACGAGAAGAGACGAGAAGAGAAGAGATTATTTGTGCCTACATGTTTCTGTCCTGAGCATATACACAGTAAGAAGTAAGCTTTTAAAGAAGTTCAGTTAATACTTTTTTGGCATCAGCAATCTGTAAAGGAAGTTGCACACAAGTTGTATTCTTTCAAGAGAGATTTCATTTTATCCTGATTTAATCTCACCATTTTGATTTTTAGACCATGGACTAATACCACTATGCTCAAGTCTGGCAGTATGCCTTTATTACTCAGTACACATGAGCCCATTCTTGCATTTCTGCTTGCAACTGTGAGATTTTTCACTTTAAACAGTTATTGTTTGACAGAAACTGTACAGATGAATTTAACACTGCATACAACCTGCAATGCTCAGCAAATGATGAAGAAACATTCCTTATGGCTCATCATATGATATGTAGCACACCAGATACTACAACATTTACATAGGTTAAAAAGTTCTGCCCCAAATACCTTTTTAGGTATACTAAAAGCTCTTTTTTCAGGGTGGTGTGTGGCTGTCTGTTTTCAACTGGTCAACATAGATTTTAAACACTGATGCCTTACCTCAGCCATACTAAAGCTGAATTATGTTCTGACCACTGGCTGAAAATCAGTTTTCTATGTGGGTGAGGAACACTGAAGTGATGCATTTATTTATTTAATTCCAGTTTGATGACTGGGGAGGTTCACTGGGCTCAAGGAGCCCGTTTTCATTGGAGGCCCAGGGAGAAAAGTGCCATAATACACATTAACAATAGGCAAAAAAGTAATATTACATAGTACAACTTAATAGGGTACAATAAAAAAAAATAGTGGAACATGCCTTACATACATACATACATACTAGAATAGGGACAAGTTGTAGAGGACTGACTTCTGGAAAATAATTTGCAGATTTTTATTTTATTTTGAATTTGTTAACTGGGGTAGATCACTGATCCCATTAGACCTATTTATGTTTCAGCCCATGATCAAATAAATCTTAAGTTCAGTCACTCCATTATTTATTTTGCATTATTAACACTTTTTATTCCTGCTATAAGATTTTTGGTGTAGTTCAGGAACTGGCAGAGACTCCACTTAATAAGTCTTGTGAAACCCTAACCAAGTTATTTAACCAGAGTGTATTAAGTTGGCCTGCTTAGCAAATGAAAATAAATAAATAAGTAAAACTGAAAATAAAATAAAATAAAATAAACCTTAGACACAGTTATTGACTATTGTATTCAGTGTGTAAACAAATAAATGGAAAATCACGCTGTCTTTTAAATGTACTAAATCAAGCTAAAACTCATTCCTTAAGACCTGTACTTCCCAGAGATCATTAAAGATACATTTCTAAAGTAAGGTATGTAGGGATCTTGACCATCACTTCAAGCTTTCTTGCCTTGTACTAATAACTTATTTTAATGCTTTTCACATCAGCATTATTTTGCTTACAAAATGTTTTTAGTGACATAGAGAATTATGACTAAAACGCAAACAGTGCCTCAAGAAAGTGTGCAATTTTTAAACTAATACTTTACTTGAGTATTAAGGCTGGAATGTCCCAAAGCAGGGAGTTTGGGGTGTGGCTTCTAAACTTTTGCTTCAGCATATTTTTCATTGTTCTATCTGTGATTTCATAATTTAAGCAGCTGGGATCCATTAAATGGTCAATGTGGCCTGTCAGCTTTGTGTTTTTCCCCCTCAAGTACAAATAATTTCATTGCTGAGAACTCTTAAGACATGGTCCTTTCTTCATACAGTAACACATTTTACATCTGAACCAAAGTTTTCCCATAGAGGTTTCTGTCCCACTTACACTTCATTTAAAAGCTTGATGGTAAAATGCAATAAAAGACCTCATTACAGTAACAGAGAAGTACATCAGGGTTACACTTTTCAACTGTTTAGAAAAAATTAGTCATTTTTATTCCATTTCCTGAGTTCATTGCCAAGCATAACCAGAACTCTACATTCAGCCAGAGTAACGGACAGAAGACAGCAATTCAGATCTGCCATTACATGAAAAAAGTTCAAAGACAGACACCAAGGCTTGAAGCTAGAATTGATGTTTTATATAAAAAGTCATAAAATAGCTGTCTATACTTTAATGTTAAGAAGTATTAGGTGATGTATCCAGTTACAAAGAATATATTGCAAAGTAAAGTTTTAAGATATAAAATCAGAGTATGTTTGTTTGTTTTTTTTTTTTTTTGGAAAGAAAGCAGTATGGTGAGTTCACCAGTCAATGAGACATGGACTGCAGGAAAATGTTATGCTCCTTCTTAAAGTACCAGTGTTAAGGCACCATTTCATCAGTTGTAGCTAATTTTGAAATCTATGACATGAGAAATAATAAATCACAGTATAGTGGTCAGTTTTGACTTTTTCTGGGAAAGATCCAACCTGGCTGGTTCACAAAGGCTCTCTGAGACATCTTTGCTGAGGACAGCATTATTCCAGTTTTAAATAAGAATGCCCAATACTTTTAGTAGTGACAAACAGAATATTTCATTCATTTACACAACAAATCAACATAATGAAAAATATATATATATTATTTTTAAGTTTGGTTGGCATTTGGGATGGTACTGGTCAGGAGTGTGCATGTCTATATGTTTGTGTATCTAATTGTGACACGGAAAACTGAAAAAAAGAATGAATGAAAGGAAGAAAAAGTGAAAGGCAGGCCTGCATCACATAATGTATCTGTAACAAGATGAACAGCATTAAGAAAGGTTAGAAAAAAGTAGTTAAAGTACCATGAGTCATTTACATGCTTTATTTACAAAGAGGTACATAGATATTGCAGGCACAAGAGAAACATTGACAATAATAGGTAAGGATGGGGCTATAGTGAGTAATGGATTTGAGATACACAAAATGAACAGGAATCTCAAAGAGAAAGGGAGAAACAAGAGAACTCAGGTAGACAGCTGCAGTACTGAGATCACAAGATTCAGGAAAGTAATAAATACATAAATAAACAATATATATATATATATATATATATATATATATATATATATATATACTTTATTCAGCTGCTCTTACTGTAACTGTCTTAGTTGCTGTTCTGCGTGCTATCTGTTCAGTCGCTCTTACTCTGCTACTCTGCACTTATTACTACTTGTTAGTAGCCTTCTAATTTACTGCCTTCTGCACTTGTTTTTTAGTCATTTGTTAATTTAATTGCATTTATTTAAATTGCATTTGCCGTAATATTGCTACACACTCGAATGTGCTAGCCTGCACTGCAATTTGATTTGTATTTACTGCTGTTTTAGCTGCTTTTCTGTAAAAAAAAAAAAAAATCGAAGCTTGTTTCCTGCCTTTCCTGTAACTAGTTTAGTCCAGACACAGACTTGCTGTTTCCAGGATTGTTGGTAAGCTTCTGAGTCCCCCAAGCCTTTCTGTGCTGGAGGGGAAACCTTCTAGCTTATCAGTGGCAGTGGTAAGCACTAGGTAGCCTATCTACCACAGGAAGAGTGGGTTTTGGTAGTTCATTGGTCGTTTGGGCAGTTTTTCCATCTCTTTCTACTTTCTGGTTTAAAAGCCCGCATTTGCGTTTGGTCCCTGCCTTTCCAGTAACTAGTGTAGTCCAGGTACAAATTTGCTGTATCCAGGACTGTTGTTAAATTTCTGAGCCCCCCAAGCCCTTCTGTGCTGGAGAGAAGCCTTCTAGCTTATCAGTGGGAGTGATAAGCACTAGGTAACCTATCTACCACAGGAGGAGTGGTTTCTGGCCCAGAAATTATAGTTTATTGGCCATTTTGGAAGCTTTTCCATCTCTTTCAACCTTCTGATTTAAAAGCCTGTGTTTGCGCTTGTTTCCTGCCTTAACTGTTACTAGTCTAGTCCAGGTACAGATTTGCTGTATCCAGGACTCTTTGTAAGCTTCTAAGCCCCCCAAGCCTTTCCATGTTGAAGGGAAGCCTTCTAACTTATCAGTGGGAGTGGTAAACATTAGGTAGCCTATCTACCACAAGAGGAGTGGTCCCTGGCCCAGAAATTGTAGCTATTGGCTGTTTGAGCAGTTCTTTTCCATCTCTTTCAACTTTCTGGTTTGAAAGCCGCACTTGCGCCTGTTTCCCGTCTTTCCTATAACTAGCCTTGTCCGGTTACAGAGTTGCTGTATCCAGGATTGTTGGTAAGCTTCTAAGCCCCCCAAGCCTTTCTGTGTTGGAGGGAAGCCTTCTAGCTTATCAGTGGGAGTGATAAGCACTAGGTAACCTATCTACCACAGGAGGAGTGGTTTCTGGCCCAGAAATTATAGTTTATTGGCCATTTTGGAAGCTTTTCCATCTCTTTCAACCTTCTGATTTAAAAGCCTGTGTTTGCGCTTGTTTCCTGCCTTAACTGTTACTAGTCTAGTCCAGGTACAGATTTGCTGTATCCAGGACTCTTTGTAAGCTTCTAAGCCCCCCAAGCCTTTCCATGTTGATGGGAAGCCTTCTAACTTATCAGTGGGAGTGGTAAACATTAGGTAGCCTATCTACCACAAGAGGAGTGGTCCCTGGCCCAGAAATTGTAGCTATTGGCTGTTTGAGCAGTTCTTTTCCATCTCTTTCAACTTTCTGGTTTGAAAGCCGCACTTGCGCCTGTTTCCCGTCTTTCCTATAACTAGCCTTGTCCGGTTATGTTGGTAAGCTTCTGAGCCCCCCAAGCCTTTCTGTGTTGGAGGGAAGCCTTCTAGCTTATCAGTGGGAGTGGCAAGCACTAGGTAGTCTATCTACCACAAGAGGAGTGGTTCCTGGCCCAGAAATTATACCTTATTGGCCGTTTGAGCAGTTTTCTCCATCTCTTTAAACTTTCTGGTTTAAAAGCTGCATTTATGCTTGTTTCTTGCCTTTCCAGTAACTAGTCTAATCCAGATACAGACTTGCTGTATCTAGGACTGTTGGTAAGCTTCTGAGCCCCGCAAGCCTTTCTGTGTTGGAGGAAAGCCTTCTAGCTTATCAGTGGGAGTGGTAAGCACTAGGTAGCCTATCCTCCATGGGAAGAGTGAGTTTTGGCACAGAAATTGTAATTTATTGGCCGTTTGGGCAGTTTTCCATATCTTTCAACTTGCTGGCTTAAAAGCCTGCATTTGCGCTTGTTCCCCACCTTTCCTGTAACTAGTCTAGTCCAGGTACATATTTGCTATATCCAGGACTCTTTGTAAGCTTCTGAGCCCCCCAAGCCTTTCTGTGTTGGAGGGAAGCCTTCTAGCTTATCAGTGGGAGTGGTAAGCATCAGGTAGCCTATCTACCACAGGAGGAGTGGTCCCTGGCCCAGAAATTGTAGCTATTGGCCGTTTGGGCAGTTTTTTCCCCATATCTTTCTACTTTCTGGTTTAAAAGCTGCACTTGCACTTGTTTCTCACCATTCCTGTAACTAGCCTAGTCCAGATACAGAGTTGCTGTATCCAGGACTGTTGGTAAGCTTCTGAGCCCCGCAAGCCTTTCTGTTTTGAAGGAAAGCCTTCTAGCTTATCAGTGGGAGTGGTAAGAACTAGGTAGCCTGTCTCCCATAAGAGGAGTGGCTCTTGGCCCAGAAATTGTAGTTTATTGACCATTTGGGCAGTTTGTCCATCTCTTTCAACTTTCTGGTTTAAAAGACCACATCTACGCTTGTTTCCCATCTTTCCTGTAACTAACCTACTGGGAAGCACTAGAAAGCCTTAAACTGATACAAGCCTTCTAGCTTAAAAGAGAAACTTTGGTGTGATTAAGTATCAGTTTTCTGTATTTTCTTGCTGTACTTAACTGTTTTCCACCTAAACGCCGATTTTCCGGCGTTTATTGTGATTTAAAAGCTTGTTTTTTTCACACATGGTACTTATTTGACTGCCTACACTTTTAAAAAGTCATTTTTTGTTTAAATAATTTGTTTAACTGTTGTATGCTACACACGAAAGTGCAATGGTCTTTTCTGATCGTTTGTAGTTGTTTAAAGCTGTTTTAAGTATTTTTTTTACTGTTTTTGCCTTATCTTTTCAGAAAAGCAAAAATAACAAAAAAATTCCTTGTTTCCCGCCTTTCTAAGCTACTATAGTCCAGTTTTCAGGCTAGTGCTGAATTCAGGGCTGTGTTACAGGTTTCTGAGTTGTGCATACTTCACTTGGATAGAAGGAAGTTTCTCTGTTCACCTGTAAGAGAGGGAAGCGTTGAACAGCCTATCTGTCACTGGAGGAGTGGTTCCAGCCCAGAAGTTAGTAGCTTATTGGCCATTTTGGGCTAATTTCTATCTCTCTTTCATTTCCCTGCTATAAAAACCATGTTTGCATTGTTTTGCATGCCAGGCAGCGCCAGTTAGCTAGGGTAAAATTTTTCCCGGCTCCACTAAGTCTCCTCTTCAGTTTTTCCCTTGAAACTTGTCTAACTCTCAAAAAGCACCCTGTAGCCCAGCACTTGCTCAGATCTAATAGCAAACACTAATATACCCTGACACTTGATTTCCCAGCAGGGCAAGGCTCTTTATTCACCCCTCACCAACCAAGAAACTAAGCAGCTCACCCTACTATTCAGGAATGACCAAAGG
The DNA here is from genome assembly GCF_019279795.1 of Protopterus annectens. NCBI lineage: Eukaryota > Metazoa > Chordata > Ceratodontiformes > Protopteridae > Protopterus > Protopterus annectens. The sequence goes on along the minus strand of NC_056729.1, from coordinate 1,147,991,543 downwards.
GCAATTTCAGGTGTACTCTCCAGTCCAGCTGGTGAATCTGGGTATCCTGAGGCAATGTTATAACTGCCTCATGTACACAGACAATCCTCTCCTCCTACCACAAAACACTAACATATGCGAGAGATGCAAATATACAGCCAAACTCGAGGCTAATCTCTCTCCACCCAAGACTGGAACAGACAGTCAAGAGGAGAAAGTTAACACTTGCACCACACCTCCAGCCACACATAGACCTACTAAACCAGCACGGGCAAAAAATACACATAAATACAAAAAAATCATATTCAGAGGCTCTAAATAAAAACCTGCAAAAGCATCAGAGACCTCCAAAGCAGACACCCAAACAACCTGCACCTCCCATCACAAACCAGACAACACATAAAATACAAAATCAGTGTGCCTCAGAATCACAGCCCTTAAGGTGAAATAACATACCTAACACACTAGGTGACTCTATAGTCAGGCACACTGACGTCCCACTCACTAGGCTGAACAAGCAGAAGGTTACTGTTAGCTGCTTGTCAGGAGCCAGAATCCACCACATAACACAAGGACTCAGGTTACTCCAGAACAAGTACAAATATGGCTCTGTCATTGTTCATGTTGGTGTGAATAACCTGAGATGTACCTCCCTGGACTACATGAAAAGAGACATGGAAGAGCTCTGTGATCATTTAGCCCAGGCTGCTATGACCCTGACCTCAAGTAGCATCCTGCCCTCATGAAGAATGTTGCCTCAGTATAAAGAAAAAAAATGATCAGTTTCAACAATTGGCTAAGCTTCTGTTGTCATTCAAAGGGGATCCAGTGTCTGTCAGCCGGGGACAACATGCTAGACAAGCCGCGTTGCTTCACAAGAGATGGCTTGCACCTGTCATCCCTAGGCTTTCGAATACTGGCCAAGGCTCTTGCTGCCCCCATAGTGCCTTTTTTAGGCAAGGCTCAAAAGTCAAACCCACCTTTGTAAACAGCACAATTAACAAAAACTGAGGGTTATGCTACTCAACACCAGGAGTTTAAATCTCAAAATGCACATGCTCGAAGCACTCCTCAGTATGGAGAACATCGACATCTGTGCAGTAACTGAAACCTGGTTCAAGGCCCCAAAGAGCACCCCAGAACTACTGGGCTACAACTCATACTACACATTTTGGCCACAGAACATGGACTGAAACACAAAAGGAGGGGGTGTATCCATATTCATCAAGGATACCTACACCTCCAGGTTAGTAGCGCAGCATGATACCTCTGAGATCATCCATGTGCAACTAACATCGGGCAAATCTGCAATGCAAATTGTGGCCTACTACGGATCAGCCTCCATGACCCAGGACCACCACTCCACCTTTCCGGAGACACTGGGAAACATAAAGGTCCTACTGAACACCCTGATATTGGGCGATTTCAATTACCCTACCATTAACTGGGAAAACTACTCAAGTACAAACTCCTAGGCCCAGCCCTTTCTAGAATTCATCAACTCCAATGCCCTGGATCAGCTGGTAAACTCCCCTACCAGAGGTGAAAACATATTGGACCTGGTCAGCACCAACATGGGCGACAGGTGTTCCACACCGGAGGTCAACCCGTTACTGGTTAGATCAGATCATAAATTAATCACTCTGGATGTCCACACCCCACCACCACCTCCAACTATGAAACCCACAGTAAAAAACTTTTCTAAAGAAAACTTCACCTTACTTAAGACAGAGGCGGTAAGTTTCACAACCCCCATGCTAAAAGATAACGCTGCCCAAGATGCAGAAACCTTTACAAATGCACTCTATGAGCACCTACAAGGATGCATGGATCATGCCATCCCTAGAAAATGAATGAAGAAAATGAGAGGGAGAGAAGGTTGGATGATGTGCGAATAGTGAATCATGAAGTGCAGTGGATTAGCAAGGAGGAAGTAAGGATAGCAATGAAGAGGATGAAGAACGGAAAGGCTGTTGGTCCAGATGACATACCTGTAGAAGAATGGAGGTGTTTAGGTGAAATGGCAGTGGAGTTTCTAACTAGATTGTTTAATGAAATCTTGAAAAGTGAGAGGATGCCTGAGGAATGGAGAAAAAGTGTTTTGGTACCGATTTTTAAGAATAAGGGTGATGTGCAGAGCTGTAGTAACTACAGGGGGATTAAACTGATCAGTCACAGCATGATGTTATGGGAAAGAGTAGTGGAAGCTAGGTTAAGAAAGGAGGTGATGATTAGTGATCAGCAGTATGGTTTCATGCCAGGAAAGAGCACTACAGATGCAATGTTTGCTCTGAAAGTGTTGATGGAGAAGTACAGAGACGGTCAGTAGGAGTTGCATTGTGTCTTTATGAATTTAGAGAAAGCATATGACAGGGTGCCTAGAGAGGAGTTGTGGCATTGTATGAGGAAGTCGAGTGTCAGAGAAGTATGTAAGAGTGGTACAGGATATGTATGAGGGTAGTGTGACAGTGGTGAGGTCTGCGGTGGGAGTGACGGATGCGTTTAAGATGGAGGTGGTATTACATCAAGGATCAGCTCTGAGCCCTTTTTTATTTGCAATGGTGATGGACAGGTTGACAGACAAGATCAGACAGGAGTCCCTGTGGACTATGATGTTTGCAGATGACATTGTGATCTGTAGTGAGAGTAGGGAACAGGTGGAGGAGACCCTGGAGAGGTGGAGATATGCACTAGAGAGAAGAAGAATGAAGGTCTGCAGGACTAAGACAGAATATATGTGTGTGAATGAGAGGGAGGATAGAGGAATGGTGAGGATGCAGGGAGTAGAGGTAGCGAAGGTGGATGAGTTTAACTACTTGGGATCAACAGTTCAGAGTAATGGTGAGTGTGGAAGAGAGGTGAAGAAGAGAATACAGGTAGGATGGAGTGGGTGGAGAAGAGTGTCAGGAGTGATTTGTGACAGACGAGTACCAGTAAGAGTGAAAGGGAAGGTCTACAAGAGGGTAGTGAGACCAGCTATGTTATATGGGTTGGAGAAAGTGGCATTGACAAAAAGGCAGGAGTCAGAGCTTGATGTGGCAGAGTTGAAGATGTCAAGATTTGCACTGGGTGGACAGGGTTAGGAATAAGTATATTAGAGGGTCAGCCCAGGTTGGAAGGTTTGGAGACAAAGCCAGAGAGACAAGATTACGCTGGTATGGACATGTGCTGAGGAGGGATGCAGATTATATTGGGAAAAAGATGCTAAGGATGAAGCTGCCAGGTAACAGGAAAAGAGGGTAGCCTAAGATAAGGTTTATGGATGTAGTGAGAGAGGACATGCAGGTGGTTGGTGTGACAGTGCAAGATGCAGAGGACAGGAAGAAATGGAAACAGTTGATCTGCTGTGGCGACCCCTAACGGGAGCAGCTGAAAGAAGAAGAATCTCTAGTATTGGCTAAATCTAAAGTCTTCCTTACACATATATTGATTTATTTTTTGATTTGTTTAATTCTTTGTGTTCATTTACTAGAGTAGATTAGTTATCAAGTATGATCAATTGTAGGCCCGGGTGTTGCATAGTACAAAACGTAACAGCAAACAGAGAGGGTATTGTATGTGTAACAAATAACAGAAAACAGTAGGACAAGGAAAATGTGAGCTAAATTACAGCATTACAATTTGATACTCTTTTAATATTTGAAAAATAAATGCAGTGAAAGACAATTTTACAGATAAGCTCCCCATACTCATCATTATTCTCCCAACTTAAGTGTCACCCATCAAAAGTACCTTCTAACTCATTTATCTTCACCCGGCATAAGAATAATTGTAAAACTATAATTGCATAGTTTGTATGTCTTGTCTGTTCAAGTATTTTTACTATTTGCTTTGCCATGAGTCAAAAAATGTTTTTGTAACTTCTTAGCCACATAATTGTATAACGTTCCAAGTGAGTTTTATGTTTTCACTCTTTGGAAATCCTTGTTTAACTATTGCCTGTTATCTTTTATTTTGTTTGTGGAGCTTTCCTCCCCAGGCCTCCACTGAAAATGGGCTCATTTCAGCCTAGTGGACTTTCCTGGTCAACAAAAGCAAATAAATAAATAAAAATAAAGCTACACACACAGAGACACACACACACACAGTTTTATATATATATATATATATATATATAGATATATATATATATATATATATATATATATATATATATATATTTATATTTAGAGAGAGAGAGAGAGAGAGTGTTATCCAGAGGAGCACAGATGTCATTAGAGGAACTTTAGAGAAAGCGCAGGATGTGTTAGCTTGAAGATGAATATTGAACATGCAGTGATGTCACAGAATTCATATGATATGACCAATGTTGGTACATTTGCAGTGGCTCCATCTAAGAAGAATGTGTTTTTAAGTGATCTAAAATTAGCATTGTCAGATAGATCTGTTAGAGTCAAGGGGAGTGAATGCCATAGTTTGTAAGTCTGTATAGAAAAGCTGTGGTCAATACAGTGGTTAGATTTTGGGGGGGTTTGAAGAGGTTTGGCTCAGAGTTGCATTGGCACTGAGTTTTGTAATAGAGAGGTTGTGCTAGTAGTCTGGTGATTAATGGCTGTAGATAAAATGTCTTGATTTAAGAGTTTAAATATTGGGGTCCTTGAAGAAAGTCAGCTCTTTGTTTCACAAGTAGATATTGGGGATTTATGAGAGAGAGAGAGACCATAATAATCTTGGTGAGGGGAGTTAGTGATCAAATGGTTAATTTTATTAGAGGTAGTTTGGAGGGCTGCAGAGATTTTTCATGAGTCTTTGTCAAAGAACAGTGAACCTATATATTCTATTTCAGCAAAGATGTTGCCTTTCCCTATGGCTGCTGTAGATGGAGTTAAAAAGAAGAAATAGCTTTATGGCCTAGAAAAGTAAGCAATTTATTTTTAGGTTGAGGTCTTTCAATGTGGTTTTGACAGTAAGAGTTTGATCCAGCCATGTCACTAGTTACCTGACTGTGTTGATGGTTTCAGGGGTATGACTGTGCTTGTTTTTAATATTGAGAGTTTTTAGGTTAGACAAATGTTGTATTTTTATGTACACAAAATGATTGCCTTGGTTTTGTTAGGGTTAACAAGGGACTTTTTGGATGTTAGTCAGAAGTTAAGATCCAAAAGGTCCTGTGGAAGTTGTTATTGCATGATTTGGTGACTTGGGTTAGATCTCTAGAGTATCATTTATTCTGCATAGATTAGCATTTGTATGTGTGGAAGATCAAAAGTCAGTTTGTTGCTAAAGTGAAAAACAATGTGTGTGTGTGTGTGTGTGTGTGTGTGTGTGTGTGTGTGTGTGTGTGTGTGTGTGTGTGTGTGGTGGGGGGGTATAAATTCAGTCTTTAATAAATTTTCCAAAATGAGAATGTGGCTGTTGTGCTATACTCTTGTATCTTAAGAGGTGAGTAATATTTGTGATAGACAAAGGATAACAAAATAAGATGAGATAGTTAATATTATCTTCAAGTTTTAACCATTCAGTTATACATAATGTAGCATTCCTTTATGTGTTGCAGTGCATGGAGTGCCACGATTACACTCCAAAATCGTGAAAAAGATAAATCTGTAAAGCTGTGCTGTAGTGTCAGACTCAACCATAACAGCACTTTTAGAAGTGTGTAACAATTGTTATACACCCCCCAAGTACTGTTACTGTCAGGTCTCATGCAAGGAATGTTCCTTCACTCTCAGCTCTCCTTTAATATCTTGCTTCATATTTTCATTATGTTTTGAGGAACCTTACAGTCAGTCAGTCTGTAATAACATTTTTAATTAAATTAGAGCGATGTTCAAAAACTTCCCCCAGTATTCTTAAACAAAATAAATATGTGCATGCATTGTTAAGTGTTTTACTGGCTTTCAAATCTGGTAAAACACGTTGCGTCTTTTTGTTGTTGTTGTTATTGTTCTGTAACTGGTACTACATATAGCAGATAAAATTCCATGTACTACAAAGAATTATGATTAGGTTTCACTGATCCTAACCATTTAATATGCCATAGATGCCTAGAACATCACCTCTTATTCTCCGCTCACAAGTGAAGTTCTTGACATCCATGTCATGGACACATAATAATATGGTTACAATCGGAGACATGATCATAATTCTCTATGCTATGGTTTGCAGAAAATGAGCAATGATGATGTGTTGTTGCTCAAAATTTCCCTATATATATATATATATATATATATATATATATATATATATATATATACATATATATACACACACACACACACACACACACACACACACACACACACACACACATATATATTTCCATCTATGTCAAGAACACATAGAGAGATGGATTGATAGATACAGACATGCATATAAATAGATGCTAGATAGATACATATATAGATAAATAGATAATATATACATACATACATACATAGTTGATTGATACATAGATAAATAGACAGATAGACATATAGATAAATAGATACATAGATAGACAAAATGTTAAGCAATCTTTTTTTTTTATACATAGGAGTCAATGCCACCCAGTGCTCCATTTTTAACCACTTTAAGTAGGCAGCAGCTCTGCTTTGATATGATTAAATATGAAATCAAACACTCCCATGAATTCATTTAATATCATTGTTATGGTGCATAAGGATGTCTGGGTTTGTTATAAGCACAAAGTTATCAGTGAGTAATATAGTTTTATTAAAACATTAAAAAAGAAAATACAAATTGTGTAGACAAACCAGCCAGGCAGAGTGGATAAATACTCTTTAATCCAAGTCACACAAAAACGCTGTAAAAACAGGAACAAATGAAAGCCAGATGAGCACTTTCACATCCTCAGGGTGCTTCATCAGATCAAACAATATGACTGATTCAACCTGTTTAAATAACCCTCTCATTTTTTCTTTATTAAAACCTTGTTTATTCTCCCAACCATTAATATTTTGAGTATTTCATGTTAGTTTACATGGTTTCAATAATTACTAAACATAAAAAAAAGAAAGTGGATATCCTTGTTTGTTACTACTTCAATCAAGTTTACAAACTAATTTCTTCTCCTTCTGTGCTTGGATTACTCAAAATAAACTTATTATTAGTAGAAGCAACTACTACTTGGGACCACCCAAAGACTGAAGGTACTCCCACCTGACTTAATAAATTACACCTCTAATAATACTATTCCAAGTGTCTCTGAACAGAAATATTTGTGAATTCTCTTTAATCCCTCATTGACTTTCACTCCTCATACTAATAAAACTATAACCAAAATCCTGACACAACTAAAACTTTGATATAACATTTTTTGTCTATTAACACCCTGTGGCATGCCAACACATTGCCCAAAATGTACTTATACCTACCACTGAGTATGCTCTTCTCCCTCTGTCCTTTTAATGTGGTGCTAACACCCATAAACCCCAAGTGTCTGAAAAATGTACATCTTCCTGGTGCTCAGCTACACCACGGCCATTGTTTACAAATATATAAATGATTATCTGTTAAATGCAGAGAAATCCTTTCTCTAAATATATTGCGATTCAAACTTATTGATATTGGCCATTCCCCACCACTGAATAAAAAAACTTGCAGTTACAGAGCCTAACTATGACCTTAGAGCTGCCCAAGACAATAGCATCTCACTTTTTGGATCATGTTTTAAAATAACAATAGAGGAAAACATATTTTCTAAACTAAGTCTGACACCTGAATTAACCCCCCCCCCCTCCCCCAGTGAAATCATAGCACAAAATGAACTTAAATCATTAAAATCCAAACTCAAAAGCATCTTCAAAAAGAATTTGCTTGCAATTGATTTGCAGTACAGACTAGATATACAAAACCACTCTTGTCTCTCAACCAAACACAAAACACAATTGGTATTTACTGAACAAAGGTGAAGTAGTAAGTGAAAATGCATACATACTGTGAATATGTAAATATGTAAATGTACACTAAATATGTAATACAGTCATCTATCCCTTACCATAAACTGTATAATTATTGCTGCAGCATCCCTAATTGTCTGTTCAAGAGAACCTAAATATTCTATCTTATATATATTTTGCAAGTTGATTCTACATATGTAATTATGTTCTACATTGTTTTCCTTAATTGCTGATGTATTTTCTATAAGAAGTCTTATACAGACAAACTCAGTATTGTACTTATTTCTGTTGTTCTGTGAGCCCCAGTCATGGCAGAAAAGGACTGAGTGACCAGTGAATTTACCCCTGTTAAAAAACTGCACATAAACAAATGAATAAATACATTTAACAAATTACACATAATTATCTATCTTCTCCCAACTCTACTCCCAGTAATTCTTGTCTTCTGAGTTCTGTAAAATTTTGTCACAGTGCCTTATGGAGTACTTATCTGGTCTTAAGAGAATGTCATTAAATGCACAGGCAGTACTCCTTCTCAGATTCACACCTTGTAACCTTTCCTAGGAAAGATTTGAAGTCTTGTTATAAATATGTGTCATTATTAGATATAAAACACTAAAAAGGGAAAAATGCCCAAACTGTGTAATATGTAATATCCAAAAAACACAAAAAACAAATCATAGTCTGTCTGTATCACGGAATTTAGTACTACTCAGTTTAACCCTTTCATCTAAAAAGACTTTCTCAGAACTGACTTAATTTTGCCACTCACAACTTAAATGCCATAAGAAACACATATGTGTTTAAAAACACCAAATAACATATCCCAGTTCATTAAAATGGATGAGTGTTTCTATACGATTATTATTACAAAGTACATAGTACAAATACATCAGCTGTAGTTTTCTTTTTTAATGCATTTAATATTAATTACTTCATCGAGACCTGGATATTTATTTGCTTCTAGTCTCAACTGCCATTTGACTTCAGCAATTTCTAAACGATTGTGTATGTCGCTGCCCCAATAATCTTCCTACGCTTGTTCCAACGTACCAAATAAAAACTTATTAAAATAAATACAAACAACAGAATGCTTTTATAAGGCATTATTAGGATCTTTAGTCTTTATAGAATATAAATGTTCCTTTATACATTTATGAAATCGCCTTTTGGTTTTCCCAATACAAACACATTGGCACGAAGTGCATAAAGCACAATAAACCAAAACATCTGTATGACAATCAAATTTTTCATGAATAGATACTGTTCTAATATATTTTTTCAAATGACAAAAATGTTGTCTCAAAAATGAATTTACAACACTTACAAAAAACACATTCAAATATATCAGCAGGCTTATCTGTACAGAATCCATTGAATTTGTTACTTACTATCGACTCCAATTTATCTTTCAAATTATATATTTTTTGCCAGTAAATAAGGATTCATCCAACTTCTTTACCAAGCCTGAGTACCCAAAAATAACCTTCTAATTATAATAACGAGGAATTACATAAACTGGTAAAACAAAATAAGGCAAGTCCGTTTTAGCATTGACTTGTTTAATGCAATAACCTTTTTCCAGAGTAAAAAGCAATGCAGACTTGAAGCAAAAATAACTTAACAACGATACTTAACGCTTTCACCCCTACACACCTGGGGTATCATCAGAGTATCCATTGCTAGGTTCACGTTCCATTTAAATACCCTGGACTCATAACAATTAACCAATCACATCAACCCTAAACAATTTTATACACATATGTTTTTAAAAAAACTATTCTAGTCTAATATACTTAATATAATACATAAACATACAATAAAAACATACAATAAATACATAAAATATATTGAATATATTGAATATATATACCAAAACGTCTCACTTATTTAATAATACCTTTTATCAAAACTAGATTTGTTTTATTACTAATAAATACATAAATAATTATTAAACTTAAAATTTACTATAGTTTTAAAAAAATACTTCAAATGTGTACGTTGTATTTAGATACCTAATGCTATGTAAAAGGATACAAAATTCCAAAAAATCACTAAAACTATTACTTCATTTTCATATAAAATGAGATTTATGTTTTAAAATACTAATTATAGAGATTTGTTCATTAATACCCGGTGGTCTGTTAGCATTTAGTCTTAACTGCCATAAACATTCTTTGACCTCCAAAAGAGTATTGTCATCACCCCCTTTACTAAAATTGTATGGGACCCTGTCAATAAACCTCTTAAAATCTTTACACCTAGTACTGTGATTGTATAATGAATTAGTACATTTTTTATTTTTGATGTCCCTGTTGTGTTCCATGATACGGTCTCTTAACCTCCTAATAGTTTTCCCTATATAGTATGCCTGACATGATAGACATGAAGCCAAATATATTACCATCTTTGTATTGCAATTGCAGAAACCCGGACACTTGATGGACCTACCATAATTTTGTACTGCCACATATGGGCCGTCATTTATAAACTTACATGTTTTACAGAATCCACATTTACTCATTTTAAAATTTTTGTAGGTATTGTTGTGACTACTTGTTTCAAAATGTTCTTTTAAATTTTTTCCTCTACTATATGTCACATTCGGATGTTCTCCAATAATATTTGATACATCTGGTGTATTCATAAACACACGTAACCATGTCTCATTTAATATATTTATAATTAATTTTGCTTCATCATTGTATGGTAAAATATAGGCATCAGTTTTACTTTTGTCTATTTCATTTTTTCTATTTGATTTATTGTCCTGTCCTGATTTTAAAATAGGTTTATAGTAAATATGTCTCTTGTGTAAAATCTCTTCCTTAACATTATTTAATAGTATGTGCAGATAATTTCTATCCTGAAACATCCCAACTAATTTATCAATTTCAATAGAGAATTTCCTATCTTCTGTTATTATATGTGATAACCTTACCATTTGTCCTTTTACTAAATTCTTTTTTTGAAAATGTGGATGACTACTATTAAAATGTAAAAAAGAGTTAAAATATGTTTTCTTTCTGTAAATGTTTGATTGTATACCTTCATCATTCTTATAAAATAAAATATCCAAATATTCACACTCATTGTAACAAATTTTGTGTGTGAATCTCAAAAAAGTAGATGTAGTATCCAAAAATAATATAAATTCCATCAATTCATCTTTGTTTCCTTTCCAAAAAATTAATATATCATCAAGAAACCTACAATAAAGCAAAATTTTTGAAAAATATCTGGAAGTGAAAATACTTTCTGTCTCACAATTGGCTAACACCAAATTGGCATATATGGGCACACATCTTGCACCCATAGCCACACCAGCCTTTTGCCTGTAATATCTTCCATCCATAAACATAAAATTGCTTGTTAAAACTAAATCCATCATGTCAAACAGCAATTTACGTTTAACAGTGTGTATACTACTGTATTTAAATAAACTTGTCTCAAACATGGTGAGGCCCTGTGTGTGTGGCATAACTGAAAATAAATTTACTACATCTATAGTGACCATTAAAGTGTCAGTGTTTATAAGGGTTGTATGTTCCTTCACTACTTCTAGACAATGCCATGAGTCTCTGAGGATGTGTGGTAATTTAATTAAAGTATCCCTACAATTGACATCAATATAGCGGGCCATAGCTTCTAATTTAGACCCTTTTGCAGAAACAATGGGTCTAAAAGGTGGATTGTTAACATTTTTGTGAATTTTTGGTATACCAAAAATAGATGGTGTAACTGGAAAATCAACTAAAAGATATTCGTACTCATTCCTGTTAATCAAGCCTTCCATCATATATTCATATAGTAACCAATCCACCTTAGTGTATGCCCTACACATCTCATACCTAGATACTTCTTCATAGGTATTAGTATCACTCAGCATGTCAGTCATTTTGTTCAAGTAATCCGTTTTAGTCATAACCACAACTCCCCCACCTTTGTTTGGTTTCATAACTCTATATCTATCATCCTTTGTGAATTCCTTCAGACAAAATCTCTCAGCTGTAGTTAAATTGTCATTCACTTTTGGTAAATTAGTCAAAATCCTTCGAAATTGTACCTCGCATAGATATTACAGGCAAAAGGCTGGTGTGGCTATGGGTGCAAGATGTGTGCCCATATATGCCAATTTGGTGTTAGCCAATTGGGAGACGGAAAGTATTTTCACTTCCAGATATTTTTCAAAAATTTTGCTTTATTGTAGGTTTCTTGATGATATATTAATTTTTTGGAAAGAAAACAAAGATGAATTGATGGAATTTATATTATTTTTGGATACTACATCTACTTTTTTGAGATTCACACACAAATTTTGTTACGAGTGTGAATATTTGGATATTTTATTTTATAAGAATGATGAAGGTATACAATCAAACATTTACAGAAAGAAAACATATTCTAACTCTTTTTTATATTTTAATAGTAGTCATCCACATTTTCAAAAAAAGAATTTAGTAAAAGGACAAATGGTAAGGTTATCACGTATAATAACAGAAGATAGGAAATTCTCTATTGAAATTGATAAATTAGTTGGGATGTTTCAGGATAGAAATTATCCGCACATACTATTAAATAATGTTAAGGAAGAGATTTTACACAAGAGACATATTTACTATAAACCTATTTTAAAATCAGGACAGGACAATAAATCAAATAGAAAAAATGAAATAGACAAAAGTAAAATTGATGCCTATATTTTACCATACAATGATGAAGCAAAATTAATTATAAATATATTAAATGAGACATGGTTAAGTGTGTTTATGAATACACCAGATGTATCAAATATTATTGGAGAACATCCGAATGTGACATACAGTAGAGGAAAAAATTTAAAAGAACATTTTGAAACAAGTAGTCACAACAATACCTACAAAAAGTCTAAAATGAGTAAATGTGGATTCTGTAAAACATGTAAGTTTATAAATGATGGCCCATATGTGGCAGTACAAAATTATGGTAGGTCCATCAAGTGTCCAGGTTTCTGTAATTGCAATATAAAGATGGTAATATATTTGGCTTCATGTCTATCATGTCAGGCATACTATATAGGGAAAACTATTAGGAGGTTAAGAGACCGTATCATGGAACACAACAGGGACATCAAAAATAAAAAATGTACTAATTCATTATACAATCACAGTACTAGGTGTAAAGATTTTAAGAGGTTTATTTTTTTCATTATTGACAGGGTCCCATACAATTTTAGTAAAGGGGGTGATGACAATACTCTTTTGGTGGTCAAAGAATGTTTATGGCAGTTAAGACTAAATGCTAACAGACCACCGGGTATTAATGAACAAATCTCTATAATTAGTATTTTAAAACATAAATCTCATTTTATATGAAAATGAAATAATAGTTTTAGTGATTTCTTTGGAATTTTGTATCCTTTTACATAGCATTAGGTATCTAAATACAACGTACGCATTTGAAGTATTTTTTTAAAACTATAGTAAATTTTAAGTTTAATAATTATTTATGTATTTATTAGTAATAAAACAAATCTAGTTTTGATAGAAGATATTATTAAATAAGTGAGACGTTTTGGTATATATATTCAATATATTTTATGTATTTATTGTATGTTTTTATTGTATGTTTATGTATTATATTAAGTATATTAGACTAGAATAGTTTTTTAAAAACATATGTGTATAAAATTGTTTAGGGTTGATGTGATTGGTTAATTGTTATGAGTTCAAGGTATTTAAATGGAACGTGAACCTAGCAATGGATACTCTGATGATACCCCAGGTGTGTAGGGGTGAAAGCGCTAAGTATCGTTGTTAAGTTATTTTTGCTTCAAGTCTGCTTTGCTTTTTACTCTGGAAAAAGGTTATTGCATTAAACAAACCTTCTAATTATCTCTTAAAACTTTTTATATTACTACCATCCACAAAAATAAGTAACAAAAAAGGTCAGTGTAAAATTTCTAAATGTTTATGTGCATTGTCATTTGCCATATGCTGGGGCATTATTTTGAAATAAATTTTTCAGACTTGCTACATCTTCTTGATTACCCGCAAACACAAAAACAAATCATCTATGAAGCATCCATGCATTTTGACTTTGCTGTCATGTTATGGTGTTAAATATGAAAATATGCATTCTCACTCACATCAAACTAAATTGGCACAAGTAGGGGTCACAGCTGTCCCCATTGCCACACAACAGTTATTAGTATTGAAATAGAGTACTTCCTTAAACTTATTCAAACACAGTTTGGACCAATAGGTATGTATATATCATAGGATGATACTAGGCTATTGGCCTGGAGGCCGTTATAAGCCTAGCCAAGAATTTCGCCCATGTTCCCACAGAGTCAGCACCTGTTTCCCAATTCTTTATTGTCTAAAATGAGCTTAAACCTACTTTCTTTATGTTTTCTCTTTAAAAAATAGATCATAACCATACCAGTAGCTTGGCATGTTTGTTCGTGATCAATGCCATTATTCATCTCAATAAGATTTTTAATTTCAAGACACATAGAATTGAACAAACCTCATTTAGTCCTAGAAAATGGCAAGCATCTGTCTGCAATTGCCACAAAAGTTCAAGTCTCTCTAACATTAGTGACTCTAGACCTCCTCTATTACTTCCCATTATTTGATTTATTGCTCTAAACTTAAACTTGTGGTTAGGACACTCCATGATATGCCTAGCCAATGAGTTTTCTTGTTTCATCCTGCTAATACTGTAAAGATGTTCATATACTCAGTCCTTTAACTTCCAATCATTTTTCCAGTAAAATATGCTGGGCACTGTTGGCATTGGGCAATGTACACTACCACTTTTGACTGGAAATCCAATCTATACTTAATAGTGTATTTCTTCTCTCTTACATAAAAATTGTGACTCATTTCCATGTATTTACAATAGTTACACATGCCACACCTATACATGCCCAGTCTGCCCTGGAGTCCTGTACCCTCTCTTTCGAGGAGGAATTTTATGTTGAAGTTTTTAAGTTGCCAGCTGATAGCAATGATAATTCAAATTCTCTTTCATACCGATGTCCCCCAACCCTTTAGGTTGCTGAATCATTTATTACTTCAGTTAGTGGAGCTGAACTTTTCATTTTCCTTAGATCTGAAGTTTCTGCTCTCATTCTATGGTATAGGGATCAATACTGGTGTTTAGTTATCAGGGGCATTTTATGTAACCAGCAGCATTTAGTAGTTTTGCTAGCCTATTTATTATTCTCAACCCCCATTTTCCATTTTTTACATGGAGTCAGAGTGTTATGCAAACTGTTGCCACCTCTCTTGATTCAATGTTACTATTTTGACCTTTTTCAAAAGTCATACCTATCTGTTGCAGGTCTTCTTTCATGCAAGCCATCTATTTCTCTGCTGGATGTCTACATTTCTTCTTGCCTTCTTCCTGTCTCTTCAAATCTTCCTCGCAAACCATCTTTTGCTTTTCTGCACATGTTGAAACTCCATAATCTGTTCTCATTGACCTTCTCTGCAACTGAAGCTTTTGCTTCTGTCTGGTGTCACCAGTTCTTCATTTTTCCCACTGTGTGCATTCCTCCTTCCATCTCAAGTACTTCCTATCCATCAGTTCTAGCTTACTCAGTTTCTCTGCCTTCACTGCCCAGGTTTCTATACCATACAGCAGCGCTGGTCATACCACTGTTTTATACATGTGTACACATTACTTTTCAGCTTCTTTGGCATTCTTCTGTCACACTCTACCTTTGACATTCTGAGCTATTTGGCTGCAGGCCCTCTGATTCTATCTTTGACCTCTTTACTCAGACTTTCCTTCCATACCTCTCAACCTCTTAGAGCAAAAAATCTGGACAAAGCCATAAATAATGTAGGGACAAAGGCCCAAAAATAGGGACAATTTTTAAATATTGCTCGAATGGGTTTTGCATTAGCAATAATTTTCTGCAGGATGTGAAGTCTGAAACTCAAATGCTGTCATTATTTTCTGACTTCATTCTTTAATAAATTGCCAAAGATTTACCAGAAAACCAAAATTTTAAGAAAAATAGGCCAAAATATTATGCTAAAATCTGTACAGTTGAGAGTTATGATTCCCTTCTCCTCAGTCACCCCTCCCAGATACTTGAAGTAGTTAACCCATTTCACTGTTTTCTCCTATTTCATTTCTTAGCTTTCTCCAATTTTCTTATTTGTTCCCATTATAACTGTCTTGTCTACAGTTTTGTATTCTGTGCCTTCAGTTTTGGACTCCATCCCATTATCATTTGTTGACATTCCTGTTCAGAGTCTGCTCGTAATGCCACATCATCTTCATACAGCAGCTTTGTTGATCTGTCCCCTCCAACCTGTTTGGGAATGTAGCCCACCACCAGTATGAAAAGCAGTGAGTACAGAGATGAACTCTGATGTAGCCCTACTTCCACTATGAACCCCTCAGTGAGTCAGAACAATATTCATACTTGTCTCATTGGATCCTTGTCTATCACCTTAACTAATTCTACTACTATTTTGGGAACATTGAACCATCACAGGACTACTCAAATCAGCTTTCTTTGACCATATTGTATGCTTTCTCCAAATCTAGGAATGCCCAGCTGGCTTCTTTCCTCATCTTTAGCTTCTTATCCATTATCTGCTTCACTGTAAATACTGGTTCAGTTGTGCTGTGTCCTGATCTGAGTCTGAAATGCTCAGCTCTCATCTTACTTTCTACTTATCTACCACTGTACTGCCCAGAGTTGAGAATGACCCCTTTATTCTGGTACACTAGAATGTTTATTCATTGGTTATATGTATACACATTTCTCTTAGTACTGCAATGAGTACCCTCAGGAGTTAGTTCTCTCCAAACTCACCCAACATCTTGATGAAAGGCTCCTGGTGTGGGCAATCTGGATCATTTGTTGGCCATACTTAGGAAATTTGGTCTACATATTGCATATGAATAGCATAACAATAGTAGCATGACTCATATCCTACTGACAGAGAAACATCACATTGACTAATGTTCATTTCTTAGTACTGAATATTACCCTCAATGCACTAGCAGTCCATTCTGACATCCCAGATATAGGTTCATAGGTAAGTACTAGGCTAGCTGCCCTTGTGGACCATTTTAAGCCCAGTCAGTTATCTTTTTTTGTACTCAAAATAATGTATGCCATTTGGTTATAGATTGACTTTACCATCCCATAGTCAAAAATTAAATACTACCCCTAATAAGAATAACAGGGTCTTACCACAGATAATATAAGGGGGCCCATGCATGGGATAAAGCACTTAGGAGTTGCCTATGTCCATTAGTAGTACAGGGGCAGTCCTGGGGTAAATTTTCTGTTTCTCATCCATTTATCTATGTTGCGCTTGAATATGGACAGGGATGAAGCTTTTTTTGTGGATGGGGAGTCTGCTCCACAGCAGCTGTATCATCCGTGAGATATACCTGTCCCTCCAAACCATTTTGTTGATCTTGCAGAAGAGGTTTAGATCCTTAGACTGGGTATTTATGATGCCATTTGACTTGCCAAGGTGCATACATCTATCAGTAATGGGTCAGAGGATGCCTTGTATGCCAGACATGGGTCACCTCTAGCAGTATGTAGGGTACAGAGTATGGTGACAGGGCTTTGAGTTGGTCCAGGTAGGGCATATTGTTTAGGATTTGCATTGTTTCAGTAAGGCATCTCTGTGGGCTTTCCAGTTGTTGCATGTGTTTGGACAGATACATGCAAAAAAGGGGCATTATATTCAATGACAGGCCTAATGAAGGCCATTTTTCTTACTAACAAGGTATGTGTCTTCACAGTGTGTTGAGACCTTTGCCACTCTGTAAGTTGATTATGCAACATTCTACTCTTCTGGCAGCAACATTCAGCCTCATCACACAATCTTCTGTTAATTACCTCTCCTTGAAATAGTGCTGTATTAAATTAGTTCATTTATATCAACAATTGGCTCCTTCAATGTGGAGTTAAAGTACATCAGAACATACCAGTGCTTTACCTGTGTATGAATAATGGGACATACATTAAGATAACAAGCTTTTCCAAATAGTTTCTCTTCACTTGGAAGCTTAAGGACTAGTTGTAAGCCCATATGGAACAAATGACTAAACTACACATACTCATTATCAATCCTTCCCATTATTCTGTCCTTAGTAGGAAGTAGAAATTTTACTCATGCTATACCTATTCTGTATTGCTCATACTCTGACTGTAGCTTCCATCTGTGTGCTAGCTCCATTTCCAGAACCTACTACAGATGAGTCATTTGTTACTGCATTATCTCACAAATACAACCACCACCATCTTCACTCATTATTAGTTTCTGTCATATAAATCTTACATTTTCTACCATTTTATTTTTGTTTAGCCCACCATCTCTAATGTTAATGTTTGACAATCAGTCTGAGAAGTTTTTGAAACCTAAAAATCAGAGGTTATACCAGCTCCTCTCCAATGTTGTAAGAGTTAACTTAGACATACACAAACTCTGGTGCATGCAGATATGAGTAATACGTAATGCAAAGCTAACTCTGAAAAAATATTGAATCATGTTGCTTCTACTGCTTAGAGATACTGAGGT
Organism: Protopterus annectens; assembly: GCF_019279795.1. Lineage (NCBI taxonomy): Eukaryota > Metazoa > Chordata > Ceratodontiformes > Protopteridae > Protopterus > Protopterus annectens. Next base: position 1,147,973,173 of record NC_056729.1, on the reverse strand, counting down.
ATGTACAGAAAAAAGAATATAAATGTAAGCTACATTGTCTAGTGAAAATATTTAATTTAAGTTAATTTTTTTTGATGGCGCAGTGGTGCAGTGGTTGTGTTGTTGACTCACAGCCAGAGGTTCTCTGGTTCAATTCTTGGGTGGGGTGCCTTCTGTGCAGAGTCTGCATGTCCTCCCTGTGTTTGTGTGGATTTCCTCCCATGTCACAAAGACATGCATCTTGAACATTTCTCCCCGGGCCTCCACTGGAAATTGGCTTTGTTCCAGGTAAGACTTTCCTAGTAAACAAATGTCAAATAAATAAGTCTGTGGTTTCAGAAACTGGTATTAAGATGCTAATTAAAAAATATCATTCTGAATATCAGAGAAAAGGAAGTACAGATATAAGAGCATTCCTTCTCACTGCTGTTAGCTACCATATAAACATGCTCCTACATACCTCAAGAAAAGTGCAGTTCTGCTCATCCTTCTTAGTAAGTGTACCTGTTACAATTTAATTTGGTAGAATTACACTTCCTTATGCCCTACTAATCTCACCTTTACGTTTACTTTTCTAACATTACTTACAGTCATCCAGTGACTCATCAACAATTGTATCCTACTCCTCAAAACATTATGAGCATAAATTCCCACTTCCCTACTATTTTTCATGTTGTTAAGCATATAAATATTTTATTTAGCAATTAAAGAATCTGCATACCTATAAGTTGCTCCTGTCATTTTCCCCTATCAATCTATCAATACATTTTCCTGTGGGACTATCCCATTACAAAACTTATATAAAATATGTCACATTTAGCCCTTCTGTCCAAATTAAATTAAGACCTGCAGAAGAAACGCTATTGCACATAACCCACACAGACCTCATTGCCACATATTCTAAGAACAGAAAGCAAACTTGTGAGCTTACGTTTCTTAACCACTGTTTGAATAAATCTGTGTGACCTTAATATAGGTTTTAAAGCACATGGCACACGTGCTTTCAAACGTCCAGATGTACAAACTATAGCTAAAGGCGATAAAGCTAGTGAAGCGGATGAGTGGTGGCTGTGGAATGCAGAATTGCTCAGTCATGGTACATAATTTTTTCCTCTCATACCTGTCACAAATCTGCTGACTTTGCAAATGCGTGACCCTGTTCTCATATTTCTGCTATATACCTGTCAAGCTGCCTTGTTTTCAGATAATTCATAGTGTTGCTTTCATTCCAAGTCGTTACTGTAAAAAATGTGTCATGTTTAAAAGTCATTCAGTTTCTGCCCTCTGTTCAGAGATCAGACATATAGCTTACTTATTTCATTGTATGAGTATGTTGCTTTATACTGAAATGACAACCTCTAAGAAATAATCGTTAATTATCATGGTGACAGTGGACTGATCCCACCAGATGTCCTGGGGCAACTAAGTATAAAGATTGTCTAATGATTCCCAATAGGGCAAATAAATCTTAGGATTTCAGCTGTTCATGATTTTATGGCACTCAACAGAATTTCACTGCATTCTTCCTTGTCTTAAAACTCATAGACAAGTCAGTTGGTTAAGACATTTCATTTTATTTATTAATTGATTTTTTCAGGTTGGTGGTATACATAACCATGTACTTTGTGAGATGTGATACAGGAAGGCAAACAGTTTAACATGCAAGTAAAACTGTAAAAACAGAATTAATAAAATAAAACAAGAATAAAGTTAAATAAAATAATAAGGATAAAAATGAATGCAGCAGACTAAATATAATGCACTTCCAGTTTAAATATGTATTATAAGCTAATGTGAAACATAAACTGTGTTAATGTAAACCTGACAACATGATCTTATAAAATGGCAACCAAATTCAAAAGCACCAAACATAGGAAAAACAAGTAAGCATAAAAAGTAGTCAATAGAGGTATATTCATCTAATGACTAACAGTAGCAAGAGGGTCAAACTAAGTTAAGATTATTCAGAGAAATTATTGACTAGTATTATTACCATTTTTGCTGGTGAGCTGTAGTACTGCTAAGGTAATGAAAAACAATTCAGAGACATGAAAGGTCTTGTGACGGCCGTGCCCTGGCCCAGCAATCAAGGAGCCTCAATCCTCACCATTAACACCAGGGAGGGCGTCTCATATAGGAGAAAGGATAACAAATACACACAGTAAAGTACAATTTCCCTTAAGTGCACACAGAGATCACAGTCAGTCTGGGGTTGGTTGCTCCCTTGCACCCCAGGTCCCTAATAAGACTCCCCACTGGCACACCTATAGGGTCCAGATCTCAACCTAGCTGGCAAGCTACCCTCCAGTACCCTTTCTGTCCCACCAGTGCTTCGTGTCCCTGCCCAGGTAGCTGAGACCCCACACACACTTTGAGATAAGTACTTATACAACTTCACAGACACTCCTGGGAAAGGCTGACACAGATTCTCCAGCTGTGTCCCTTTACCTAGACTATAAGGTAGTAATTATTGCCACCACCAGCTAATACTTATCAGCTACCCAAAGGCCCTTAAAAGGGTGTCCAATTATTACTGTGCAATATTATTATCCAATTGGTAATGTGACTAATCAGTCTAAGGCTTATTAGAGTGGCTTTGTATAATAAACTCTATAAATATGCAATGCACTCTAGAGCTTACTTATCTCTACACAAACCAGCCACAGGTAAAAGGTTTTAAAATATTTAATAATAATTAAACATAAGACAATACTACTACACCACAGTGATATCTAAGAGTTCAGAGATCACACAGAAACTTAAAACAATACAGTAGGAAAGTTCTGATATAACAGAAAAAACACTTAGTTTAACTTTCTTCTAAGTTCCTAGCTATTACTACAAGAAAACATACTTCTAAGATACTACTTACATAAAGAGAGCATAAGGCAGTGCTGAGAGTTGGATATCAAGATCAAAATGCTTACAGTCTCTCTCTGAACAATAGTTTTTAAACTCACTAACAAACATCTGTGTTGGGCCCTCCCAGATTACATCATTTTGACACTTAGGTTTTCCCAGTATACACATTACATAATTTCGACACTTAGTCTGGAGTTCCCAGGCCAAAATGCTACATAATTTAACAATCTAACACCTGCTCAGGAAACTACAACAATAAAAGACATTTCACATGTACACTCTAGTAATTATTCCTTAAATTAAAACAATAGAAAGAATGTGTTCAGCCAGCCTCTTCAGCACCACTATCTAGATCAAAAGGGTATACAAGACATAATTTTAACTTCAAAAGAACAGATGTGAAATGCTTGGCTTAGTTTTCCTTACAGCAGATGGCAATGTTGCTACAATCTTGAAGTTCACATTTTACAGTGTTTTCTTTCGTTTAAGAAACAAGGCTGTATTTTACATTTATATTCACAAATGCCAGAATTATGTATCAAATTCTATTTGACTAGGCTGGCAGCTTTCACCCATCTTCCCCAATCTTCACAGGTCTCATCGAGCTAAAGCTCATTGGGGACTCATTTGCTTGTCTCTGAATTAAACAACTGTGTTAAAGGATCCTCCTACAAACCCGTGCAATGGTCTTGCACATATAGCTGTGGACACATACACACACACACACACACACACACACACACACACACACACACACACACACACACAATCATACTTACCTTCTACCTTTAATCATACTTCAATTGATGTACTCTTTACTGTTATAATTAGCAGTTACTATTCTGTTGTTGTATTTGTATATTTGTTTATTTTATTTATTTACTTACTTACTTATGTTTGTTTACCTGAATAGGGCACTGATCTATTTGTACTAGTCCATGCACTTTTCTCACCTAGGTCCATACCTCTCAATCTCTTAGAGCAAAAAATCTGGACAAAGGCTAAAATGATGGGGGGACAGATTTTAAATATTGCTCTTACAAACTTAGAAAGATGATAGAATAATAGGTTTTGCATTAGCATGAATTTTCTGAAGGGTGTGGAGTCTTAAACTCAAATGTTTGTCATTATTTAATTACCTCAATCCTCAGCTATTTGCCAGAAAAGTACAGATTTTAGGAGGTAAAACATCAAAAATATGAGGCATAAATCTGGACATTCTGCGAAAATCTGTACAGTTGAGAGGTATGCCTAGGTCCTCTCTAAAAATGAGCAAGTGCCAAGAAGATTTAACCCATTCATCAAAATGTACATAAAATACATAAAACAGAGCTGGATTGGGCAAGGGTATGATCTGCATTTACCAGCACTAACTCTCTGACCATTTGATCGACTTTTCCAAATCCTTACTCAGTCCCTTCCACCATCAGTGACCACTGCAGTTGTCTTTCTGTCTGTAGCATAGAAGTGAACCCAGTTCTCTCTCTTCCCACAGATATGTTTGAGACATGCACACTGAAGAGTACTAAAGCCAGGACTAATGACAATCATGCTCCTTTTCCTTTCAAAGCGACCCTCTGTTTCCTACATTTTGAATATGTAGCAATCCATTTCCTCAGTGTTGGTTCTTTCTCCAGATGCCTTAAGCTTTCCTAACAGTTACTGCAAGAGACTGAATCAAAAGCATTGTAAAATCAAGTAGATGACATGCACTGGTATGTGCCTGTCACATACCCCACTGACATAATCATACAACAGGATAAGGTTCCACTGACAAATCATTCTGGTCATGAATGTACACTATTTGCTGTCCTGGAGATTGTTGCATTTTATAAACACTACCAGCCTTCCCTTCATGAATCCCTGCTCCTCATTACTGTTTTATTTTCTTACCTTATCTTATTAATTTCTCTGCCAGAACCTAAAGTTCTTTCCCATGCCATAACTATGATGTAAGTACCACTAACTTATTTTCTTTAGCTCCTCCACTGATATACTTTAACTTCTTGAACTCTTTTCTAAACTGACTTTGTCTGTCATTTTAATTGTTACTAGGAAATTATGTAAAATGTTCTTCTTCCACATAGTTGTAAAGAGAATTCATTTACATGATCTAGTACCACTTCCCTGTTGAGCATATATCCTATGAATATAGTATATGAGTCAATCATGTTTAACTACATGTTTGGTTTCATCTGGGTAGATATTGCTTATTAAACCTAGTGGACTTCTTTGAGAATGTCACCAAAGCCTTGGATGAGTGAAAAGCAGTACATACCACCCATCTCAATTTACCCAAGGCCTTTGACACAACCCCCCCACTCAGGTATCATTGAGAAACTCTCCCAGCTGGTGATTAACCCATATATCACTAGATGGGTAGCCAACTGTCTCACTGACAGAACACACACTATCAAATTTGGGGAATCCACCTCCACCAGTAGACCAGTTACCAGTGGGGTACCACAGGGATCCATGCTGAGCCCTCTGCTGTTTGAAATCTATTTATCTGAAGTCCTGGTGAAGGTTGATGGCCAGTGACTTACCAGATTTGCAGATGACTGTAAACTGGGTGCAATCATAGAGTCCCTCAACAAAGTTAACATATTATAGAAGGGGCTGATGCAAATAAATGATTGGTGCCAAAGTAATAGACTAAAACTTAACACAAAAAATTTCTCATTATTCCCTCAGCAAAGAAGTAGCCCCTGTTAAGTATGATATACATAGCACCCATCTAAGCTCAAACTCAGTGGTGTAAGACTTGGGAAGAGAGGCTCATAGCAATCTAAACTTCAATCACCATGTGTCCATAGTGGTAAGAAAAGCCTTCTACATTATATATCTCATAAATAAGGGCATCGCATCCAAGGCTTGGGAGGTTATAATTCCACTGTACTCAACCCTTATCAGACCACTAATTAAGTACAATGCTCCCTTCTGTATGTTCCTCACCAGATACCTGCAGCAACTGGAGAGACCACAGCGGTTTGTAACCAAGAGAATCCAGTGCCTCCAAAACACGACCTACATGAAAAGAATGAAAGCTCACTGTACCTTATATCATACAGAAGAGTCTCTGACCCTGCCCTAATGGAAATGCTGCACATCCACAAATTAAATGGGACAAGAGCAACTCACTCTAGGGATCTCAACCTAGCCTGTGAAATTCACAGAACATGCAGGTAAGACAGCTATATCCCAAGATCACCACTCCTCTGGAATAAGCTCCCACTCCATGTGAAGCAGAGCTCCTCAATGACCCTATTTAAGCAAATCTTGACAACTAGATGGGTGACTGTAAATTCACCCTGAGCGGGACACCTGTGTCCCTCACTGACAGGGGCAGTTGGTGCTGATCATAGAATTGCTCTGCTAACAACGACCATTTAACTATGGTCAATAAAGTTACTCAAGTTTTTACACGGCTAGGGTTGTAAAGGCCCTCGGGCCCTTAGCTAGTAACCTCCTATGAACCTTTAAACCTATTATGCAAATGATAAACTAGTGCATGCAAAGTATATTTGCACAACTTTTGTCAAGCCAGCAATATTATCAAAGAGATACTAAAGAGTGACTTTACTTAATCTTCTCAAAATCCAACTTTGCAAATTTCAGAAATGTAGTTACATCCATTCTGCAGTGATTACCGAGATAGGGATCACAGACTTACTTTACTTAAAAAAAAGGTTTTGCTTTAATCCTTCGGTAAAACTAATACTTATATGCACATGTATGAATTAGAAGCAACTGGAGTCATTTTTTTAGGAGTTATTGAGCAACTTGCACTAACATAGCCAGACAGAAGTAAGCATAATGATACTACATATACCGGAACATTCTATGCACGTATAGAAACAGCCATGAAGATACACTTCCAACTGAAAAAAAAATCACTCAGTTCATAAAAAAACTTTGCAACAGTCCACAAATTTTAAAAATCAGCATTTGGAAAAGAATATAAAGAGACTGGTTGAGTTTTATAGCAATGAAGAAGTCTGTCAGCAGTGAAATTTCACTCTAGTCCTATACGATGAATACAATATTTACTTAAATTATTTGTTTGACAATTGGACTGGTGAGCTCATCTGACAATGCTTTTCAGACATGATTTAAGTCAGAAACAACAAGAACCTAGCAGCATTATAGTCATATGGATTTGATAAAAAATGTTTCTTCTGTCACAAGATGCAATGCAAGATGTAAAGAACTAGAATGGTACATATATTGTTGCACATGATGCATATATTATCTATCTTAATTAAAAACACCATGGTTGAATCTTCATCTAAATAATAGAAACATCCAGAATCCAATCAATTAAAACAAAAGGGAAGGCAAACATATATAGACAGGAAATGATCAAACAAGAGTTCTCGTAATTGTTGCAAGTGAGTTATGAGCAATATGTTATCTCATGCAATATCTCAGCTAATTTCATTGAGTAATATTTCTGATTTCATAAAGGAACAATTCCTTCACAGCAAGGGATTTTGAGAGAAAGCATGTTTACTCAATTGCCAAACCAAAAGTTGATCTTTTCAAGCATATGATCTGCATGTGATCGCGGCCTTAAGGAGCATGAACAAGTGTTCACAGAAAGTTGTTGATATCTAATTAGTGTTCACATAAAGTTATTGATCTCTAATTAGTGTTCACAGAAAGTTATTGATCTCTAATTAGTGTTCACAGAAAGTTATTGATCTCTAACTGCACCATGACACAGGAAGTGGTCCATTCATGTCATCATATTAGAAACTCAAAATATTTGGAGAAAGTAAAAAAAAAATAAATATATATATATATATATCTATATATATATCTATATATATATATATATATATATATATATATATATATATATATATATATATATATTGTTAAGATATAGGTAGATGTGTAGGAAGAACAATACCTTAGGAATGCCAGTTTTAAAATTAGAGGTCTGACTAGCAGAGATAGTCATGTCTATAGAAGGGAATCAACATATTCTTAAAAAGAGAGACAATGTTGTTTCCAATAGCTAGACAAGTACATAAATGACAAAGTTTGTTTACAGCAATTTGCAGAAAATAAATGTTAGTGGAAGAACCAAGGGTAATTGAGGACAGTGCATATTCCAGCTTAGGTATTAAAATGTATTTGCCAAATGAATATTTGTCTTCATGAAAAAGCAAGACTTATAATCTTGTAGGGTACCTGCAATAGTGCAAGCAGTTTACTGACTACACTTTCTGAAGGCTAGGGACAGAAAAATGGTAATTGTTGACGACATGATGGCTCAGTCATAACCAGCTCCTACCCTGCTGATGGAAAATTAATGGTCATGATTGTGCAGGGGGTGTGATGGTCAGTAGGCATGAGGAATGTAAAAAGGACTCAAAATTAATATTTATGGATGTTGAAGACATAAAACAGGGACAATTATGGGGGTCACTTATACATTCCAAATAGCACTATATTCGATTTAATGGACTGTAGGAGGAAATTGTTCGTAGTAATCCACTCCAACACTGATCAGCCCATTTGGAAATAAGTGTTTTTGCAGATATTTTGCCAAGTCTAAGGGGTATTAAATGATTTCAGTATACTATGACAGCTATGTTTGTGAAGTCATGAATAACACCATTGATGAATAAGGCTCAGACAGATCCCTTGAGGCCTTCTACAAGAACTGAAGGCATGGTCAGAAAGTAATTGTATTATGGTGACCTAAAAGGACCTGCCAGCATGATATCAATATGAACTGAGGGCAAATGTGGATGAAACATTTCACCTTTCTTACCTAATGTTTTAAGTTACAATAATAAGCTAAGACAGTGTCATATATGTTGTCTTTGTATAAACTAGAATTTATTGCATGTCTAGAGAAACATAATTACATCAAATGTTTGCACAATGCTTATACTTGAGGGCTAAGATATATATGATATAAATACAACATACTGATTAACCATTGACATTTTTTTCTTAATATGTTGTTAATATATATATATATATATATATATATATATATATATATATATATTTGGTTTTACAATAATTCATGACCTTGTTAGAATTTGGATCAAACATGTCAGCTAACTAGGTGGTCCAATATGTACACACTTTTCTTAGAAGGTGTGTTTTTCCATTAGGTGATAAATGCAAATGTAATGCCTCTGGCAATATCACCTAAATTCCACAGCATTCTTAAACCTGCCTCTATTTTTTCACATTAAAATCACCTCTTTCTGACATATAGTATGTGTGTGTGTATGTGCGACTGTGTGTGTGTGTGTGTGTGTGTGTGTGTGTGTGTGTGTGTGTGTGTGTGTGTGTATATATATATATATATATATATAAATATATATATATATATATACACACACATACACATGGATCCCTATCACTTTCCTGAAGTTTCAAAACTCCGCAGACCATATGGCCGAGACCATATCTCTGAAGTTTTGAAACTCCAAAACAAAAATAAAAAACAAGAACATAAAACAAAACAACTTACCTGTATGTTTTTGCAGGGGGGAAAGCCCCCCTGCTACTTAAATATACCAACTCCAAGATTGCAATACAGTTAGGAAAATGGCAAATCCTGAGTTCCGTGCAAAACAGTGATGCCAATGCAAAGTGTTCAGAGTTTCAAAACTTCAGAGATATGGTCTCGGTCATATGGTCTTTGGAGTTTTGAAACTTCAAGGAAGTGATAGGGATGCATATATATATATATATATATATATCTTGTCTTTCGGCTACAGCGGATCATCTGTTTCCATTTCTTCCTGTCCTCTGCATCTTGCTCTGTCACACCAACCACCTGCATGTCCTCTCTCACCACATCCATAAACCTTATCTTAGGCCTTCCTCTTTTCCTCTTACCTGGCAGCTCCGTCCTTAGCATCCTTTTCCCAATATACCCAGCATCCCTCCTCAGCACATGTCCAAGCCAATGCAATCTCGCTTCTCTGACTTTGTCTCCAAACCGTCTAACCTGAGCTGACCCTCTAATATACTGATTCCTAATCCTGTCCATCCTTGCCACACCCAGTGCAAATCTTAACATCTTTAACTCTGCCACTTCCAGCTCTGACTCCTGCCTTTTTGTCAATGCCACCGTCTCCAACCCATACAACATAGCTGGTCTCACTACCCTCTTGCAGGCCATCCCTTTCACTCTTACTGGTACCCGTCTGTCATAAATCACTCCTAATACTCTTCTCCACCCATCCCCCCCCCCCCGCCTGTACTCCCTTCTTTACCTCTCTTCCACACTCACCATTACTCTGAACTGTTGATCCCAAGTACTTATACTTATCCACCTTTGCCAACTCTACTCCCTACATCCTCACCATTCCTCTATCCTCCCTCTCATTCACACACAAATATTCTGTATTAGTCCTGCTGACCTTCATTCCTCTCCTCTCTGGAGCATATCTCCACTTCTCCAGAGTCTCCTCAACCTGATTCCTACTCTCACTACAGATCACAATGTCATCTCCGAACATCATAATCCATGGGGCCTCTTGTCTGATCTTGTCTGTCAACCTGTCCCTCACCATTGAAAATAAGAAAGGGCTCAGAGCTGATCCTTGATGTAATCCCACCTCCACCTTAAACACATCCGTCACTCCCACCGCAGACCTCACCGCTTTCACACTACCCTCGTACATATCCTGTGCCACTCTTACATACTTCTCTGACACTCCCGACTTCCTCATACAATACCACAACTCCTCTCTAGGCACCCTGTCATATGCTTTCTCTAAGTCTACAAAAACACAGTGTAACTTCTTCTGACCTTCTCTGTACTTCTCCATCAACACTCTCAGAGCAAACATCACATCTGTAGTGCCCTTTCCTGGCATGAAACCATACTGCTGATCACTAATCATCACCTCCCTTCTTAAAGCTTCTTAGCTTCTACTACTCTTTCCCATAACTTCAAGCTGTGACTGATCAGTTTTATCCCTCTATTAATGCTCTGCCCATCACCCTTATTCTTAATAATAGGTACCAAAACACCATTTCTCCACTCCTCAGGCATCCTTGACTTTCCAAGATTTCATTAAACAATCTGGTTAAAAACTCTACTGCCATTTCTCCTAAGCACCTCCATGCTTCCACTGGTATGTCATCTGGACCAACAGCCTTTCCATTCTTCATCCTCTTTATAGCTGTCTGTACTTCCTCCTTGCTAATCTGTTTCATTTCCTGATTCACTATCCCCATATCATTCAACCTTCTCTCGCTCTCTCATTCTCTTCATTCATCAGCCCCTCAAAGTACTCTTTCCATCTGCTCAACACACTCTCCTCACTTGTAAGTATGTTTCCCTCACTATCCTTTATCACCCTTACCTGCTGCACATCTTTTCCAGCTCAGGCCCCATATATATATATATATATATATATATATATATATATATATAAAATGTATGTATGTGTGTGTGTGTGTGTGTGTGTGTGTGTGAGTGTGTATATATATATATATATATATATATATATATATATATATATATATATATATATATATATATTACATACAGGATATTACTTATTTTTTTTTTTAACTTAGTTCTTTGCAGACCACAGATACCTCAGTTAATCTTTGCATTGCTCATCTGTACTATTCTCCAGTAAACAAACAAACATACATAAATAGTTTCTTAAACTGTGGAAAATACATCTTCACCCCTTTTTAAATATGTCATAAGGGAACGTTGAGGATTTGAAAAAAATATAGTGAGTTTTCTCATATTTTCCCGTTAAGCAGGACAACAAAGAAAGAAAAAACATGCAAGTACAGGGTTCATGATTTAAGCTATTCTTCCCCTCATCTGTACAACACAGCATTTTTTAATGTGCTCAAAACAGTGGGAAAGATATAAAAAGAAAAGATTCAGAAATCTTTACTGATCATGCTAAGCAAATTTGCAAGATGAGCAGCTGTGTGCATGGTGTGTGCAAGTCAGAAAAAACAAGATACATGACATGGCTAGGCCAAATAATGCGGTTAGCCATACTATTTGCTAATGACTGTATAATGAGGTGCCAGGTATGATGATACAAAACAACTGTGCTTGATCAACTGTATATTTGAATTCAGACATTCCTTGGGCTCATATGGAGTACATTGCGCAATTATGCTAGTCTCTGCTGCAGCCATAGTAAACGTGTATCTGCAGGAAGCTATAATTACAACTGCTGTCTATATTGTGTGTGACATCGTCCTGGAGGCACCTGGTCATCCAGCTTTGCTGCTATGCATGTGACTGATATTATAGACCATTTTTGTGCTGATGGTGACACCATACAACAAATTGTGGAAATGTAGCACAACCACAGCAACAACCACCACAATGCTGATATACGACTACTGGATCCAAAATAATGAATAAAATCACCGTTTAAATAAAAACTTCTTTAATCACAAAACCGTTCTAGCACCTCGGTGCAAACATTATTACAGAACATAACATCTTAGAAAAAAAACTTTTCTTAAATACAAAATCCATTTTCAATTAACCATTAATTAAACAATTAAACAATTAGGACATTAAAACAGCTTTGTCTTAAAGTAAACATCTCCAATTCACCTCATTGTTAAGCCCCATAGGAGCCAATATGTTGTATTTCAATATATAAATAGATTCTTTGTACAAATGTTTATTCTTCAACAATAAATCATTATCATATTTTACATTAATCTGCTCCAAAACCACCCCTTGTAACAGTGAATGGTCACTTGCATGTACATCTTTAAAATGTGCTGATATAACTTTTTCCTCCTTTCTATTCTTAATGTCTCTTATATGTTCTAAAAATCAAACTTGAAACATTCTTTTTGTTTCCCCAATGTAATATAAATTACATGGACATCTAAGTGCATAAATTACACCTGTGCTGTTACAAGAAAACACATCCCTACATGTATACTTAACTCTATTAATACCTTCAAAATTTGTAAGAATCTGTACACATACTGAGCACTTGCCACATGGGTAGGTTCCAGGACTCCATTCCAATTGCCTAATATTCATAGATGGAAATACAAATTTTCCATGTACCAGCATATCTTGTAAACTTCTACCCCTTGTATAAGAAATCATTAAAGTTTCGGGTAGTATTTTCAATAACACTTTGTCCCTTCTCAAAAAATTCCAATAATGTTTAATTAGACTGGCAATCTCATCGCTCTTTATGTTGTACATGCTTACAAAATACATCTTCTCTCCTTCATCCGATCTTGTTCCGTATTGTGTCATTCTATTATTCGGTATTAATATATTTTTCATATTTCTTTTATTATTATCAAAGATTTTTTTCTTGTGCCTCTTCTATAATATTTACATCATATTCCATCCTTAAAAACATCCTAGCTGATTTGCCTATCTCATCTCTTAATACCTCCTTGTTATTACACAACCTTGACAGTCTTAAAAATTCACCATAAGGAAGAGATGAGATCAAATGTGGGGGATGACAGCTTGTGGCATGTAAAAATTGATTGCCATCATCAAATTTTCTATGGACTCTAGTTAGGATAGACCCATCACTTTGTCCCTCCAATACCAAGTCCAAGAAAATCATCTTATTCCCTTCCTGTAATCCACTAAATGACAATCCAAAGGGGTTATTATCCAATGTTTTTACAAATTCCTGTACCTGAGTCCTACCTCCTTCACATATAAAAATCAAATCATCTATATATCTGAAGTATGATTTAACATACTGTTTCACAAATGTCTGTTTGTACAAAAATCTCTTCTCAAAAAAAGCCATAAACAGATTGGCATACATGGGAGCAAATGGAGCTCTCATGGCTGTCCCCTGTTTTTGTCTGTATATTTGATTATTATATGCAAAAAAATATTTTTAAGACAAAAGTCCACTAACTCAACCACAAAGTTAGAAAAAGGACTTTCACCCAACATAAAAAACAGTGCAGAAATGCCATCTTCATGTTTTATTGATGTATATAGGCTTTTTACATCTAAGACCAACCAATACATTTCATTATTCCACATAATTTCAGAAATCTTGTTCAAAAAATCAAAACTGTATTGTATATGAGCAGGTATTATTTTGTACATATGCAATTAATATCTGATGCAACAACATGCCAATAGTATGTAAAAATTAACTGCATGCCGAAATTATCGGTCTTCCAGGTGGCTCAGTCATGTTCTTATGAAAAACACTGTTAATTCATTGTTTTTACATATAAATCTTTTTTCCACATCCTCCTATCTAAATAACCCAGGTGTACACCCTTTTCTAACAAATTCATAAAGTCCACCTGAGCTTTTTCATATTTACTACTTTCACTTAATTCATAAACTTCCTTCACATTTAAATGATCTAGGCACATCTTACGATAGTATAACACATTCATTATTGCAACTGTATTACCCTTATCAGCTGGTTTAATTATTATTTATTTTTATTACATAACTCCTGTAGAGCTTTCAATTCAGCATATGTTAAATTAGATCTCACATCTCCCTTACCTTTCACATGCTTACAGACATTTTCTCCAGCAAATTTAATCATAGAATAAAAATGTGCAATAGTTTCATTATGATAAGGTGGAATAAACTTATTAGCAATCGGAATGTCCTCCGTGTTTAGCTTACAATACGCATTATTTCCATCAATATCACATACAATATTTTGACCATCGTGACACAAATAAAAACTGTCATCTGAAGAACTGCATTCAGTATTATCAATCAATTCATTAACATTCGTGTTAAAAAATACTTTTAAATACAACTTGCATATTACCCTAAAAAATTCCTGCTGTAAAACATGAAACTTAGAAATATTAGTTGGAATAAATTTCAACCATAAATTAAGTACACATATTTTCTCCCTTGTTAGTTCACAATTGGAGATGTTTACTACCATATTCATATCATTACATGAAAAATCAGTACCGTTTACTCCTTTTGTTGTTAAAATGTCCCAAATCTTTTCTGCTTGTCCATACTGGTAGCTCCGGTTTCTCTTCTGTCCCTGTTGTTGCCCCTCATTCCGACAAAAATGCTGCTGATGTTCTTCTGCCCTTTGCGGTGGAGGTAAAGAGGGAAATTCCTCTTCATTGCTGGTAAATGTTTCATTCAAGCTGCTGCCATCCGAAGAGACAAATGAAACGGAATGGGTTCTTTTGAAATTTCCTTGTTTCCGCTGATACTTTCTATGCTTCTGATTGGAGACAGCTACAAAAGCCCTCCCATTTTTGTAGTCACCAATATCTCTTTGCAACTTTGTCTTTTTATATTCAATCAACTCAGTTTCAAGTACCTTCAGCTGGCCAGTCAATTTATTTAGTAAGTTATCAGTATAAGATGCACCCAGGGAGTTAAAACTGAACTCGATAAAACAGATATATCCTGTTTTAATTTTATCTGCTTTTTTTGGTCTCTTTCTAATAAAATCTTGAGCCACTCCATAACACATTTATGTGAAGCCACTATCCAGCGCTCCCAATATTTCTTGTCCACTGCACAGTTATCATCAAAGGGAGTGCTTGGATTTTTAATAAAACGTAACCCCTGGATGTAATGTTTAAATCTATGTAACTCTGAAGACCCAGAACATTGTAATGCACCCTCATTTCTTTCTCCACAACTTCTTAAACCTGTTACAAATCCCTTTCTTGTCAGCCGGAACTGCATTTGTTGCAAGGCTGAGTGACATAAAGGGATTAGACATGCGTTTCTGTCTTTCATTAAAATACACTTCTGTAAATTGCACTGAATTGTGACTTAAGTTTGAGTTGCCAGAACAGTTTTCATTATTACCACCAGCCAAATTCTGTGGTGCATTAAAATAATGTTCCATGAGTCTTTGAGAGCCAATGACCAGACTCATTCCACCAGTACTTCCTGCCGCAACAAAGACTTCATCCCTAAGGATTCTTGGAAAATCCACTTTTGGATCCGAAGACATAATGAAGCATAACCACAGCAACAACCACCACAATGCTGATATATGACTACTGGATCCAAAATAATGAATAAATGTGTTCAAAACAGTGGGAAAATTTCAAAAAGAAAAGATTCAGAAAACTTTACTGATCATGCTAAGCAAATTTGCAAGATGAGCAGCTGTGTACATGGTGTGTGCAATTCAGAAAAAAACAGATACATGACATGGCTAGGCCAAATAATGCGGTCAGCCATACTATTTGCTAATGACTGTATAATGAGGTGCCAGGTATGATAATGATACAAAACAACTGTGCTTGATTCACTGTATATTTGAATTCAGACATTCCTTGTGCTCATATGGTGTGCATTGCTCAATTATGCTAGGCACTCCTGCAGCCATAGTAAACGTGTATCTACAGAAAGCTATAATTACAACTGCTGATATTGTGTGTGACATCGTCCTGGAGGCACCTGGTCATCCAGCCTTGCTGCTATGCATGAGACTGATATTATAGACCATTTATGTGCTGATAATGACACCATACAACAAATTGTGGAAATGTGTTGGCCTGGTCTGTAGCGCCATGGTATTTGTAGAGTACATATCCCAGTGGTACAAATGTATGTGTGGATTTTTATATATAAGATACATGTAGATATACCCACTACATAGATCTTTCAGTGACCTACTGGGTACCCAGTCAGTGTATCTCATGTATCTGCCTAGAGAATACTCCATCCGTTTTTCTATGCCATGTTTAAGTATGTGGGGGAGCATATGTGGTTCCCACACAGCCCAGAGGAGCCAACACAGTGCAGTAGTTTTATGATATAGCCCATTTCTCTGAGTTAATGGAGACCATACACTGTACCCTCATTGAAATAAAGGCCCAACCTGGTAAACTGGAAAACAGATGCATGAACCACAAAGGGAATTTTTTACTCCACGAACTGCCAGGTAGTCTGTAATGCACAGTGTTATATCTACAATGTATCTACAAGCCATTTAGGCAGTTTTCGTGACTCCCACATATGGCACACATGTGATTTGTACAAATGGTTTGCAAGGGGGGGACATCTCATAGGTCTATCTTGGTGGTGCTGGATATGCCATGGAACCGTGGCTCATGACAACCAATTGGAAATCCAGACAAGCAAACAAGGAGTACAATTGTGCACTACTGCAAACCAGAAATGTTACAGAAAGTGTGTTTGGGCGGCTAAGGCTGTGCCCTGCAGTATGACCCTGCCATGTGTGTGTGTCAAAATACTGACTGTATGTGCAGTGTTTCACAATAGTAGAATTATGAAGCAGTTTAACCTCTTGCAGGGCAAGCAGTTCCCAGCACAACAGGCAGTGGAAGATGACAGAGACAAGGAGTCAGAGGAAGAGCCAGTAACAGGGGATGATCATGGGGATGATCATGCAAGACTGAGGCATGCACAGTATGCTGTAGCACTAGCTAAGCGGCAGAGTATTGCATATAGCTTTGCAACATAACTGTACCACAGTTAAGTAGATACACTACGGTAAAAATGATGCATGCAAAAATACCAGGGTGCACTTACCCACGCATAGGTAGGCTATGCTGTCCATTAGACATATGCAACCCAAGTAACAATGCACAAGGGGCATCACAAAGTTATCATCATGTGCACAGGAGAAGACGGGAGTACTGGGTTGCACTGAAATCTGCTAAGAGATGTGCCAGTGTGATGATGGCTGTGACCACAGGAACATCTCTCCTAGGAGAAGACATCTGCACAATACACACTGCTGTGGAAATGCTAGCAGTTGGAGTGGGATCACTCATGTTCATGGCCACATTGGCTAACATCTGGGAATGCAGCAAAAGACCGCCTGTGAGGATGGCATTCAGCCCTGCCAGATGACCCTGAGAAGACATTGTATGGTGTAGTGTGTGACTCACTTTATCCAAGAAATCACACATACAGGACAAGTCCTCCCATATGTCAACATGCACACCCCAGATCACATTTCGTATCTCTGCCATGATTATGGTGACATTAGCCTGTGCCTCCATGATGGCTCTGCATACACAATGGGTTGCTAACCTCAGGAGGAAGGAAGTAACCATATCTCCAGTGAGCACCATTGCCAGTCCCCATGTGTGAACTTCCCTGTTCACGAATGCAATGGCAGATGCAGACATCTGTCTCTTGGGAGCCAACATGCTTCCATGATATATAGTGTGTCTATCAACCTGTCATCTCACAAATGTTTGTGTATCTTGAGTATCTACAGGCTTAGAGACTGTGCCTATGGTCTGTGTAGAGGATAAAGTGATTGCATTCCCTGTGTCAGACACACAGTCTCCACCCACTAACTCCGCCATCTCATCCCACCATCATTAACAGGCGCAAGAGATGATCCAACATTACTCAGGAGCAGTTCTAAAGTGCTTCAGCCAGATAAAGAATCACATATGAATACAGCAAAGCAAAAAATATCCTGTATCAGTATGACCCAGTAGCACAACTACACATATAACTGATATTTATACAGCTATAAACATGATAAAAGGTACTATCCTTGACCATACTTTGTGCAAAAAGTTGTGACAGTTGGATCCCTGCTGTACCTGTATACCATAAGTCAGGCAGATTTAATGAAAATTAGAGTGACCAAGAGACTACAAGGAGTTGCAATTATTGATACAATGAAATAGGGCAAATTACCCAGGGCATCCACAGTTGAAACTCAGTGGGAGCTGTTCAGTTCTGACCCAACATCACTGGGGGATTCTGTGGAGGTGGCAATATCTTTAAGAAAAGACAGGAACTCCTCCATATCCATAAGAAGTTTGGTGGACAGCCAACCACCTGTTACTCTACTTTTCAGTACCAGATTTTTGCTTTGTGGATGGTAGCATGGATTATATCCATGGCTCTACAGTGTGCCATTTCATAGCCATGGTCATGACCACTCACCTCATTGACATTGCTGAGAGTTTCAGTCCAGTAATGGTCATGGGAGACCTGGTCAGTGACATGGAAATTAAAGGTTCATAGGTTAATAGATTAGTACTACGTTAACTGCCTTTGAGGGCCATTTTAAGTCTAGCCAATTAACCCATATGAGAATCAAACCTGCACCTTGTGCCTCTATAGTAAACACCTTAACCATTATGCCAACCTTCTATATTTGAACCAAAGAGACAGAAAACATGTAGTTAGTACCACCTCATTCTCAGTGTCTAAGAATTTTGTCTCATGGGTGGTTATGGATTGCCCACAAGATGCAGCAGTTTTTTGGGGGGTTTTTGCACGTGCGCATGTGTGTGTGTGTGTGTGTGTGTGTGTGTGTGTGTGTGTGTGTGTGTGTGTGTGTGTGTGTGTGTGTGTGTGTGTGTGTGTGTGTGTGTGTGTGTGTGTGTGTGTGTGTGTGTGTGTGTCTGTGTGTGTCTGTGTGTATGTGTTCTGTTTTCTAGGCATAGTATGTTACTATGGAAAATAATGCAATTAACAGCCTTGTTTTTGCATGGGCCTTATAAATCCTTACACTACTACTTGTGGGCAATATAACATGTTTTATTTGTGCTTGACAGTTAGATAGCTGTATCCACAATCTTTAAACAAATGACAGACGTGCATGTACTGAGCATATTTTCTCCACAAAAAAGCATAGAAATGCAATTGAACAATAGCACTGTGCAACAGTTGTGGCTAAAGACATATCTACAAGGCACACAACATTAAAATTAGTATTTGAACAGTACTCTGACTATGAGCTCACATGTGTATTTCCCATCTAATTTAACATTCCTGCAGATGACTTAATTTAGTACATTTGCAATGTACCCATCAAGACACTTTAGGCCAACACATTTAAAAGTACTGACAAGCTGACATGTCTTAGAGGCATTAGGCTAAACAGCAGTCAAAAGTTACTGTAGTACAAAATATTGGATTTGTAAGAAGTAGCTCTTACTTTATATAAGCAGATATCTTAGCTATCAGAAAGATTTTTCCAAAATCACCCTTAGCAGGAATCAAACTCTAGAGCCAGTGTTTTCTTCTGTAGCATGATAAGACTCCCTCTGACCATGATGATTATGCTAATTTGGGTTCAGCTCATTATTGTTTGTAAATCATACATTCATAGGTGTATACTAGACTAACCACCAAAGAGGCCTTTTAAACCTAGCCTGCATTCTAAACATAGCTGACTGTTTAGTAACCCAGAGGCTTGGTGGTCAAGCATTAATAGGCTGCCTCTGTCCATTAGGGACATAGGTGCCAGACCAGGGATGATTTATCAATTCCCCATACATTGATCCATGTTACACTTGATTAGGGTTAGAGAAGAACTCGGCATCACATGGATGGGAAGCCTGTTAAAGAGAAGTGGTATTCTCTGAGACATATACCTGTCCATCCAAAATGACCTATTTATGTCACAAGCACGGTTTAAGTCCCTAGATTGAGTTATGATGCTAATTGTTTTGTGGCTATGGAAAGAGTCCGTCAGAGTGGGATCCAAGGATGTCTTGTATGCCAGGCATTGCTAGCCTCTCAGCAGTCTATAGGAGACTGAGTACACCACTAGAGCTTTGAAGTGATCCACATAGGACATGCTTTTTATGCCCTGTATCCTCTTTTTTGAAGAACCTCTGTGGATGTTCCTGTTGTTCTATGTGCCTGGTCAGGTACATACTGAAGGGGGCATTGTACTCAATAATGAGTCAGATGAGGGCTGAATACAGTGAAACAATGACTTCCTTGGACCTAGATGCCAAACCATTGCCTATCATTTGCATGGTATAGAAAGATTTCCTTACTACCCTCAACATATGACAGTCAAAGTCCTGGCTACTGTCTACATGTATCCCCAAATCACTTACTGCTAGATCTAATCTTAGGGATATGTTATTAAAAAGAAGTTATGTACTCACCATAATGTTTCATGTTTGTTGTCCATAATCTCACCTTCATTCTTGATGGTTGGGGTCCAGAACCGAGCATCGGCTACAACTCGCCATATACTAAAGCTCGAGAGCTTTCACTGGCTCGAGGCTACATACTATCCCAAGATGCCTAGCGACTGATACCAAGATCTCATTTGAGACAACTAATCACTAAACTATGCAACACAATACAACTACTACAACAGATCCTCTGCCTGTAATTCCTAAGGCATGAAGGGAATCAGGAACTTACAGCCAATTTTAGAGAATGTTCTCTCGATCCTCCAGGAAGGGGGAAGGAGGGTGGGATGCAAGAATGAAGGTGAGATTATGGACAACAAACATGGAATGTTATGGTGAGTACATAACTTCTTTATGTTATGTTGTCCTATCTCTCCTTCATTCTTGATGGTTGGGACAGTGGCCCCAGCACATTCTTACTCGAGTGGCTCAAGGGAATAAATTCTTCAGAACAGTGGAACCAAAGAATGCTCTGTTCTGGGAGGCCACATCTATTTTGTAATGAGTGATAAAGGTATGAGGGTTAACCCATGTGACTGCAGTGCAAATTGAATCCAAAGGGAGCCTAGCTTGAAAGGCAATGGAAGTTGACATTGCTCTAGCTGAATGCCCTCTAAGGTTTCCCGGCAGCTCTTTATTCTGAGAGTTATAGGCATAAGTAATGGTGTCTGTGAGCCATTTTGATGAGGTCACTTTTGAAACTGAAGTTCCTTTTCTGTTTTCTGAGAATGAAACAAACAGTTGGTCAGATTTCCTAAACTCCTTTGTCCTATGTAAATAGAAATGTAACTGCCTATGTACATCCAATTGGTGAAGCTCATATTCTGGCTTGTTGCCATAATTAGGAAAAAACACTGGTAGCTCAATAGATGGATTTATGATGGCCTCAGAACAAACTTTTGGCAGAAAGGAAGGATTTGTCCTGAGAGACACTCTGTCTTTGTGGAAAATCAGATGGGAGGACGAACATACAGCGCTTGCAGTTCTGAAACCCTCCTACAGAAGTAATGGCTATCAAAACGATTGTCTTCCAAGATAAGAATTTTAGTGGGCAAGAGGAGGCTGGTTCAAATAGAGGAAGAATTAAGGAGGATAAAACCAAATTTAGATCCCAAGAAGGTGGTGGTTCTCTTATGGAAGGTCTTAAAAGAAATGTACCCCTCAGAAAGGCTTTGCATAATCTGTGGGACATTATGTTAAATCCCATGTCTCCTACATGGTATTTTGATATAGCAGCTAGTTGCACTCATACTGTGGCTGCCACTGCACTCTGATTAAAGGTTACTATTAAAAAAAAGGGCTACTAAATCTAGTGATAAGAGGATCGTGAGTGGGGCCTCTGAAATAAATTCACAGCCTAAAAAGAGAGATGAAACACGGCATGGGGTAACCGTTCGGGCAGAGATACATCAAGTGACTGGAGCCCCCATAGTTAACAATAAGATGAACAGGAGTGTGTGCCCACAAAAGGATGATATTGAATGTCTGACCGATGATATCTGTGAGGTTTCCATCCAACAAGTTGCAAATTACTCTGATCTCTCCATCTCCACAAGCAACAATGGACCATCATTTATGTCTACCATGCAGGTATGAGCAGTACCCAAAAAAGGGGCATCACATATACCCATAGGGGAGCAGCTTCCTTTTTTAATATATACGAGGGAGTCATGTCCAGGCAGATCTACGAGCAGAGAAAGGAAGAAGAGGAGGAAAGTCCTTTGATAAACTCTATTGTTGTCAATATATCTAATTGCATTCTAAAAGAAGAGTACATTACCTTACTAGAGAAAGGACTAAGTTTTATTCCAGCCATACGCTCTCCACTGGTTGAATTTGTGACTGACTTAAAGTGTTTTGGGTGTAATTTAATGTTGAAACACATCTTTGGGTCCCACCAATGGCAAGGGTACAATTCTGAAAGACAGTTCAGGAAGCCCAGCACATTTGTACCAGTAAGTCATCCTACAGTTGAGGTTTTTATACGTTTATGTGAACAAGAAATAGCTACAGCTAGAGCTGATGGGAAAAGCAAACATTATCAGAATGTAACAAAGAAAGAATATGAGGCTCTTAAAGAGCTACAGGCTAGAGAAGATCTAACAATCAGACCAGCTGACAAAGGAGGAGCTGTGGTGGTGATGAGTATAGATGATTATGATAAAAGCATGACAATTATGCTCAGTGACAGAGAGACGTACGCAAAGATCGAGAAGAAAGATGTTGATATGATGAAACGAAGGATAGATGATGTAATCTATGAGATGCTTAAGAACAGGAGTATAACCAAGGAACTCTGTGAGTTCTTTACTATTGAACATCCTGTTATACCTACCATCAATGTACTGCCTAAAATCCACACAGACAGTTCTAAACCACCAATGTGTCCTATAGTGGCAGGTCGTGGATGGTCAATGGAACCTCTTTCTATCTTCTTGGAAAGTGAGCTGAAAAAGTTGTTGAGTGACTATAAGAACATAGTCAAGGACACTACACAATTTCTACAGCATCTGTTTGAAGCTACAGTCAACGTCCATGATTTTTCCAATTTGTTACTTGTTACCATGGATGTTAACAGTCTTTTTACATCTATCCCAAAGTCATATGGTGTTGAAGCCATAAGAGACCTTTATAGAGAAAGGAAGTTGGATTCTTATGTTATTTGCAGCCTATTGGAAGTGGTATTAGAGAGCGTGTTTGTTTATGGTAACGTCTACTATTGTTTTACCCCACATCCTGCCAGCCATGAGTGTCCTTCCTTGCTACCTTACCTAACCCTCTTACAGCCTTTTTACTTCCTTTACTCCCAACTTTCCATGTTCTTCATAAAAAAATGGGAACCTGTCCAACAAAAAAATTGCCTTGTACCCTACCTCCATCCTGCTCATTCCTTAACTGCTCATCTTCTGTTAAACCCTCCCTTACTTCCTCTTTTCATTTCTTTCCTATAGTCCCATTTCCAAAATGTAATCTGGCCAAAAATAAACACACCACACACACATGACCAAAAAAGGCTTCCAAATCAGTTTTTTTGTAGTCATACTGTGCAAGACAGGTCTCAAAGACCACCATTGATGCCCATGGATAACCTATGAGAAATGACACTGCTCGTAATATAGCAATGATGTCCACTTGGTGTCATATCCAATGTAAATTGGCTTTGGGTACCATCAGTCATAGAAATGAGAAGAGCATCATTATACACCAGTATGCACATGAAAAATAGGTTAAATCAGCGGCGTTTAATCTGACTGCTTGCCTGGCTCACTTAGTTAATTGCATGACTTTTTGAATGTCAATGCAGAGAGAACAGGTTTCAAATCCTATCACGGAAGTACAGATTTTTTTACTTTTCTGCTCCCAGTCTGTAAATGAGTTAATCTTCACCTACTATGTCCTTCCCTGACACACCAGAGTTACTGTTTCACCTTGCTAATGCAGCGCTTGGTAGAATACCGCTGATGAAGGTAGTAGGTTGAAATCCCTTAGTTTCTGCCCTTTTTCTTTTCTTCTTCTAGTCTGTACATTTAACATTTACCTGCTATATGCTTCCTTGACACCTTCAGTGTTACTGCTTCTATGGCTCACCTTGTTAATTCAGTGTTTTGTTGACCTTCACTGATGTAACAGACTCAAAGCCTTGCGGCCTGTCTTTCTTCTGCTTCCAGTCTGTACACATGTAATAGTCATCAACTATGTACTTCTCTGTCACCTTCAGCAATACTACTTCTACGGCTCCCTTTTTTAAGAAAGAGCTTGTTAGAGTATAACTGGAAACATTTGCAGGTTCATATCCCCTTAGGGTTGAATAAGTGCACTTTTCATGATGTATACATTTTAGTATAGCTACCCTGATAAAACTCTGATGATGTCAGAACTGGTGTAAGTTGGTACATCTTCTTACATTTCTGTATCCCACCTATCCTGCCCAAGTTTCACATTTTCTTAGTTCAAGTACTTCAGATTGATACCTGTATGTATGTGTCATATACCCTTTTCCATTGTGTTCTTCATCTCCGATTTGGTCATCAGCTTCTTTGCAGTCTTCTGTCCATTTCTGTTTATTTCTGATGCCCTACAACCACCTCTACCCTCCACACTAAGGCATTCTTACCTTAATTCCTTCCATAAGACATTTCTTTGCATACCAGTTGCAGTGAGTAACAAAAATTGTTCAACACCTTAACGGTACCATCTGTACATGAGGTTTTGTGACAAATAACCTGGATGCACACGCATGATCAATGTTTATAACATTTGCTTGTACTTTACTCTGGTTGCAAGCTGGCCTAACACAGTCTTATTGTGGATCACTACTGTAGCCGTGAGGAGCAGCTCATAGTCTTGCACATTGGGCTGACCACATTCATTGTTAACGAGGCTCGTGGCTCATCAAACGCATTTTATAAATAGTGCTGATTTCACTGTGATTAGAGACATGACATTTCTGAATCCCCAGTTATGTCTTTCAGTAAAAATTACAGCAGAATTCATACATCTTCAGAGATAGATGATAATTTGCTTGTTTTAATAACTGCAAAATGTTCAGCTTTTAATCACTCAAGACATTTTTAGTGAAATGACTACTAAATGTTTTTAAAATACCAGGAATGAGGAATGCATTTGCTACTGCTTATGAAGTGTGGATTACATTTTTACAGGCAACATATGTCACATCTTGTAGAAAATATGGTTTCCATTCTTTTATTGCAACATATCCTATGAGGAATTTGCCTTTCTATTCTTATTTAGATCTTTTTTGCTCCTCTGGGTCATAAATATTTGGCTGGATTTCGAGGTTTACATCCTTGATGGGTTACAGCTGTCCTTTTTCTGATGTGAGGCTGTAATATTCAACAAACAGTATGAAAAGAGAAACATAGTCATATCATTTCTTAATAAAAAACAATCCTGAAAATGTTGAATTCCGAATAACGTAAACCTTAGAATGAAGGGGAAAAACAGACAAATCCTTTCTTTATTAAATACTTTAATAAAACAGTTGCAAAAACATAAAAAAGGCCTAGATTAAGCACTTTCATCCCACTCAGGGGATTTCATCAGAAATAATATTGCTTCACTTCCATCTCTTTTTATACCAGCATCCCGGGTCATTAAAACAATTAGTTTAACAATTATAAGACCATTATTTAAAAGGACAGTTATTTAAAGAGACAGTGGTTAAAGAAACATAATTCCATAAACCTTCTTAGTAGGTTAATTCATACTGAAACTCTCCTATGTAGTAAAGCCCATTGCATCCCAGAGTTTGATAATATTAATTAAATTAACTAAATGTAACTTAAAACCATCATTTCTTCATAAGTTTCTGTAACTTATCGTACATTTTGCCTTCTGCTAAAAAATGAATAACTTCATTTCCTAGAGAAACTTTGTAAAACCTAAGATGCATATTAAACATTTTAGTCCTCAAAGATCACAATTTCATGGCTCTCATCCTGAGTGCTGGTTGCAAAACCCTACTATCATTCAAACGGGTTCCTATTAGATGACTGAAGACACATTCTTTCAAATGCGTCTTGGTCGAACTTGAAAAGATGAAAAGGCAAAATGACGAAGTGGCATATAAGCAAATTCTTTCCCTGGGAAAGAAATTGCTTGGCTACGTCTGTTACTTTGCCATTTTCGTCACTGTAGTGCAATCTCGGAGTTGGTATATTTAAGTAGGGGGGTGGGGGGTGAAGCCCCCCACCTTATGTTATGTTTTAAGTGGTTTTTTTTTTTTTTTGGAACAGCAATTTTTTTCCCTTGGAAAAAAAAAATCACTATTCTATATTCTAAGCGTTCAGGTTTTCAAGCTTTTGCTTACATGGGGGTCGATAAATCATCGTTCGCTTTTCTAAGCATTCGATGATTTAATATAGACCCATTCAAACCAGGGGGGAAGGCTGCTTTCAACTGAGCTTCCACATTAACACTATGAATTCTAAAAAATTCTCCCAATTGCTCCCCCAGGGTTTTTACCACCACTTCAATAATGCCAAACAGAAATGTTTTATCTAATATATCAAAGCCGGAGTAGGATATGTAATCCTTATTGGAGGAAGTATTTTGCATTCAAATTATAATTTATGTAAGCATTTAATAATATTTATACACACACACACACACACACACACACACACACACACACACACACACACACACACACACACACACACATACACACACACACACACACACACACACACACACACACACACACACACTTGCAAATAGACTCACACACACACCCATGTGCACTCTCACACACTCAGATGCAGACACACAGACACAGTCTCATACAGATACAGCAAGAAACTCACACATGTACATACACACACCCACGTGCGCGCGCACACACACACACACACACACACACACACACACACACACACACACACACACACACACACCCATGTGCATTCTCACAAAATCAGATAGACGGAGACTCACAGACACCCAGTCTCATATACATACAGCAAGAAACTCACAGATGTACATACACATGCTCGCAATCACAGACACACACACACGTGCTGACTAGATAAACTCTATTGACTGTTGATGTTATCTGACTGTGATAAAATTAATAAATACATGAATACTACTCACACTAATGCACTGTATTTATTTTTTTATATATTGACATTGAGACTACTTTCTACTAACTATAACACACTCTGAGTGTTACTTTGATATATTGATCAACATACATAATCATTTTTGTTATGTCCAATTATCGTAAGGTGTCTCTTATTGTTTTTTTTCCCCTCAAATGTGAATGACTGCTCAAAAAACTCTCTTGTAAAACTTTACTAGTTTGCGTATATATTATTGTGTGCTCTCCTATGCAACCTATTGTGCCTGCTTTATACCATCTACAACACACACTGTATGCAGTGGTGGCTGGTGGCTTCAAATTAAAGGGGAGCTGCAGGAGACAGCTGAATAGGTGGGGCCAATGGGAAGGGGTGTGGCCAACTAGAAAGGGGTGAAGCTATGCTCAAAACCACTACAAGTGGAACTTTAATTAAATACGCTGCCCTGGGTGCCAAACCGTCATTATGAAAGTCCACGAAAGTAGAAGAAAAAAAATATTTCAGTGCATTGGCTACATGACAACTTACTTAATATCTAGATGGAAACACAAAGATTGTGATGCATGAAAAAATAAATTACTTTTTAAATACATTACTGGAATGACAGTCAGAATCAAGTATAAAAAAAAAACAAGCAGCACGCAACTCAAACCACTTCTCCTTGCACTGCAGTTCTAATTATAATTTATATTCAGCTTTATAAAAGTACCAAGTAACATGCTGAAAGTAGCAATACCCCCACTTGTAAAAATGTTTCTTATCCAAAAATGACCTGCTGCCTGACAACAACTATCTACTTGTTTCATAGGGAAGACATGATCAATGTAAAAAATGAACAACAAACAAGAAACAAGCTCAAGATAAATTGCTTAAAGGATTACTGCACAAGTTATGGACCACACATGACAGATTGGCAATCTGTTTAGTTTACGGGTAAAGCCTGCAAAGATGACTGAAAGTCTCTAACAAATGTAATGAGCTTCTAAAAATACTGTAATCCAGTCCTTTATTATAAATACTGTCATATGCATTTCAATACCTAAGGCTTATACATTATCTAGTTATGTAAATATTCTCTGCATGGCAACAACGAAAAGGCTTTCAATGCTGGTAATTCTTTAACAGTCTGCTTATTAAAGCTTACTTGCATCTTACAATCTCCGACAAGATTACCTGATGGTCATTAAAGCATTGTTATTTAAACACAGAGCAACAGGGCACTACAACAGCATGCATTTTCTGAATAATAAGAAGCATAAATCAAAAGAATAAAAATATGACAGAAAAACAGAACATTCTGCAAAATCAAGGACAGATGAAAAGCCACGGTTGTACTTGTGATCTACCTTGGATGGCGGATACTCTATCTGCACACTTACACTGCATAACTGCTCCTTGCCTTGCTTGGACACATCCAGAGCCACTACAATGGGGAGTGGGGTGCAACAAGTATGTCACAATTTGAAATGTCTCTGGATGACAGTGATGGCTCTGACACTCGTACCTCACAGCAAGAAATCTGGACAAAGCCATACATAGAAGTGGAACACAGGCCCAAAAATAAGGACAATTTTTAAATATTGTTCTTATAAACTTAGAAAGCAGTAGGTCTTGCATTAGTATGAATTTTCTGAAGGGTATGAAATCTGAAACTCAAATGTCTGCCATTATTTTCTAACATCAATCTTTAATGATTTGCCACTAATTTACCAGAAAACCGCAATTTTATGAAAACCAGACCAAAAATGTGATGCAAAAATATAAAATTGCCACACAATACAGCTGGGAACCTGTCAAAGAAGAGACACCTTTTTAATATTAGTATTGTTAACTTGAGCAGCTGACAAAATAAGAGTATTGACATGCATTTCTGAAATAAAAGTAATCTATAACTCTGATCATTACAGCTATTTATAATTGTAAACCATCCACGTTTTCTTCCAAAATTGCCATTTTGCAGTGGGATTATTAGGGGGAGAGCAACATTTTCTGCCAAAATTGGGGACAGTTGAGAGGTTTGGATATTTTTAATTCTAAAGCGATTTATTTGCACATACCTCTCAACCTCTTAATGCAGGAAATCTGGACAAGGCCAAATATATTGGAGGAAATACAAACAGTACTAAAAATTGTTCTTGTATAAACTTAAGACAGTTAATAGAATAACAGGTCTTG
This sequence comes from Protopterus annectens, assembly GCF_019279795.1. Classification (NCBI taxonomy): domain Eukaryota; kingdom Metazoa; phylum Chordata; order Ceratodontiformes; family Protopteridae; genus Protopterus; species Protopterus annectens. The sequence continues at coordinate 1,147,943,678 of NC_056729.1, read as the reverse complement.
CTTTAGCATGCATTTTTCTGAAGGTTATGACATCTGAAACTCAATGTCTGTCACTATTTAGTGACTTCATTCCTAAATGATTTGCCAGAAAACCACAAATTTTATGAGGAACAAACCAAAAATAAGAAACAAAAATCTATTCATTCTGCAAAAATCTGGACAGTTGAGAGGTATAGTTCAGATGGGGCCGTCTTTGAGTTTGCTGCCCTTCCCCGCTCACAAAACCATGGTTGAATGGAGCCTTCCCCCCCTGCAGCCATTTACCATAAACAATGTAATGTGCATACTGCTTTACTTCTGTGATTATTTGGATTTCATTTGAAAGTTTTATTTTGCATTTTACAGCACAAACTTTAATAGATATCTGCTAAACAAAGCAATGCAGTCTCACAATGAAAATAGACTTAGCATTAAAACTTCTCTGCCCTTGAAACTCACATTTATTGAAACAGCATTGAAACCCACATTCAAAGAAAATACATTTTGCCAGTGGCACATAAAGATTAACTTCAGGCTGTTTTCAAATTATGGCCCCCTGAACACGAAACATACACGTGCTCTTTGATACATCTTGCTGATTGTATTAAATCATATTCCTTGTACAATATTGTACAGTTGTTAGAGGGCATTTTAAATTTATTGTTTTGAACATTTTTCCAATAAACAATGAAACAAAATGCATGCACCATTAATGACAAAACTGCCCAATTCAGAACATTTCCATCATAAAAAAGTCTACTCAAACTTCTACAGTCCACCAGCATCAGTAAATATGCACACTCTGACTAAGTAAAAGTCATCTAAATAATTCCACATTAAAGAAATCTGTAACTAATGAAGAGGATGCTGCTAGCAAACAACTTTATATGTCATTGTTTCATCTACAAATAAAGTGCCTGTTGCCCTTGAGGAATAAATTACCTATGTTGCATTAAAAAATGATAAGCTAGTAACATTGAAATAGGGAATGGATGGCAAACTGATAGCAGGCTCATAGTTACTAGATATCTTCGCCAAAAAGGAAAGCAGAATCCACCCCTTTTACAACACAGTGCAATATCAGCAATGCAAATACATACTGAGGGAGTAGAACCCACAGCCTTCTGCATCAAGATGCAAGTTCACTACTTGTTGTGCTATTAACAATGCAAGCGGACCCAGCATAAGCAGCACTAAACTTTTGTTCCCCTGCAGTTCTCAACTCCTTGTAAAATCTACCCGACACTCAGCTGTATCTCTGAACTTTGCAGCACAAGATATCTGGAAAAAGCCAACATTTATGGGGGGGGGGGCAAAAGTCTAACAATCAGGGACACATTTTAAATATTGTATAATGTTGGAAAGCTGCTAGAATAAAATGCTGTGTTACCACCATACATTTCACTGCCAAGTCTTGAACAAAGGAGACCCTGTGCAAAACAGTCAGAGCAACATACCACTATGCCAAAACATCTGTTTTGTGAAAGAGAGGAAGACTGAAACTTAAATGGCTACCATTTAGTGAATTCAGTTCTCACCATAGCTGTCAACCTCTTAGCACAAAACACCTGAACAAAGCCAGTAATGGGGGAATACAGTCCCAAAAATAAGGACAAATTTCAAATATCCATGTTATAAACTTAGAAAATTGCTACAATAAAAGGTTTTGTGTTAGCATGTACTTTCTGAAGAATATGAAGTCTGAAATTCAAATGCCTGTTATTTTTATTTAACATTTGTTAATCAGGAAAGTCTGACTTGGAACTAAAGCAAATTTTCAGCAGAGCAGGGAGAAACACTCCAGACACCTGTTCTTTGTAAGATGAGAGGACATGCAGACTCCACACTGAATGCACCCCAGCCAAGAATCAAACCAGAGACCCTGTAGCTGTCAGGCAGAAATGCTGCCAGTGCACCATAGCATTACTGACTTTGAAAGGAAAAACAAACACAGAAACCACAGATTTTATGAAGAACAGAACAAATATGAGGCAAACATCTGCACATTTTTTACAAATGATGGTGGGTAGGGAATTCAGGCCCTTGCCACCTGCACCCAAGGTACAGCATTCAAGCCTGAGTATTTGCTACCCACCACCATGTGTTGTCTCTAACCACCAGTATCTAGCAACTGGGGCATTGTGTATACACACACACACACACACACACACACACACACACACACACACACACACACACACACACACACACACACACACTCCAGTTTTTTCCCCTGAAAGCAAGCTCCTTTGTAGACCTGCGCAAGCTAACAGCTGGTTTCCACAGCAAGCTCCCCTGTAGTCTTCTCCTGCCCAAGCTAACAGCTGGTTTCTGGTTTGGCTTGGCTCCTCGAAAATAGGCTGGAGGCTCCAGCCTGCTGATGATGCAGTCCGGCTTCCTTCTCGTCTGTGCGGTCATCACCGCACAGACTTCTGGGCTGGCAGGGCGGAGATGCCTTTCTCCTCTATCCGGACTGCCTAACACAGCAGTCTGGAGTTCTGTGAGTACCAGGAACTCCAAGCATGCATGCGTGGAGTTCTGGGACTCACAATTTTTTTAAAATTTTCATCTTTCTTTTGTACAGGAGGGAGGGCTGCAGTCCTGCAGTCCTATAGCACAAGCCACCCCTGACTGCATGTTACATTAGAGTATTGATCAACATGTAAAATTATTCTTGATATTTCTATTTATTGCTTTAAATACTGAGATTTGTGAAATGGTGAATTCTGCTTTTTAATTGTATATCACATTTTTGATTGGAGCTTTTCTCCTCGGGTCTCCTCTGAAAATGGGCCACAAGCCCAGCAGGACCAACCCGGTTAACAAATTTCAATAAATAAAATAAATAAATTTAATGTAGGGTTTTGTTAAGTGTATGTGTGTCAATTATTTAGTTAGTTTGGGTTTAGCTTTTTAAGGTAAGTGTGCGATAGTTACGGACCTTAGGGTTAGGGTGCAGGTTAAGTTAAGTGCACACTTGGTGGTATATGTAGGATTTAGTGTAGGGTTAGAAGTAGGGTTAAGTTTAGGGTTAGATGTAGGGTTTTGGTTAGTGTATGTATGTGGTTTATTTAGTTTGTGTAGGTAGTATGTAGCGGGTGGTGGGGCAGGACAAGTATGATAGTTCGATGTTTTGAATTTCACGGTTTAGGGCGTTCAGTGTTTTTGTGGTTCAATGAGGATGGGTCGACATTTAGGGATTCGATAAGGTAAGCCTTCATGTTTATAATATAGACCCAAAATCTGTCCATCAGATACATGGGGGTTAGACCGTGGATGAATTTGCAGTTTCTCATTCATTGAATCTTAGACTAAGTAGGTTTAATAGAAGGTTTAGTAAAAGTGCTCTGTGCTGTTTGTGTGTGTGTGTGTGTGTGTGTGTGTGTGTGTGTGTGTGTGTGTGTGTGTGTGTGTGTGTGTGTGTGTTCATACCTCTCAACTGTCCCTGATTTTCAGGTACGTCCCTGATTTTGACTCAAATTTTCACTCTGTCCCTCTTAATCCCTCCTAAAACTAGTGACTTTTGGAGGAAAGGTGGTGAATTACACTTAATGAATAATGACAATAATTAAGAGTTATAAATGTCTTTTACTTCAGAAAATGTGTATTAATTCACATGCTCTGATTCTGTCAATGTTTCAAGTTAATAGCACTAATATTTTAAAAGTGTCCCTGATTGTCCCTGAGTTTTTCTTGACCCATCCCTGATTCAGATGAAATTTGTCCCCACTTGTTTGAGAGGTCTGGTGTGTGTGTGTGTGTGTGTGTGTGTGTGTGTGTGTGTGTGTGTGTGTGTGTGTGTGTGTGTGTGTGTGTGTGTGTGTGTGTGTGTATGTGTGTGTGTATTGTGCTTTCTGAATGTACTCTGAGGTGAGAAGGTAGCCTCTAAGTTAAGTAAATACTTTGAACTCTGACATATTGAATCATTGTGAGGTAGCAATAAAAAGTATTTGGTAAGCATGAGACTGTTACTACACTGCCCCAAAATACCTAGTGCTATCAGGCTGGCTACAGAAGGGGAAACAGCTGACTGAGGATCCATATTGTACAGACAAGGGAATATAACAAAACAGGACAGGGTATTAACTTACTCTTGGTATAACAGACTGGGATAATTGGCTGGACTAGAAAAAGGTGATAATATCGGATATGGCTGAAGGGAAATATAATGAGCTCTGAGTACTGTGGTATTTCCTCGTGCAAAATAAGTCATGTAAAATAGATAAATATGTGAGATTCATGTAAATAATCTGCAACAAGTGTGAAATTTAAATCAAATAGTTTTACCCAGTGTGCTAATGCGGTCTCTAACCAGTAAATGAACGAGCAAAGGATACTTTAACTCAGAGAATGCAAGTATAGTAACTGTAATAGCAATATAACATCTAACTGAGATGTAATAGCAATAGAATATCTAATTGAGTTGTTTCAAGTGCAGTGACTGTAGAACAGATGGTTTCAGTGCAGTATCAGTATACCAGACAGCCAAGTAAAATATTTATATCACGAAAGGCAACCCTGTGCTCTCTAGTGCAGTACTGTTGAGCAGTAGCTTTATATGGCATAAAACTACAATAATTGGTAACAAAAATGCAGTCAGTAATAAAAATTAATTTGTTAATGCATTGAGTAGTGTGATTTACGCTCTGAAACTGGGGGAGAAGCAAAACTTGTTAAGACCTTATACAGAGCTAAACCTAATCATAATGGTGCTAGGGGTTGTAATTATTAATTCACTTACTTTAGATATGAAATTAGATTGGGTTAATATTTGAAATATTGCTTACAACTGGAACATCATTAGGGTAAATGCAGATATGACATAAACAGTAGGAGAGTTATAAGTTTGAAAGGATTGTTTTCAGGTCGAGAATAGCAAGATCCATTTACCTCTTTCAAACAAACTATTGGGTACATACATTTGTGGACAGTGTAAATTGTGTAAGTGCATCACAGGAGGGGTCATTTCTTTATGTAGCCCATGATAGTAAAGCAATTTACTTTAATGCCCACTATGCTTGTAATTCTATTGGATAATATATTTTCCTTTTTGTGTCAACTGTTGTAATTATGTGGGTATGACTTCCAGGAAATTGTTACCCAGTATAAGAAAATACATTTATGCCATCAAAATAAAAGATGCTAAAGCCACTTAAAGAAGAATTTTGCTTTAATGGTTATCTATCATTTACCATGTGATTATTGCAGAGGTGAGTCCACAGCAGGGCTAGCCACCCAGCAGTACCTTGGCTTTAGATGATTGTCAGTGTTGAAGTCAGACCCCAACCCCATGTGCAAAAATGTAAGGGTTTGTGGATGGATGGATCCAATGATCAGGGTTTCATATGAACAGGGTCAGGGATGAACTCTACTTCATGTAGATAGGGAGTTTATTGCATAGAAGGGGAGAAACACATATTCGTCTCTCCAGCTTGTTCTACTTATGTCACCAGCAAAGTGCATGTTCTTGGGCCTAGTGTTTCGAGTGCTGTTTGTGTTATGGATGTACAAGAGATCCATCAGAGCTGGATCTGAAGACAGTTTATAGGCCAGATATAAATTGCCTCTCAGAAACCAGTAGGAGACTGAGTACAGAGATAGGGCCTTAAGACGATCTGTGTAGGGCAGGGTATTCATACCTTGGATTCTGCTGGTGAGGAACCTTTGAGGGTGTTTCAACTGTTGCAAGTGCCTGGTTAGGTACATTCCAAAGGGGGCACTATACTCAATGATGGGTCTGATAAGGGCAGAGTAAAGTAATATTATAACTTCGAGACCAGGAAAATACTCAAGCGTAATCAACAACTATTGCAATAACCAAAAATCACAAATTACGCTACAGAAAGGATGTATCAGAACTGCTCTGTATTCCAACCACTTTATTCACATAAAATCTTGGACATTTAGCACTTTCATCCACATCAAATGTGGACTTCCTTAGAATGTCCGATATACTAACCACAAGTCCTTAAATACATTGCTATTGGCACCAAAACCACAAGTAAAGATCAATTAAACAATCAATCTAAAATGTTAATTAACAGTTTTTTGATATGTAAAAATAACTTTAAAATGTATTAAAAATATATATGAATGCATTTAAACTCAATAAATTGATTACTGCATATAACTGATATCTCATAAAGGGCTACCTAACCACTAAGACTGGTGTAAAGTTAGTTAATCAGATCAGATTCTCAGTACAATATACATACTAAATAATACTTATATGTTAAAAAACATTCATTAACCTAATTGTAAAACAGGTTTGATTGTGATGTATTCATTTAACCCAGGTACATTTGAAGCATCAGTATATATTTGCCAATACACTTCCCTTTTACTTAATACTGCTTTACTACTGCCCCCCGGGGGACCTAGTTCCTCCTGTTCTATTATAGCAAATTTAAATATATGTGTCTCTCCACATTGGGCAATGTGTCTGTACACCGCATTGTTTTTATCTTTTCTTTTCATATCATATAAATGGTTGTATATTCGTTTCTTAAAATTTCTCTTGGTTTTCCCAATGTAGAATCCAGGGCATGTCATGCATTTGGCCATATATATAATATATTTTGTGTTGCCATTACCATTCCTGAAGTATACTCTGGTTCTATTAACATTTCCCAGGACAACACTTCCCTCTTCCCATATATAACTACACTGTCCACAATTTCCACATCTTTTAGTATGTCTGTTCTGCTTTATCTTCTCACCCCCCTTGTTAGAAATTTTGAATATGTTCTTCAAATTACATGCCATCTTATATACAAAAACTGGCCACTCCCCCACTGTCTCTCTAATTTTACTATCTACCATTAAGAAATTCCAATTCCTATTTAATATTCGTTGAACTGTATATACCTGTGGATTGTACTCCAGTACACATGCCCTCCTGTACTGATTAACTTATTTTGTACTATTCCTCGTACTTACAGGCAAACCTTTCCCTAATATGGGTTGGTATTTATTTCCCCATTAACTTATTACATACTGTTTAATATTGTCCAGCATGGGTAATGGGTACCCTCTCTCTACAAAAAATGACCTAATAGTGTTAATTTCATCCACCATATCCTCATATGTGGAGGTCATTCTGGCTGCTCTGATACACTGCCCTTTGTAAATATTTTTCATCCTCCTCCTAGGATGATAGCTGTTATAATCTAAATAATTGTTGGAAAAGGTATTCTTTCTATATATCTGTGACTTAAACCTGTAGATGTACTCGATATATAAGTGTCCAGATAAGCTATACCTTCTACTCTGACATTATAGGTGAACTTCAAATAACTACTGGTATTATTTAAAAATACAACAAACTCTTCTACTGACTCTTTTGGTCCTTCCCATAGCACAAATATGTCATCAAAAAATCTTGAATAATATCTCACATATTTGCAGTAAGGAATTTTGAAGAGGTGTGTACTTTCCCACTCTAACATTACTAGGTTAGCAAAAATGGGCGCTCAAGCTGCCCCCATTGCTACTCCTGTTGTCTGTCTATAGTGTTCCCCTTCGAATTAGATGTAATTGTGATCTAGAACTATAGTCATTAGTTCCAAGATCAAGCTTACCTGGTCCCAACTTAAATCTGAGAAGTTCCTCATGCTGTTACAGAAGGCTTCCAAGCCTTCATCTCTAGGAATACTAAAAAATAAATCAGTCACATCTATTGTGATGTTTACTAAATTTTCTTTCCATACCTCCGATGTAAGATTCCCTAGAAATACCCACGAATCCTTCACTAAGTGTGGTACTTTAATGTATACATGTTTGAGCCACGTGTCTATTACCTTACCTTATCTATGGGAAATGTTATAGAAGAAGTACCCGAAACTATCGGTCGAAAAGGTGTGTCTACAATAGTTTTGTGAATTTTTGGTATTCCTATAATAGTTACCATCACAGAATGTTCTACTTTCATGTAGTTATACAGTTCACCAGTAATACGACTATCTAAGAGAAATTTTTCTAAGTACATATCAATCCTCCTATAACCTATGTTTATCTCGTTTATAGATACCATTTCATAGTTTCCTGATTCATATAATATTTTGTACATTTTGGATATATAGTCTATTTTATCAAACAGTATTACTCCCCCTCCCTTATCCGGCTTCATTATTCTTAGATGACTCTATAGTCAGGCACACTGATGTCCCACTCACAAGGCTGAACAAGGAGAAAATTACAGTCAACTGCCTGTCGGGTGCCAGGATCCGCCACATAACGCATGCACTCAAGTCACTCCACAACAAGTACAAATACAACTCTGTCATTGTCCATGCTGGAGTGAATGACTTGAGATGTACATCCCTGGACTACATGAAAAGAGACATGGAATAGCTCTTGGATCATGTGGCCCAGGCAGGTATGACCCTAGCCCTTAGTAGCATCCTGCCTTTGCCCAGAATGATACCACAGTACAAGGACAAAATGACTGACTTCAGCAATTGGCTAAGCTTCTGGTATCATTCAAAGGGAATCCAGTATCTGTCTGCCTGGGAAGACATGATCGACAAACCATGATGCTTTGCCAGAGATGGTCTGCACTTGTCACCCCTGGGATTCAGGTTACTGGCTAAAGCTCTTGCCACCCCTATAGTGCCTTTTTTAGGCAAGGTTCAATGGATAAAACCACCACTGTAACAGATACAAGCATGCAAAATCTGAAGGTAATGCTACTCAATGCTAGAAGTCTAAACCTCAAAATGTACTCTCTCGAGGCACTCCTAAAAATGGAGAACATCGATATCTGTGCAGTAACTGAGACCTGGTTCAAGGCTCCAGAGAGCACCCCTGCAATACCAGGCTACAACTCTTACCACACTTTTTGGCCACAAAACCAAGACCAAAACACTAAAGGTGGAGGAGTGTCCATATTCACCAAGGATATTCACACCTCCAGGCTAGTTGCCCAACACAATGCGTCTGAAATTCTCCAGGTGAAACTAACACTAGGTAAGACTGCAATCCAAATTGTAGATTGCTACAGATCTCCCACCATGCCCCAAAATTCTCACTACACCTTTCTAAACATACTGGAAAATATTAAGATACAACCAAACACCCTAAAACTGGATGATTTCAACCACCCTGCCATTAACTGGGAAAACTACTTGGGTCAGACTCCTTTTCCCAACGGTTCTTGGAATTCATAAATTCCAGTGCCCTGGATCAACTAATCCATTGTCCTACCAGGGACTCCAATATCCTAGACCTTGTCATTACCAACATGGGAGATAGATGCTCCTCACCAGTGGTCACCCCCTCATTGGTCAGGTCTGACCATAAGCAAATCACCCTTGACAGCCACATCCCACCCCCACCCCCCAGTAAGGAAATCTCCTTAAAAAACTTCTTCAAAGCCAACTTCATGCTACTGAAGTCAGAAGTGACAAACTTCACGACACCCATGCAGACGGGATCTGAAAGTTCAATTTCAGAATCCTACACTAAGGCACTGTACGAGCACATCCACTCGTGCATGAATCGTGCATCCCAAATAGAACCAAGATGCTCTTCTCCAAAAAAAGGAAGCCAATCTGGTGGTCCCCTGCTATAAACAAACTATACAACAGAAGGAAGAAACTGTTGCAGAAAAGAGGAAAATCCCAGGATGCAAAAAACTCCCTCACCAGCCTCAGTAAGAAGCTGAGATCCCTCATAAAATCCTCAAAAGCTAGTTACGAAAATAAAAATGCCAAAGATTCCAAAGACAACCACAAGGCATTCTATAGTTATGTCAAGAATCTAAATGGCAATGCTCAGATCTGCTCTGAGCTACAATAGAAAGGCATTAAATATACTGATCCCAATGATATTGCCAATATCCTGGCAGACGATTTAGTGCCAACTTCACCCCCTCTCACCTCCTAAAGGGCCCATCTTAATACCAAAAGATTGCCAAATTCCAGTAATCACGGCCACACAGGTAGAAACCACACTCTCCAAAGCTAAGAATACAGCATCCATGGGACCAGATGACATCCCAGGCTGTGTACTACATGAACTACAAAATGTACTGGCACCTCACCTAAGTGTCATGTTTAATCATAGTCTTGCCTCAGGCTTCATGCCCACTGAGTGGCGCACAGCTACAGTTATCCTACTCCACAAGGGGGGATCTGCCTTGGATCCCGGGAACTACCGTCCCATCAGTCTGACAAGCCTGATCTGCAAGGGCATGGAACGCATTATCATGGAACTTATAAACAAAGACATTGGCAACCTTCAAATACTGGACCCCACCCAGTTTGGGTTTGTGAAGGGCCAATCCTGTCTCCTGAATCTGATTGACTTCTTCAAATCAGTCTCCAGAGCTGTGGATGAGGGTAAGGCAGTCCACACAGCCTATCTGGACCTCGCCAAGGCCTTTGACACCATCCTTCACTCTGGAATCATAGATAAACTTACTAAGTTGGGCATAAATCCCTACGTCACTCGATGGGTTGCCAACTGTCTTACTGACAGAACCCAGACTGTAAAAGTAGCCGACTCCAAATCTAGCTCCAGACAAGTGACAAGTGGAGTACCTCAGGGTTCAGTCCTGGGACCACTCTTGTTTGGCATCTACTTCTCTGAAATACAGGCCAACACTAAGGGACTCTGGCTAACAAAGTTCGCAGATGACTGCAAACTGGGAGCCATTATTGAATCCCCAAATGATGCGGATATTCTGGCCTTACAGAAACAGATGCCTGGTGCCAGAGCCATGGGCTCAAGCTTAATGCCAAGAAATGTATAGTCATCCCCTTTGGAAAAAAAACATATACCCATGAATTACCACATAGGTGTCAGTACACTAAACATCGAAAGTGTGATGAGAGATTTAGGGACACAGGTGGACACTTTCGATAACCACATCACCACAACAGTCAGGAAATCTTTTTATGTGGCACACCTCATCACTAAGGGCTTTTCATCCAGAAAAAAAGGAGGTCATTGTCCCACTGTACTCATCCCTCATTAGACCCATTATAGAGTATAATTTCCTGTTTGGTATGTACCTCACAAGACATCTGCAACAGCTGGAAAGGCCACAGAAATACCGCATTAAAAGAATCACAGGCCCAAAGCAGATGCCCTATGCTGACCATCTAGAAAACCTCCAGCTATACTATGTGGCATATTGTCTACTCAGAGGTGATCTCTGCTTAACATACAATGCCATGTCAAACCCTGAGCTGTTGGACATGCTCCACTTAATGAAATCCCAATCCCTCAGAGCCACACGCTCCAGGGATCTAAACCTTGTCATCACAATGAACAAAACATGCTGGAGGGATAGGTTCCTGACCCAGAGACTCCCCATACTCTAGAATAGACTGCCCATACATGTCAAGCAGAGCACCTCATTGGCCCTCTTCAAAAGGAACTTTGATGATTGGATGGGAGATAGGAAATTCGCCCCGGGGATCATGTCAGTCGCCCTGCTAGATAGGGGTACAGAGAAGTAAATATTGTGGGAAGAAATATCCAGGGAATTGTTATGGCTAGGCTTATATAGGCCCTAGGGCCGATGGCCTAGTACCAACCTATGAACCTATAAACCTTATGTTAGAGTCTTTGATATAAGACTCTATTATCTTGCCTTCATCTTCTGTTAAATTACTACCCAAATTGCCATTAGATGTTTTCTTTTTCAGCTTATAAATTTCCCTAGTAATTACTTTCTCATACATATCAATATTGTGATGGGTGGGGGGAATAAAAGTGCTCTTTTTCTTCAGTTCCACTCTGTCTCTATCATCTATTCTACCCTGAGACATCAAGGCCAAATTGATTTTCCTAAGAAAGAGCTTTAACTCTATTAAGCAATCAACCACTCTGAATGAAGGCTTAGGAATGCATTTCATACTTTTTGAAAATAAACTAAAGTGATGTTCCTTGATAGCTATACTTGTATAATTGTATACCTTAAAATTGTCATAACAATAAGTTGTACCATCATTAGTACAAATAATGAGGTTTTCTGATACACTTTCAGAGACTACCACTTGTTGTATTCACCCCTGTTCTGTTTTGTATTCCGTCTCTGCTTCCAGGGTGGTATGTTGCATTTCCATCTGTGTTTCTGTTCTTTCCCTGTCTGCTCTTTCTGTCCCTGGTCCCTGGGAAAATATGAGTAATTATAATCGTTATACCCCTGGGTACTATAATATCTGTTTCCTTCGTTACTTTCCACCCTTTTAACTTCTTTATTTTCTCTGAAACTTCCTTTTTTCCAGGGATATGCCCCTTTACTATTGTACTGTTGTTTATCCCGCCTAAGTTTTTTACACTTCTTAGAAAACGCTTTCTCTGCCTTGTTGTCTGCTATATTAAATTGTTTAAAGTATAGTTTTTCCCATTGTTTAAATATCAAATAATTAATTATACAGTTATTTAATTTTTCTACTTCATCCATCAATGTACAAATTCTCTCATCATTATTTTTTATAAGAAGTTTCATGTAGTGACTTCCAAATTCATTAAATAATTCAGTAAACTCATTACATACTGCTTCATTCAAAACAATGCCCATAGGGGCCTTAAAAAACCTTAAACCCATTGGTACAATATCACAGGTTAAACACTTGTTGAAATATGCATTGTCGATTTGTAGCCCTTTAATACTGGTTAATTTTTTACCAAATAAATAGATGAATTCTTTCAAAGTCCCATTTCAAAGTCCCATTCAGTAATTCATTTCCTTGGTCAGCACCCATTCTCGATTGACTACCAGTTTGTGCATTAAAATTGTATCCTTCAACTTTTTTGAAAAAATTCTCCAATTTTTTAGAATAGTCCTGACCATCAGCGTTAAGACTGATATAGGTCTTGGTGCCAAGAACTGAACTATGTCTTACAGTACCTTTGTCCACAATATTTGTGTTGTGTACTGATGCTGCATACGTTCTCCCAACCATGTTCTTTTTTGGCTTGGTAACAATACGACGGTATTCCTCATCGAAGTTGGAGAAGGAAAAATCAAAAGAGAAATCCTTGTCAAGCATCCGACTAGTAACACTAGCCTCGGAATTGTGTGTCTTGTCCACCAAATCATTGGTAGCAGGTAAATCTCTGCTGCCTTCTTGTCCGTTAGGTATTTCAAATTCAGACACACTCACTGCTGACGTATTACATACAGCACACGATGGAGCAATTTGTAGTACACTGAAAAAACAGCTCTATAAGGCGTGTAATCTCTACCTTCAAAGTGGAAACCTCCAATCTGAGTCTCAGAAATTCTTCCCGTTCGATTGAGGTGGAAACAGACAGTCCATCTGATACATCCATATCGCCAACCAGGAAAATACTCAAGCGTAATCAACAACTATTGCAACAACCAAAAGTCACAAATTATGCTACAGAAAGGATGTATTGGAACTGCTCTGTATTCCAACCACTTTATTCACATAAAATCTCAGACATTTAATGCTTTCATCCACATCAAATGTGGACTTCATCAGAATGTCCGATATACTAACCACAAGTCGTTAAATACATTGCTATTGGTGCCAAAACCACAAGTTAAGATTAATTAAGCAATCAATATAAAATGTTAATTGATTAGCAGTTTTTTTATATGTAAAAACAACTTTAAAATGTATTAAAAAATATATGAAGCATTTAAACTCAGTAAATTGATTACTGCATATAACTGATATCTCATAAAGGGCTACCTAACCACTAAGACTGGTGTAAAGTTAGTTAATCAGATCAGATTCTCAGTACAATATACATACTAAATAATACTTATATGTTAAAAAACATTCATTAACCTAATTGTAAAACAGGTTTGATCGTGATGTATTCATTTAACCCAGGTACATTTGAAGCATCAGTATATATTGGCCAATACACTTCCCTTTTATTTAATACTGCTTTACTATTGCCCCACCCCACCCCCCCGGGGACCTAGTTCCACCTGTTCTATTATAGCAAATTTAAATATATGTGTCTCTCCACATTGGGCAATGTGTCTGTACACCGCATTGTTTTTATCTTTTCTTTTTATATCATATAAATGGTTGTATATTCATTTCTTAAAATTTCTCTCAGTTTTCCCAATGTAGAATCCGGGGTATGTCATACATTTGGCCATATATGTATAATATATTTTGTGTTGCAATTACCATTCCTGAAGTGTACTCTGGATCTATTAACATTTCCCAGGACAACACTTCCCTCTTCCCATATATAACTACACTGTCCACAATTTCCACTGCTTTTAGTATGTCTGTTCTATTTTCTCTTCTCACCCCTCTTGTTAGAAATTTTGAATATGTTCTTCAAATTACATGCCATCTTATATACAAAAACTGGCCACTCCCCGACTGTCTCTCTAATTTTACTATCTACCATTAAGATATTCCAATTCCTATTTAATATTCATTGTACTGTATATACCTGTGGATTGTATTCCAGTACACATGCCCTCTTGTACTGATTAACTTCTTTTGTACTATTCCTCGTACTTACAGGCAAACATTTCCCTAATATGGATTGGTATTTATTTCTCCATTCACTTATTGCATATCGTTTAACATTGTCCAACATGGGTAATGGGTACCCTCTCTCTACAAAAAATGACCTAATAGTGTTAATTTCATCCACCATATCCTCATATGTGGAGGTCATTCTGGCTGCTCTTATATGAGCCTCACCTATTTAACCCTGGAACAGACCTCTCCCACTTACTATCTTCTACTGTAACATTGGTTTGTCCACTAGGTGGCACCCTTACCTGGTTCTACCTCCCTCTATCTATCCCACTATCCCATATCATAATATGATAAAATTTCCTTGACTTATCCCTAGTCTTGCTGCTATCTTAACTCACTTTTATCTTCTTACTACTACCTTCAGCTTTATAGCCAGCTATAAAGATCACTCATATATTCTTACTTCTATCTTCAGCCTTGAGCCAGCATTTATCCTCCTGCTCTGCCCATAGTATATTCTAAGATCTTCCTGTCCTAATAGTGTTACTTATTATCCCATTTTTTATTCTCTAACCTCTACACTCAGCCCCCACCTATCCTCAAACTATCCATCCTACCACTGTGCCCAGTCTCTCCTCTTACCTACAATGTTACTTACCTTTCTTAAAAGCTTCTTTCACTGATTGATTCTTCTTCTTATGCTTCTTCCTTCTCTTGTCTCTACCCGCTCCATTCGCCCTACGGGCTCACTCTGCTCCCCTACCCTACCCCCAATTCTCACCCACCCCAGGAGCCCTAAACTTATACCTCTTAGCCACACCCTCTTTCCAAACCAATAAATCAAATTGATCTACAAACCTAACCTTTTACACCACACCCTTCCTCCACATATCCAATCATAAGCTCCCTCTACTTAAAGTAACTTACCCTACTCTTATATCTTTACTTGACTTACATCAGTCTTACCTATTTGTTAGCTCCCATAATCAGACTAACATCATGCCCACATCAGCTAAATATACTCCTACCAAAATGCTTCTCATTGCCACACTTATAATTGTTCTCACCTCATCTTATCTCTTAACCTCATTTACACATCTAAATTGTTCTCAATTTTACTATCCTTATAAACAAATAACCATACAATCTCTCACTACCTCTCACCATCATATAAATATAACTTCCACACCAAGCTACCTTCTATCAAAGTACCACAGACTGTCCCACATTAAATATAATAACATGATAACCAGGAAAGTTCAATATCATATCAGTAACACACATAATCCTTTACTTAGACTGAAAAGACTATCCTTAGAAGATGGAAGCATCCATCCTAATCCAATTCCAGCCAATGCCCTTACCACTAATTTTCATACTCCCAATCCTACTACCCCAATCTCCCCCAACAAACTTCCCAACTCACTCCTAATAGCTCATCTCAATATCCGCAGCTTAAATAATAAAGTGTCCCACCTCCATGCTCTCCTGGATGTATACTCCTTTGACATCTTATGTCTGACAGAAACATGGTTAAAACCTGGAACCCATGATAATGAAATCGCACCTCCAGGCTATAATATATTGAGACGTGTTTGTAACAAAAGAAAGGGTGGGGGAGTAGCAATTCTATTCAAAGAAGGCCTAATAGTCACCTCTTCACCCTACAACCCTCCTATGGAAAATAATGCTGAAATACACATCTCCAAAATACAGATCAATTCTAATAAATCCATAGATATTATCTGTATCTATTTACCTCCTGGGAACAACATCACTACACTAGAGAATATACTTAGCTGGGTCACGTCATCCTTCCCTCAAGAAACTATAATCCTAGGTGACTTGAATATTGATTGGAAGAGCATCAATACTGACCATCCTACTTCCCATATTAACCTTCATGGCTTCTCTCAAACCATTACCACCCCTTCTGGAATTAACAAACCAAATAAAAAAGAGACTACCTTAGACTGGATTCTTATAAACAACTTTCAACAAACGTATAAGGTAGGAACCTTCCCTGATGATGTAAGTGACCACTCATTGACCTACATAATCAGGGAAAAGATTAATATTGCCCACCCCACAACATTTCGGACAATTCGGAACAACAAGCATTTTAACATACAGCTATTCCAAAGTGAAATTACTGCTTGTAATTGGTCTCCCCTAAAAGCCCTACCACTTGAACAGGCTGTCAAATACTTCAACTCTAAATTCTTAACTATCCTTGACTACCATGCACCTAAGCATACCATCAGAATTACATCAAAACCAGCTCCTTGGCTCTCTAAAGAAACCAGGCAAAAAATTCTACTCAGAAATAAAACCTAGGCTAGGTGGTGAAGTACTAAACTTACAACAGATCAACAAGTATTTAAACAACTGAGAAATTTGACAAAAAAGCAATACTCTCAGATAAAAAATGCCTACTGTAAAATGCAGCAAATACAGCAAAATAATCCACAGAAATTCTGGTCAAATATCAATAGACTCCTAAACCCTGGTCACTCCAGTACACCAAGCCCAACAGACACTAATCTCAAGACACCAATCAAAATTGCTAACACCTTTAATACCTTCTTTACTGAGGCCATACAATCCCTGGCCAGCCAACTATCCCTTGATAACTCTAGCTTTCCTATCCCCAATAATAACCCTCTTCCCAATTTCAAATTACAACCCATCTCTACTAATGTTATTTACAAACATCCAAAAACTGAAGCCTTGTACTCTTGCTGACCAGATCCCAGCTGAATATTTGCAAAAAGCAGTTACATCTGTAGCCTGTCCCATATCTATTCTTATAAACAGAACCATAAAGGAGGGAGCCATCCCAGCCATATGGAAAATTTCTCACATTATTCTTCTACATAAAGAGGGTAACTCAAATGAATACTCCAACTACCGACCTGTAGCTCTACTATCTCCTTTAGCTAAAATCATGGAAAGATGCATTCATCTCCAGCTACTTAACCATTTAATTCAGCATAACATACTAGCCAATACCCAGCATGCTTTAGGCCATTCCATAGCACCGCTACTGCCCTTCTTTCCTTCACTGACTCTATTAACAGAAACCGTAATAATAACATTCTCTCCTCAGCTCTCTTTATCAAGCTTTCAAAAGCTTTTGACATGGTTAACCACCCTTTGCTTATAAACATTCTTAAATCACTTTCTTTTGACTCACTAGCAATACAATGGTTCACTTCCTACCTCAGCAATAGGCAGCAGGCAATGCTCTGGGAGAATAATCTATCATCCCTCCTGCCAGTCATCCTGGGTGTCCCCCAGGGTTTAATTCTAGGTCCTCTACTTTTCTCAATATTTATCAATGATCTGCATTTAGCTATTCCTCAAGCTACCTGTATACAATATGCAGACAGTTCTACATTTATTTGCACAGCCAACTCTTCTTCTGAACTACAATCCATAAATCAGAAGGTGTTTAACACAGTAGAGTCATAGTTTTTAAAGCATTGTCTTCTCTTGAATCCCAGAAAAACAAAACTCCTACTCTTTACTCCTACCCATAAGTCCACATCATTAAACTCCTCAGTCATCTCTAATAATGGTACCCTCATTTCTCCTGACTCCACCACCAAACTCCTTGGAATTACAATAGATAACCTTAATTTCGACTCTCACATTAACAACACTAGAAAAGAAGTTAACAGAAGAATGGGCTCCCTATATAGGATTAGACCCTTCCTTACTTCTACAACTAGAACCACTATCGCCCACTCACTTCTAATCTCTATACTGCTCTATGCCTCACCAATTTACACAAACCTAACTAAAAACAACCTGCTCAAACTAGCTAGCTCCTATAATAACATTGCCCGATTTACCACTGGAAACCCCTTCAGAACCCATCACTGTCACAACCTAAAACAACTTGTTTGGCTTCAACTACAGAATCAGCTTCAATTTAACCAATTTGCCATTGCCCATAAGGTCCTTAATGAACCAAACAAAACTCCAATACTCTCTAACCTCATAATCCCCTATACAAATCTCAATACCTTATGCTCATCAAATAAACTATTAGTTCGCATAAACAAGTCCAACAACATGGCAGGTGACTCTCTCTTTTCAATCATAGCTGGCAAAAGCTGAAACTTTTGACCTAGTGAACTTACATTACTTCCTTCCCTACCCCTCTTCAAACAAAAACTCAAATTATTACTTGGAACACACTGGTTATGCCCTTGCAGTAACCCTGACTATAATTTCACTCCTGTTCTACTACTTCCTAGTTTCTACTTTCAAACTAGACAATGTTGTTTAGCATGAATGAAAGAGTGAACTCTAAAACTACTGTAACATTTAAGTATTTAATTCCTCTGAAGATCATGTCCTAAATTCTGTTCTTTGTCATTTTATGTACAATACAATGTATTTGAAATAACTGCTATTTACTATTTTATTGTAAAATACTACCTGGTTACTTACTGTTTTTGTTTGTTTATTTTTATTGTAATCTTTAACCTTTGTTTTTACTGTTGTTTGTTTGGAGTTTTTCTCCCCGGGCCTCTACTGAAAATGGACATATATCCAATTAGACTAGCCCGGTCAACAAATGTAAAATAAATAAAAAATAAATAAATACACTGCCCTTTGTAAATATTTTTCGTCATCCTCCTAGGGTGATAGCTGTTATAATCTAAATAATTGTTGGAAAAGTATTATAACTTCCTATACCTGGCTACCTTACACTTGCTTATGAGTTGGGCAACATAGAATGATTTTCTTATTATCTTGATTATCTGTTGGTCTAAAGCTTACTGATTACAGTCTTCATATGTTCACAGATCCCTAATTATTGGGTCAACTCTTAGGGGAGTTTTATCGATGGAGTAATTAGCTTCAGTGGACAAGTTCCAAAAGGACACTATAATGCATTTTTTCACACTGAGTTTTTATCCGTGGCTTTGATACCAGTCATTTGTTAGTGATAGACCCTCTTATAGGATGTTGGCGTCATGCGGGAATCTATAATAGCTCTCAATTTAGAGTAATCTCTAATTTTCATGAGCCAGACGCCTTTTACATTAGCCTTGAATTCTGAAAAGCAGATGCCAAACAGGAGTGGGCCCAACACGGAGGCCTGATGTATTCCACTAGTGTCTAGTCTCCTGGTGGAGGTGGTGTCACCAATCCTGACTTCTTTGGTCTTATCTGTAAGGCAGCCAGCAATCTAGTGAGTTATGTAGGAATTTAGGCCTAGTTCTGAGAGTTTGTCAACAATACCTAAGTAGGGTATTGTATCAAACTCCTTGGCCAGGTCAAGGTAGACAGTATGCACCATTTTCCCATCATCCATAGCCTTGGTGTCCCTCTTGAAGAAGTCTACCAGCTGAGTAGGCAAATGGGATGGGTTTAGTGCCTGTAGGTTGTCAATGTCCTTGTTGATCATTTACATGTTAATTCATTCCATGGCTTTGCATATCAGACTTATCAGACTGATGGGTCTGTATTTCTAAGGGTTTGGTTAATGGTCCACCATTATAAAGAGGGATGGCCATTGTGGCCTTCCATTCACCTAGCACTTAATCTGTTTTAAGGATGTTATTAAAGATTGCCTCAGGATTTCCTGCTAGGTAATGTTTTAGGCTATTTAGAAGGCCATCAGGGATATTGTTGGGGCCCATTGAGGCAGTGTTTTTGGCCTTAGTGAGCACCACCAGGACCTGCACCTTGTTAATAGCTGGAGGAGATATGCTAGAATGGATTTCATGGGGGGTGAGTGGGGGGGTGAAGTTAGAGCTAAATTTATCAGCTTGTAGATTTGCAAAGTCAGCCTAATCAATGACGGTCATGCCATTTTCCACCTGTTCTGCACACCTTTACAGCTTCTGACATAGCTGAAGAATGCCTTATGATTGTCCTTAGCCTAGGAGGCTATACTGTCCACGTACTTAGCCTTGTTGGACTTTATTAGACTCAGCTTCTGGTTTAGTTGAATCAGAGAGCTCGTGTCTCTATGAGAGTTGCTCTTTCTAATTTTGGCCATGAAATTTCTTCTTTTGTTATATAATCTGTTAAGGTATGGATTCCACCAGTGGGATTTCTTTTCGGTGTTAGATCTGGGCTTACCACTGATAGGAACAGCAGTCTCAATGCAGCCATTTACATTTCTATACAGGGTTTCTTTAAGTAAATCTGCATAGGTAGTGGTGTCCTCAGGGTTTGGGAGAGCTGTGAGTTTTAAATGACATAGTTTGCTTTAAAATAGTTCCTAACTGTTAGTGGGCTAGTTGTTTTTTTTTTCTGGGTTTATTTTTATTTCAAGGAAGACAGCTTTTTGGTCTGAAGTCACTAATGAGGAATTGACATGGGGAGAGGTGCAACAATCTCCCATGTTGGTGATTACTAGGTTTAATATGTTTGAGCCTCTGTTTGGAGTGTGCAATATCTGGTCCAGGGTGTTTGTGATGATGAAGTCCAGTAAGCAATGTGCCTCGGAGTTAGTGGCAGTAGTTAAGTCTCCCATGAACAGAGTATTTGGTTGGATGGCAAGTGCTAATAGTAGGTCTAGGTAAGAGTTGTGAGTTGTATGGATCATAAGGTATAGCCTGTAGCTGGCCAGGAAAGGGTAAGGAGCCATGTCTATGGAGACTTGGACATGGAGGAACTTCATCAACCCGGAGTTGTATTTGTTGCTAAAGTACATCAAGACACCTTCACCTTTAGCCCCTGTCTGTGCTGATGTTGATCTAAATGTGTAGAAGTTACTGCAGCCTTGCACTGCCAGAATACTTTCTGCAGCTTTAAACTAAGTCTCAGTAACAATACTGATGTCTGCAAAGTAAGGAGAACGTGTAGGGTGTGGAGTTTCTTTTTTGGGCTCATAGCATTGAGCAGTAAAACCTTAAGGTTAAGGTTGCATTGAGGTTTTTATGCTATGTTGGTAGTTTTGTCATTTTGAATTGTCTGACATTGACATTGTCAAAAAAAAATTTCTCTAAAGAGTGGATAAAATTTTAGCCAATATCTGAAAGTCCTGGGAAGACAAGTGCAGACCATCCTTGGTAAAGCAACATGATCTGTTAAGCATGTCCTCCCATGCTGGTAGATATTGGATTCCCTGAAGTGACACCAAAAACTAAGCCTATTATTAAAGTCAATAATTTTCTGCTCATACTGTGGCATCACCCTTGGTGAAGGTAGAATGCTGCTCGATGCAAGGCATGCACCTGTCTGTGACACATATTTAGAGAGATCCAGAATGTCTGATGTCATATAGTCTAGTAAGGTACATCTCAGGTCATTTACACCCATTGTTGGTACTTGTGGTGCAGTCATTTGAGTACATGTGTGATATTGTAGATAATAGCTACAGATAGGCAAGTAACCATTATCTTCTCTTTGTCCAGCCTGGTGACAGGGGCATCTGTGTGTTGCACAACAGAATCCCCTAAGTGTGAGTTTGCCTTGTGAACTTTGTTCTTGGGGATTATTGAGTGTAGGCTTCTGTGTCAGGTTCGGTATTGCTTTAGGTATGTACTTTAATGATTGCTGAGGACAGGTGTTGCCATTTGATGTCTTAGGAGGTCTTTGAAGTTTGGAAAGTTTTCTTTTAAGTGCCTCAGCATACGAATGTTTATGTGCATGGGGAGTATGTATGTGAAGGACGTAGTGTGTGTGTGTGTGTGTGTGTGTGTGTGTGTGTGTGTGTGTGTGTGTGTGTGTGTGTGTGTGTGTGTGTGTGTGTGTGTGTGTGTGTGTGTGTGTGTGTGTGTGCTAAGTTTCAAAACTTCGAACTTCAAGCGCCCGAGACCAGAAGATGACGTTTTGAAACTTTTAATGTTTTGAATGAAGATTGCCATACAGTGCAGAACAGGATATTATATATGTTTCAAAACTTCAAATTTCAAACAGGCCAACACCAGAAGATCGGAGTTTTGAAACTTCGAACATTTTGAATGGAGATCTCTGTACAGGGCAGAACGAGATATTTACCGTTTTCCTCACTGTAGTGCAATCTCAGAGATGGTAGATTTATTTAGTAGGGGGTGTGGGGGTGCGGTTCCCCACGTGAGGTGCCCTCCTGCAAAAATGTAAAAAGATTTTTTTTTTGTTTTTATTTTTTTTTATTTTGTTTTCGAAGTTTCAAAACGTCAGTCTTCTGGTCTTGGCCATTTGAACTTTGAAATGTTGACACTTCAAGCTCTAGAAGTAGGTTCTGTATATATTGATATATATATATATATATATATATATATATATATATATATATATATAGATATATATATATATATATATATATATAGACACACACATACATGAGAATGTTAAATTGGTTTGGATTATTATTAACATGCTATTCCTACAGTTTTTGTTAATTAAATTACTTTGACTATCTGTGTAAAACATTTTGTGATTTAATTATAAACTGTTTTGTTTGTACAAACTGTTTAAAAAAGTATGTTATTTCTAAATGTTCTCTTTATTTTGTGCATTCTACCTTGGCTATACCTGAAATAAGTCATTGTGGATTACTACAGTATCCTGATTAACACGATAAGTAAACTGTTAAGTTTTCTTTCCCTTTCTGTCCTTCTTTGTTTCTACCATGTTTGTTCATAGGTTCATAGTTTCATAGGTAGGTACTAGGCTATCTGCCCAAAGGCATTTATATGCCTAGTTGGAATGTATTGTCTTTTGCCGCCCCCTTAGATTAGTTCCCTGTGCCTCTGTCCAGCAGAGCCATTGAAGTAACCCCTGGGGTATACTTTCTGTTTCCCATCCACTCGTCATGGTTTCTCTTGAAGAGTTAGCAAGGAGCTCTGCCTAATGTAGATTGGAATCTTGTTCCAAAGCATGGGAAGTCTTTGGGACAGGAATCTATCCCTCCAGCATGTCCTATTTATCGTTGTGGTGAGGTTTAGATCCCTAGAGCGTGTGGCTCAAGGGGATATGGTTTTATTTAGGTGGAGCATGTCCATCAATTCTGGGTTGGGCATGGCCTAGTATGTCAGGCAGAGATCACATCTGATTAGGCGGTATGCAGCCTAGTACAGCTGGAGTTTCTTCACACGAGCTGCATAGGGCATCTGTTTTAGGCCAGTGATCCTCTTGGTGAGGTACTTCTGTGGTCTTTCCAGCTGTTGCAGGTGTCTTGTAAGGTACATCCCAAATGGGGCGTTGTACTCTATGATGAATCTGATGAGTGATGAGTAGAGGAGCACAATGACCTCTTTTGATCAAAATGCAAACCCTTTTGTGATGAGGTGGGCTACATAGAAGGATTTTCTAACCACTTTGGCAATGTGATTATCAAAGGAGAGATTACTATTTACTTGGGTCCCCAGAACCCTTATTATGTCTTCCGTATTTAGGGGGCTACCACCTATGTGGTAGTTTGTGGGTACTTTGTTTTTTCCAAAGGGGATGACTATGCACTTTTTGGCATTTAGCTTGAGGCCATGGTTTTGACACCAGGTATCTGTCTCAGTGAGACCCTTTTGGAGGATGTCTGTGTCAGCCGTAGAGTCAGTTATAGCCCCTAGTTTGCAGCCGTCTGTGAACTTGGTCAGCCATAGTCCTCCTATGCTTGCCTGTACCTCTGAGAAGGATATACTGAACAGGAGGGGTCCTAGGACTGAGCCCTGGGGAATGCCGCTTGTAACTGATTTAGAGTCAGACCTACCTCCCACAACTCGTACCATGTGGGCTCTGTCCATGAGCCAGTTGGCAACCCATCTCGTGACATAGGGGTTTATGTTCAGGCTGGTGAGCTTGTCTATAATACCAGAATGGGGAATGGTGTTGAAGGCCTTTGCAAGGTTTAGGTAGGCTGTGTGGACCACCTTTCCCTCATATATACCCTTGGTAACTGTCTCAAAGAAGTCCACCAGGTTTAGGAGGCATGATCTGCCCTTAACAAAGCCAAACTGGGTAGTTTCCAGGGTTTGGAGATTCCAAATGTCTCCGTTAATGAGATCCATGATGATGATGTGCTCCATAGCCTTGAAGACCAAGCTAGTCAGGCTTATAGGTGATAGTTCCCAGGGTCTGTTGTGGCTCCACCTTTGTGGAGAAGAATAACCATTGCAGTGCACCACTCTATGGGCATGTAGCCTGTGGAGAGGCTGAGTTTGAACAGTGTGTTTAGGTGAGGTGTTAGTTCATCTTTGAGCAGGATGGAGTAGGATGCAGCCTGGGACACCATCCGGTCCCATTGATACTGTGTTTTTGGCTTTGGAGAAGGCTGTTTTAACCTGAGTGTCTGTGATTTCAGGGGCACTACATTCTTCTGGTATGGTTATGGGCCTTTTTGGGGGCGAGAGGGGGGTGAAGTTTGCACTGAACCTGTCTGCCAGGATGTTGGTGATATCAGTCGGTTCAGTGCATTTTGTGCCATTCTGCACTAACTCAGAGCAGATCTGAGAATTGCCACTTGGATTCTTGACATAGCTAAAAAAAATGCCTTGTGGTTATCTTTGGAGTCCTTGGCAATTTTTCTTTCGAAGCTAGCCTTGGATGACTTCATGAGGGATAGTAATTTCTTGCTGATACTGATCAGGGATGTCTTCCCTTCTTGGGATTTTACTCTTTTTCTGTACTAGTTTCCTCCTTCTATTGTATAGCTTGTTTATGGCAGGGGACCACCAGACTCCAGAAAGGAGTGAGTCTTGGTTTTGCATGGGATAGCACAATCCACGCATTCTTGTAGGTGCCCGTAGAGTGCATTAATGAAGGATTTTGCAGCTTGGGCAGCTTTATCCTTTAGCATGGGGGCTTTGACACTTTCCACCTCGGTCTTAAATAACGTGAAGTTTGCTTTTGAAAAGTTTTTCACGGTGGTTTCTTTGACCGGGGGTGGGGGCGGATTGTGGATATCCAGAGTGATTAGTTTATGGTCAGATCTAACCAGCGAGGGGTTGACCTCCAGTGTGGAACACCGGTCACCCATGTTGGTGATGACCAGGTCCAATATGTTGTCACCTCTGGTGGGGGTGTTGACCAGTTGATCCAGGGCATTTGAGTTTATAAATTCTAGGAAATGTTGGACAAGGGAGTTAGCACTTGAGTAGTTCCCCAAGTTAATGTTTGAGTAATTGAAATCACCCAATATCAGGGTGTTTGGTAGGACCTTTATGTTTCCCAGTGTTTCCAAAAATGCGGAATGGGGGTCCTGGGACATGGTGGGTGATCTGTAGCAAGCTACAATTTGAATTGCAGTTTTGTCCATTGTTAGTTGCATGTGGATGATCTCTGATGCATCCTGCTGTGCCACTAACCTGGAGTTGTGGGTATCCTTGATGAATATGGATACACTCCCACATTTTGTATTTAGGTCCGGGTTTTGTGGCCAAAATGTATGGTATGAGTTGTAGCCTGGTAGTGCTGGGGTGCTCTCTGGAGCCTTAAACTAGGTTTCTGTTACTGCACATATATCACTTTTCTCCATACTGAGGAGTGCCTCGAGTGCATGCATTTTGAGGTTTAGACGTCTGGTATTGAGTAGCATTACACTCAGTTTTTGTTACTTATGCTATTTATAGCAGTGTGTTTGTCTTTTGAGCCTCGCCTAAAAAAGGCACTATGGGGGTGGCAAGAGCCTTGGCCAGTATCGAAAGCCTAAGGGTGACAGGTGCAAGCTGTCTCTAGTGAAGCAGCGTGGCTTGTCGAGCATGTCATCCCAGGCTGACAGACACTGGATCCCCTTTGAATGACACCAGAAGCTTAGCCAATTTTTGAAATTGATAATTTTTTTCTTTATACAGTGGTATCATTCTTGGTGAGAGCAGGATGGTACTCAGGGTCAGGGTCATACCAGCCTGGGCTGCGTGATCAGAGAGCTCTTCCATGTCTCTTTTCATGTAGTCCAGGGAGGTACGGATCAGGTCATTCACACCAAAATGGACAATGACAGAGCCATATTTGTACTTGTTCTGGAGTGACCTGAGTGCTTGTGTTATATGGCAGATCCTGGAATCTGACAGGTAGCTAACAGTGACCTTCTCCTTGTTCAGCCTAGTGAGTGGGACGTCAGTGTGCCTGACTATAGAGTCACCTATTACTAGTGTGTTGGGTATGTTATTTTGCCTTAAGGGCTGTAATTGCGTGGCACACTGGTTTTGTGTAGTATGTGTTTCATGGTTTGTGTTGTGGGTGGATGTTGCTTGCATGTTATAGTTAAAAGTTTCTTAAAGTATGTTGCATTATTTTTTATCCTTAGTTTTGTCACAGGGTTATTTAATTGTTTGTTATTTTTGTCCTGTTTATTATATTACAGATGACCGCATTCATTGAACCCAGCTGCAATTATCTGTGCCATTATCTCACAGTGTATATTTGCACTACATTATTTATCAGTTTACTTTTTCTTTACAGCTTAACTGCATACTATATGTCAGCTTATCTCAAATTTATCAGAATTAAGGCTAAATTACTGCTTACTTCTTGTAACTTTCCTTAGTCTTTCTGGGCTGTATGGCTTAAACATTATTTATGAAGGTTGTTTTCACTTAATGCTTATGTGCACATGTTTTGCATATTTTGTTTTGTGTTGGGGTGAAAATATCATAACATATAGGTTCATAGGTTCATAGGTTCATACTAGGCTATCTGCCCTGGGGCAATTATAAGCCTAGCCTGATTCTGTATGGCTTATGCCACCCCTTGATTTGAGTATACTGTGCCCTTTTTAAGGTTTAGTTTACTGTGCCTCTGTCTAATAGTGACACGCGAGTAATCCCTGGGACAAACCTACGATCCCCCATCCACCTATCGAGATTCTTCTTGAAGAGATTCAGTGAGGTGCTCTGCCTCACATGAACTGGAATTCTATTCCAGAGCGAAGGGAGCCTCTGGGTTATGAAACTGTCCCTCCAGTAAGTTCTATTTATTTCTGTGCTGAGGTTCAAGTCCCTCGAGCATGTGGCTGTAAGGGATTTAGATTTACTGAGGTGGAGCATGTCCATTAATTCTGGATTTGACATAGCTTTGTATGTCAGGCATAGATCGCCTTGAAGTAGGCGGTATGCAACTGAGTAGAGCTGGAGTTTTTTTAACCGAGCAGCATATGGCATCTGTTTGAGACCCTTGATCCTCTTGGTGAGATACTTTTGGGGTCTTTCTAATTGCTGCAGGTGTCGGGTAAGGTACATCCCAAAAGGGCATTGTATTCTATGATGGGCCTGATGAGGGATGAATAAAGGGGCACGATTACCTCTCTTGATCTAGATGTGAAACCCTTCGTGATGAGGTGGGCTATGTAGAAGGTCTTTCTAACCACTTTGGCAATGTGGTTTTCAAAGGAGAGATTGCTATCAACTTGGGTTCCCAGGTCCCTAACAACTTTCTCTGTACTTAATGGGTTTCCGCCTATGTGGTAATTTGTGGGCACATTGTTTTTGCCAAAGGGTATGACTATACATTTTTTGGCATTTAGCTTTAAACTGTGGTGCTGGCACCAGTTATCTGTCTCTGTGAGACCTTTTTGAAGGATGTTTGTGTCAGCTGGAGAGTTGATTATGGCCCAGTTTGCAGTCTGCGAACTTGGTGAGCCATAGTCCTCCCATGCTTGCCTGTACCTCGGAAAAGTATATACCGAACAAGAGTGGTCCCAGGACAGAACCCTGTGGGATGCCACTTGTGACCGGTTTCACGTCTGACATGGCTCCAGCAACTCTCACTCTGTGGGTTCTGTCTTTGAGCCAGTTTGCGACCCATCTTGTGACATAGGGGGTTATATTTAAGCTGGATAGCTTATCTATGATGCCCGAGTGGGGTATTGTGTCAAATGCCTTTGCAAGGTCCAGGTAGGCTGTGTGGACTACCTTCCCTTCATCTATGGCTTTGGTAACTGTTTTGAAGAAGTCAACCAGGTTCAAAAGGCAGGATCTGCCCTTGACAAAGTCGAACTGGGTAGGATCTAGTGCCTGTAGGTCCCCAATGTCTTTGTTTATGAGCTCCATGATGATCCTCTCCATAGCCTTGCAGACTAAGCTAGTCAGGTTTATGGGGCAATAGTTTCCAGGGTCCGTAGATGCTCCACCTTTGTGGAGTGGGACCACTATTGCTGTACGCCATTCTGTGGACACATATCCTGTAGTGAGGCTGAGATTGTATAGCTGTTTTATTTGAGGGATTAGTTCCTCTTTGAGTTCATGTAGGACGCAACCTGGGACGCCATCTGGTCCCATGGAAGCAGTGTTTTTTGCTTTGGAGAGGGCAGCCTTCACCTGAGCATCAGAGATGTTTGGGAGGCAGCCCTCTACCGGGATAGATACTTGCTCTTTTGGGGGGGAGAAGTTTGCACTGACCCTGTCTGCCAGGATATTGGTGATGTCTGTGGGTTCAGTGTATTTTTTGTCGTTTAGAATCAACTCAGAACAAGTCTAGGAGTAGCATCCCAGGTTTCTAACATAACTGAAAAAAGCCTTATGATTGTCTTGGGTGTCCTGTGCAATTTTTCTCTCGAACCTGGCCTTGGAGGATTTTATGAGGGATTGTAATTTTTTGCTAGTACTGATCAGAGATGCCTTCCCTATTAGGGATTTTGCTCTATCATGTAGTAGCTTCCTCCTTCTGTTGTACGGTTTATTTATGGCAGGGGTCCACCAGACTGGACGCCTGCCATTGGATGATTGGGTCTTGGTTTTGTTTGGGATAGCATGATCCATGCATTCCTGGAGATGTCCGTAGAATGCATTTATATAGGATTCTGCAGTTTGGGCCATAGTTGCCACTGGCCCTGGGGCCTTGAAGGATTCCACTTCGGTTTTGAGAAGTGAGAAGTTTGCTTTTGAGAAGTTTTTCACTGTGGTTTTCTGGGCTGGGGGTGGGGTCGGGATGTGGACATCCAGTGAAATTAATTTATGGTCTGATCTTACCAACGAGGGATATACTTCTGGTGTGGAGCATAGTGTCCCCATGTTGGTAATGATCAGGTCTAGTATGTTGTCCCCTCTTGTGGGAGTGGTGACTAGTTGTTTCATAGCATTTGAGTTTATAATTTCCAGGAACCTTTGGGTTAAGGTGCTGGGGCTTGAGTAGTGCTCCCAGTCAATGCTTGGGTAGTTGAAGTCGCCCAATATAATGGTGTTCGGAGAGATCTTCATATTCTCCAATGTTTTCAGGAAAGCCGAGTGGGATTCCTGACTTTGAGAGGGTGGTCTGTAGGATGCTATAAACTGAAAAGCAGTCTTGCCCACTGTTAGTTGCACATGGATGGTCTCCGATACTTCGTGCAATGCCACTAACCTGGAGGTGTGGATATCCTTGATAAATATGGAAACTCCCCCTCCTTTTGTGGTTCGGTCCAGGTTTTGGGGCCGAAAAGCATGATATTGTATCATTTCTAGTAGTTTACAGCTACCTTACTCAAGGCTGCTCCCAAAGTCCATCATAGGGGCCACTGAGGTCAGCTATATCCTAAGGTCCCTTACTTATGTTTATTTTCTTAGTAATAGCCTCATTTCTGGTTTCTGTACTTGGTTGCTAAAACAGATAGCCATATGCCTGGAGCACATTGCTTGGTTCAATAAATACATCCAGGTATTCCGTGTAGCTTTGTTTCACATTATTCACTGGCATATTATAATGGCAGAACAATGGGATTTTGACACAAGGATGGACAGCATAAAGGCACTGGCAAAGACAATAGTGTGACTTCTTTACTGCACTTCAAAGGTCTCTTGTAAATGTGGTGACTATTAGCTACAGAGTAAATTATATCTGTTTATCTTCACTGTCACATTCCTATCATCCCTCACCCTTCAACCCTATTGATTCACCATTTTTGCCCTCATATTTAAATACTGAGGGACTAGAACTGTATGATTCACTCACAGAAGTATCTGACCTCTGTACAGTAGGATACACTTTTGTTCTATGACTAAGAGATACTGGCTGCCGCCTTTTTCTGGTTCGCTGTCTGAGCTGATTTATTGCTTCTCAGATGCTCTGCCATAACTCCCACTCTCCCATGATGCCAGCTGATGAGAGAGAAGGGAAATGAAGAGTGTGGTGTATCATCTTTATTACCTTCCTGGCTGTAAGAAGAGTGCAGCTATGAGCTAAGAGAATCATATATGCAGGCCACAGGTGTTTTCTAAGCCCTAAACCCTTCTCAGCCTACTGATGCTCTATAGAGTAGACTGGGAGGGTAATGAGGTGTAGCCTCTGAGGACATGATTACCATCAGGCCCTGGGGTAACCACTCCTCCTTAACCCACCCACATGTCTTACACAAGGTGATCTTCTTAGAGTCTTAGACTTTATCAGGGCAATATATCCACCTTTTCGGTGCCCCCGCCCCCACATAATAGACATGCCCATTCTCCCTGCTACTACTGTCAAGTGCCTGAGCCACTAATCAAACTTGGGTTGCCTGGGCTGTAGTCATGGCCTCATACCTGTGTGCTACTGGAGCAAGCTACTGGTTATAACACTTCATTGCTGTTATATTTCTTTGTCTTTTGTTCTTTTTTCATATATTCTCTTACTAAATAGGTTATGGAATTGCAATCTACTGTTGCATTGATAGCTGGGTGGCAGGGATATTTATAGTTTAACGCAAACAGTGGAGGACTCTTTCTTGGCCAGAAGCAGCCAACATCAGTGCATCTAGAAAATATTCTGAATTATAAAGTACCTTACTAAGACAGCCACGATGAAACAGGGAGAATTATAAGAAATGACAAGCAAAATTGTTCATATTTTAATTACTAAGAGTCCCTTATTGCATTAAATTCAAGAACTTCAGGATTTTGTCAAGGAAGTCCTTCTCAAAGGTTACCTGACCTCATTGCATCCATATGAATCAAGCAAAAGTTGCACACTTAAACTCAACAATCCCCTGGGTAGCTCATTTGAATAGGTACTCAGCAGTAGACATGCAGTTAGTCAAATGGCATACTCAGTTATTTTGTTGCTTCCAAAACTCATTAAGAATCCAGAGCAGGTCACAAGCTGGCATTCTGAGTCACTGTTAATCTCAAACTATAACCGTCTTGCAAAAGTTGTTTAAAAAATGTTACTCCTTCTATTTCTTGTGATAACAGGTAACATGTACCTGGGATTTATATCAGACTGACCTGCTTAAGTGCAGACCATCTGCATAATTTCAGAGACCTCATTCAGGTAGTCACACACTGGTCCAACATTTTCCTTGATCCATTCTTATACATTTAGAAAAGAAAGGGGGAGTGGCTGCAACACTACAGATTTGGACCTGTTTACAGGAACTTTCGTAGACTATGCTCTAA
The DNA here is from genome assembly GCF_019279795.1 of Protopterus annectens. Lineage (NCBI taxonomy): Eukaryota > Metazoa > Chordata > Ceratodontiformes > Protopteridae > Protopterus > Protopterus annectens. The sequence continues at coordinate 1,147,912,033 of NC_056729.1, read as the reverse complement.
GAGAAACTTATCTTTTTTTGTAGAGGCTTTTTTACTGAATTTGAAAAGAATGCTTTCATAGCCTTCTCAGTAATGCAAACAGTGTGTATCATAAAATAAAACATTCACAGTTTACTTTGTGATGTATGGTGCAGTGGTGCAGCAGTTAGCATTGTTGCCACACAGCATGAGGTTCTCTGGTTCAGTTCTCGGCTGGGGTGCCTTCTATGCAGAGTCTGCATGTCCTTCCTGTGTTCACATGTGATGTTTCTCCCAGGGCCTCCACTGAAAATGGGCTTTATCCCAGTTGGACTTTCCCAGTAAACAAATAAATGTAACATAATGAGAAAAAAGGATATCGAATTGACTCTATGTCACATCAGTACACAGATTGTTACATTTGTAGTTGTATGATTAAAGAAGATATAAGAATTCTGTTATTTATCTTGTAGTTCAGAAGAGGGTAGAGGAGAGGAGAGGTAACAATAACTATACACAATAGACTGGAGATCTCATCTAGGTGGATTTAATAGGCAAGAAGTGCTGCTCCATTCAATTTTTATTTTTATTTATTTACCAGGAAAGTCAGACTTGGAACAAGACAATTTTCAGTAGAAACCTGGGGAGAAACACTCCATACGCATGCCTTTGTAACATGGGAGGAAGCCAGAACAAACCCACACAAGTGCAGGAAGGACACGCAGACTCCATACAGAAGGCGCCTCAGCTGTGAATTGAACAGGAGAACTTCTTGCTGTGAGGTGACAATGTTAACTGCTGCACCACTGGGCCATCAGTCTATGATTCACAGAGAAACATACAGGCAAATGGGAATATTGATGATAATAGCATTGATGTACTCTGGTTGCTATGGGTACATCAGTGCCTAAAGATTATTCCCAGATCCATGAATCTATGTGATGCTTTACAAAGAATGATTGGAGATCTATATAGTTATCAATAATCTGGACTATTGAGTATCTCTACACATGCAGTCCATTATTATTTATGCAAAGGAGCTTCTTTGTTTTTCTTCCTAGCCACAAACATTTTTGCATTGTCAATGCAGATAAAAATTGCCAGCATTCAGCAATTTGTGGTAGTTTGAGTGTTTTCCAATGCCTTGCAATGGATTTCTTGGCAGCAGTGAGCATTCCATAGGGAATGGAATGAGGGTTTTTTAAGGCCAGGGTGGGCACCATAGATCATTAAATGTTTGTCCACGTCTGTGTTGTGGCATATCTTCCCAATTTATTCCAAAAACAAGACCAAAATTGTATTAGAGGGTGCATCCAAAATATATACTCCCAAGTGCCATTATGTTGAAACTTGACTGACATTGCCAGCAAGAGGGAATGCAGTCTGAAAATCATTTTGACAATAGGTATTGATTTAAAGAAAACAACTCTGTGAAGGCATTTCCAAGCAAACAACCTCCATCTTAGAGAGAATGTAGTTTCTGTAGGCATTTACAGGACCTGGGACATTTGTTTATCTGCAATATGGCATTTACAGGACCTGGGACAATTGTGTATCTGCAGTATCTGTACTGTTGTCTTCCAGGTGGTCTTGCCTATATCCATGTGCCATGTTACAAATAAGATTTAATTAATAAGACCATGAGGTCAGATACACTTGTTTTATCCTGCCCAGTATTTGTCGGTTTATTAATATAAAGCTAAAAATACCATGAGTTAATATTGGTATTCCAGTCTGTTGAGTGTCAACAGTGAATTGGAACATAGAGTGAAGCTGATAGTAATGCATGGTATGCTTCTGTGAGAGACTATGTTCTACCACAAAGTCAGGTAATGAGCTAGTAGTGCAACTTGACTTTAATTGAAAGGCTAGAAATAGTTGCTTGTCCTACTATTCATCCAGAGAAAAATCTGTCCAGCATCTTGAAAACGTGGAGTGTGCTCCAAATGGAAGGCTCAGAAATGTCAGGGGGTTGAAGTTGTCATATTTCATAGAAATTACACATATGATCTTATAGAGAACATTTAGGTACTGTGAGATGCCAAGTGTTGCAAGTTTATCATGATATCCTATTACTACAGCATTCATTAACAATTTTTTTCATACTATTTTCACAGGGCTCTTCCTATGATAACATGGGATGAAAATTAATGTGTAGGTCATTCATCATTGCAGAGGCTCACACTGGTGCTGGTCCCATCAAGCAAAGCTCCCCATAGAGTCTAGATGGCAGCCTGGTATGTTACTAACAGAGTAGATGGATGAATGTTTCCTTCAATTTGGAAAGCATAGGGATACTCAATAGACTTGTAGGAAAGGAAAGGAACTATAGGGATTTCTGGATCGTATTATCCAACATTCTCAGTATCTTATAAGGGATTTCGAAGGGGAGTCCTTGAATAATATAAAAGATCTTGAGCTATAAGACCATCTTAGTTAAAATCAAATTAATGCCAAATGGGATGTTCCAAGTCTCTCACTCTTCTAGATGATGTTCATCATGTTTATAGAAAGCTATAAAAGCATTCTTTTCAAATTCAGTAAAAAAGTCTAAACAAAAAAAAAGATGATTCATTAAATAAAATAGATATTTATCTCTTTTGTTCCCCTGCATATTGGAGCTAACCTAATGCCTAAATATTTCAAATATGAAGTTTTAAAAGTGAAGTTATATTTATCATTTGCATTTTGTGAATAATGCACATATTGCAACTAGTAGTAAGTCTTCTCTGGATGTCTTCCTGAAATGCTAAAAGGTCATCCATTAACAGAGTGACCCCACTACTTGTATAATTGCTGGTACTTTTGTTGGATGTAGTGCTGAATATGGTCCAGAGATTCTGCACTAAGGGCTGTATGGTCAAGATAAATAACAATGAAGCAAATGGCAACCTTGTATGACTCCATTAAAGATACTCAGTGGTTTAGAAATAAAGTAGCCAATACACAATAATGTCCCTAAAGGTGTCCTGCACATGTTGAAGAATATATCTGACCACCCAACTTCCAATAGTTGGATGAAAATAAATGAAAAACAACATTAGTTGCCTTCTATTCATCTATTGATCCTTGGTGTAATGCTGTCAGCACATTTATAAAAGACAACGGAAAACGAAAGAATGCCACTACTTGGAATAAATATGGCCATGTGACATTATCAGATGCCTTCTTCACATCTACAAATAGGAGAGCTAGTGATACATTATAAACATGACCCTTTTCCAGCCATTGCACAACGCTTAAGATATGATTCCAGGATGACCTGCCTTTGACAAAACCAACTTGGTCCAGATGTATTAAGGAATGGAGCAATGGGGTCAACCAGGCTGCTCAAACATCCATGTAAATTCTGTTTTCAGCATTAAGCAAGGAGATTAGCCTATAACTAGAAGGCAGCAGTAGGTTTAAGCAGAGGGAGGAGAAGAGGTTGTTTCTATGAGGGGGATTCCAAGAAATGCCACTGAACATGTTTTCCAGAGAAGACTATACCTGCTGATGAGTAACTTATAATACTTCAGATGAGAGATCAGCATTGCCTACAGCTTTATTAGTCTTCATTTTTTTTATTAATGTGCGCACTTCTTCAATAATAATAGGTTTGATGAAATTTTGCATTTGATCTGGGGTTTGTGTAGGCAGTGCTAAGAAAATAGAAGTCAGACTAGTGTTGACAGAAGGGATGCTGAGTATTTCTTTACATTCCATGATATTAGCTATGAAACTGACTTAAGGTGTCCTGGAGTGAAGTATCATCTGTATTATGTCCATTTTCCGGCACTCTTAGGGTGGAAGCTGCTTGATATTTTTCTTAATCTACTGACCAATCTAGAGTATACTTGTGGGGATATTGAAGGAGAAGACTGTGCAGAGCAACTTCAATTTTCTTACTTAAAATATTTTGGATTTTTGCTTTAATCAGTGTTAGGGTTTTAAAAGAGGTTTGAATTTTGAGGGAAGGCTTCCACAACTCCTGTTGATACTGCTGTTGAAACAGTTTTAGTTCACTGTTCCTTGTCTCCTTAGCCTGCTGGCTCAGGATCTCAAATTAGCATGTCTCCTGGAGTGCAAACTGACAAAAACTCGATTGGCTTTGAGCAAAAGTATTGCAAGTATAGCTGAATGTTCCATGGTTTGGGAGACAGGAGGTTCTAGTCTGAAATAAAAAACAGGCATTCTATAGTCTCATGGTCAGAATACTGCCATGGGATTACCCTGAAGTGGGGCAAGAATCTAAGAGATCATTTTCAAAGTATATTCTGTCTATGCTTGTAGAGCTACCAAACTGAGATGGTAAGTGTAAGGATTTGATGTGGGGCTGGCAAATGCACCTAGGTCAACTGACGTCATTTCAACTGCCTAGGCTTTAAAAAACTTTGTAGGTCCAGTCAGATAGAATGGGCTCTCTGAGCTTAAGAATCCTGCAGATCAGTGATACAGCTGAAGCCCCTTAATATAATTAAGGAAACCTAGAATTGTCGTGCCTTGTTCCCATGACTGGATGAAAATAAATGGAATCCAAAGTCAGTATGCACTTTTCTGCCCAGAGCACCACATTTGCTACCTCCCCTCCAATGACAGACAGAGTGAGAGCAGCTGTCTGGGAGTTGTATTTGGGGAGAGTTTTTCTTCAGTAGCATAGCAACTTCCTTGTGTTTGGTTGTCTAATGAGCTGAGACAGCAACTAAATTATAATGCCATTGAAATCAATTTAGTATGTTCAATATATGAGAAATGAATTTACATTTTGCCAGGATACCTGGAGATCTTTGTGTATCCCAGGTACACAAACAAGCCTGCTTGCAAGTTAGTTTAATGCATTGTTAGTGTTAAGGAATTTCATCTACGCATATAGCTTGGGAGTGAAGTACTTTCATTCCTCTGCATCAGGCGCAGAGTGTCACTCTACCTTATTTATAGCAACATGATATAGTCTCCCTCTATGCAAATTCAGTAGGGCTGCAGGTGAGTTCCATAAACAATAGAAAACAGTTCAAGGAAGAAGAAGTCATGAAAATCATTTAATAGCCTTTATACTTTAGACAGTAATTTAACAAGAAAATCTCATACAGGAAAAACAACATTTCAACAGCTGAATAACTATGTACAAGATAGCAAATGTCCGCCAAGGTTTTATGAGTAACCTCAGCCATCTCCACTCCACTCCTCTAGGAGGAGATGTCTACCACCTAAGAATCTGGAGAACTGATGACCACATAATAGAGTTCCACATAATGTGTCCCATATGGATTGATAATAAGTACAACGTCAACATATAAATTCCTACAACTTCCTGCATAAGGAAACCCAGGCAATTACAGACTCATAAGTCTGACCAGCCTCATATGCAAAGCATTGGAAAGACTTACCATGGATTTAATCAATCATGGCATAGGGAATCTCCAAACACTAGATTCATCAAGGGCAGTCATGCTTACTCAGCCTGGAGGAATTTTTTGAAAAGGTCGCCAAAGTAAAGGATGAAGACAAAATGGTAAACATCACATATCTCAACCTGGCCAATGCTTTTGACTCTCTTTCCCCATTAAGCATAGTTGAAAAGCTAAATAAACTGGGAATTAACCCCTGTGTAACACACTGGATAGCTGGATGGTTCATAGATATGATGCAGGATATCAAAACGGGAGGTTATCTCCAGAGAGAGACCAGTCACCAGAGGGGCTCCCCAAGGTTCTGTACTGGGACCTCTCCTATTTGGCATATACTTTTCTGAAGTAAAACCCAATACAAAAGTGTTCTGGCTAAGTTTGCAGATGAATGCAAGCTAGGAGCAGTCATTGAATCTCCAAATGAATTAGCCATCCTGCATAAAAGTTTCTCTCAAATAAATAACTGATGCCAAAAATCATGAACTGAAATGAAATGCCAAAAAATGCATTATTGTATCCTTTGGGAAGTCATCTACCCCAAGAACTACCATATTGACAGTAAACTGAATGGTAAATCTGATTACCATTCATACTGTACTACAAACTCCACACATACACCTCTATTGCCTGCTCTGCAGATTGTTACTCTCTATACAAACCTAACACATCTCACTTATTATTTCCTTCCTTGCTCTATCATACTTTCGCTCTCTGATAATCGACTATCTTAGCTCCTTAGCAATACCTTAGACAGTGTTTATTTCTGCACAATAAATGTTATATCTACGCGGATAAAGTAAACCTAACATACAATAATCTAGGTTAATCTTGCACCATCCTTTGAATGTAATCACTTTGCTACTAATATATATTTTTAATTAATTTTATGTACAATGTGTGCTGTTTTCAACAATTGTCATATAAAATATGTATTCCTCTGTAGTTACAATTACTATACTTTATACTAAATGTGTTGTATGCTCTGCTTTGTTTTGTTTTACATCTATTGCAGCTTTTCCCTCCAAGCCTTCACTGAAAATGGACACCTGCCAAGTTGGACTATCCCAGTAAACAAATATCAAATAAAGAAATAAATAAAATCCTATGAGTTGACCCAGTTGTTCAAGACTTGGGAACTTATGTGGACAGCGACCTAGCTTTTGCCCAGCTTGTGCCAATTATTGTAAGAAAGTCCTTCTCTATATTGCACAGCTTATAAACAAAGTGATTGTATCTAGATCTGGGGATGTCATTGTCCCCTTTACTCAGCCCTCATTAGGCCAGTCATTGAATGTAATGCCCCCTTTGGCATGTATCTTTCCAGACACATGCAACAGCTGGAATGCCTACAGAGATACCTTACTGAAAGGATACAAGACCTAAATGACTTGTCTTGCATGGACCAACTCAAAGCCCTGTCACCATACTCAGTATTTTACAGACTGCTAACAGGTGACCTTTGTCTGGCATACAGTGGATTTACTGCATATCAGCAAGACAAATATCATCATAAATACTTGGTCTAGGGATCTAAACCTCTTCTGCAACATCAACAGAAAAGATTGAAGGGATAGTTATATCTCACAGAGGATAGCGCTGATGTGAAACAGACTCCCCATTCACATAAAACAATGTTCATCCCAGTCCATGTTCAAGCACAACTTGGATCTATGAGTGGGAAATAGAAAATTTCCCCAAGGACTACTCCCATATGGTTAGAGGTAGCTCTTAAATGCTCTATTCTATGCATAGTTCTCCTCAAATTATCTATGGTAGGATCCCAGTTATTCTCATTGGGCAATATATAATTATCAACCATGGAATGGGTAAGGCCAATCTATAATCAAATGGGATAGGTTAATCTGAGTACAAAAAGAAAAACTGGCAAGACTTAAAATGGCCCACAAGGCAGCTAGCCTAGCACTTATTTATGAACCTATATGAAATAGCTACCATTAGATAAGTCCAGTTTTAACAGGCTGGGTAACCAAAGTTGCCTTATGAAAATGACATTTACAATGCAGCTATGACCAAATAACCAAACCTCAAAACTACATAAGATCACAACACTAAAATCAACAATACAAAAAAAAAAAAAAAAAACACTGCCCCATTACTGGAGATACAGTTTATTAAGCTTTAGAGGTTTTGTTCCAGGACAAAAAGTAACCTCACCTGAACAAAGTCCACATCACTTTCCCTTTCTTTATATACATAGATAAATAGATCACATGAAAGTAAATAAATGAAATAAAACGATTCAGCGGTAAAACATCTTAAAAAACACATCCAATGACAAGTAAAAAAAATAAAAAAATTTAAATGTTTCACCTATTTAAAATATAAATCAAAGACTGGCAGCTCTTAAAACTAAACCACTGTGTATAGGATCATAGGGCCATAGAAGCTTACTAGGCTAATAGCCCTACAGCCTTTACAAGCCTAGCCATGTTTCCCCAGTTGTTAGTGGTTAAGTAAGTGAAGTTCACAGAGGTAAGGGTCTATGGTAGTTGTGTTTGCAGAGGGTCAGGGACGGGCTCTGTTTCACATGAATCGGAAGCTTGTTCCAGATAAGTGGCAGTCTCTGGGATATGTATCTATCTCTCCAGCTTGAATTGTTCATGTCAGAGGTTAGGTTCAGATCCCTGGAGTGAGTGACCCTTTTGCAGTTTGATTTATGAATGTGTAACATTTCCATCAGGGCTGGGTCAGAAACTACCCTGTATGCCAGGCACAGGACACCCCTTAGCAAGAACCACCACAAACCAAACGGCACCAGACGTATATATTAAACTATATGACCAGACAACTAGCTCCAGAGGCAGACTGCAGCAAACAAACCAGCCATGGCTGAAATTAATTTAAAACTTGACCTTTAATAAAAGACTGCAATATATTAAGCACTTTCATCTGAACTAATCAGGGACTTCATCAGAACTGCACAGTCCAAAAAAACAATGCCTTAAATAGACATCAATTAATGACATCATAGTGCAATTAAATTCAATAAGTTCAACCCTATGAATTTAAAGCTATATTACACCATTGCTATCTATTACATATAAATAGAAATAAAAATACATGTCTAAAACTTGGACAAGAAATAAATAAATTAATAAAAAGTGCTGAAGTTGTTATAACTCTAGTTATTTCAATTTTAGGATACTATCAATGCAGATAGATTCATTAAGGCCAGGAAATTTGTCCACAGCTGTCAAGAGCAGCCATTATAAGTTCAGAGGCTAGGTTAAGATCCCTGGAGTGAGTGACCCTCATGCAGTTTGATTTACAAATGTGTAGCATTACTATCAGGGCCAGGTCAGAGACTGTCCTGTAAACCAGGCACAGGTCACCTTAGCAACCTTTAGGAGACAGAATACAGTGACAGGGCTTTCAGTCTTTCCACATAACATTTGTTTTGTGTACCCTGTAATTTCTTGGTGAGACACCTCTGTGGTCTCTCCAGTTGTTACAGGTGTCTGCTGAGGTACATGCAAAAAGGAGCATTGTACTCAATTACTGGTCTGATGAGGGTCGAGTATAATGGACTTATAATATTATTAAATCTAGATGTAATATCTTTACTAATACAATGTGCCACATAGAAGGATTTCCTTGCTACATACTGTGGATACATGGTGGTAAAGTTCAGGTTGCTATCAAACTGAGTACCCAGGTCACGTACCATTGGGTCTACACTTAGTGGGGTGCTTTCTATAATGTAATTAGCATGGATATCAGCTTTCCCAAAGGGACTAATAATGCATTTTCTTGCATTTAGCTTTAATCTGTGGCATTGTACCCAATCATTTATCTACTTTAATCCTGTCTTCAGTATATTAACATAATTGGGGGACTCAAGTGATTGCTTCCAATTTCCAAACATCAGCAAACTTGGTCAGCCACAGGCCATCCAACTTTGCCTGGACATCTGAGAAATAAATTCTGAACAGTGATGGGCCCAGCACAGAACCCTGTGGTATGCCACTGGTGGCTGATCTTTTGTTAGAGGTGAAGTCACCCACTTTGACAATACGTCTCCTGTTGATGAGCCAGTTGGCTATCCATCTGGTAATGTAAGGGTTAATTCCCAACTGGGAAAGTTTCTCTATAATACCTGAGTAGGGGATTGTGTCAAATGCCTTGACTATGTTGAGATAGGCAGTATGCACTGTCTTTCCCTCGTCCAGGGCCTTGGTGACTTTCTTGATGAAGTCAACCATATTTAGCAGATATGATCTACTTTAATGAATTCAAATTGGGTTCAGTCCAGATTTTGGAGATTACCTATGTCCTTGTTAATAAGGTCCACAATGATTCCTTCCATGGCCTTGCAGATGAGGTTAGTCAAGCTTATGGGCCTATAACTCCCAGGGCCGGTTGATGGTCCTCCTTTGTGCAGAGGGATTATTGTTGCTGTCCTCCATTCCACTGGTGCATAACCAGTTTGCAGGCTGTGGTTAAACAAGGATCCAAGTTAGTTTGCTAGGTCATGTTTTAAGTTGTTTAATAGACAACCTGGGATATTGTCTGGCCCCATTGATACTGTGTTTTTGGCCTTGGAGAACACTGAGATTACGTGCTCTGAGGAACAGTATCAGGTGTACTTTGGGGATGACAGAAGTTTGCACCAAATCTATCAGCTAGCTGGTTGGTTATTACCTCCGATTGAGTATGGATGCTGGTAGCCACAACCAATTTAGCAAATAACTGGGTATTCTCTTTTAGATTTCGGATGTAGTTGAAGAATGCCTTGTGATTTTCCTTAGCTAGGGAGGCTATTTCTTTTCTGTAATTAGCTTTAGAGGACTTGACAAGCTCTCTAATTTGTTTGTTTAAGCTAGAAAGGGATTTCTTCCTCTGCTGAGCCAGTTGTCTCTTGTTCTTAGATGTTACCTTCTTTCTCTTATTGTGTAGCCTGTTTATACTAGGGGTCCACCAGGGTGGCTGTTTTTTTGGCAAGACCTGTTTTTAATCCAGTCAGGTACAGCTGATTCTTAAACTGCTTAAGTGGTTATGCAGGGCATTGGTGTACTCCTCTGCACAGGAGTCTGTGTTATCTGCATTTAAGGGGGCTTTGAAACGTCTTATACCATCACTTTGTAGGAGGTAGTTTGTCTATTAAAAATTCTTAGGCATTTTTGAGCTAAATGGGGTATCTGATCTTATAATTACATAGAACGAGACTAATTTATGGGTCAATCTTACTAAGAAGGAAATCACACAAGGGGTGCAATCTTCTCCCATGTTAGAGAGTACTATGTCAGAGACATTTGAGCATCTTGTGGGTGTGCTGACTAGCTGTTCTAAAGCATTTGCATTGACAATGTCCAATAACCTCTAAGCCAGCATGTTTGTGGTCATGTATGTTTCCTTAAAGTCACTCATGAGTAAGGTGTCAGGTTGTATGGCAAGTGACTCCAGTAACATAAAGTCACCCATGAGTAAGGTGTCGGGCTGTATGGCAAGTGACTCCAGTAAGTCCAGGTATGCGGTATGCTTTTTCTGTTTCAAGGTGGGGCACCTATAGCTAGCTATGATTTGGTAGGGGGCTTTGAATATAGTTAATTGGGCATGGAGTAGCTCAAGGTAGTTATACTGTTTAACCAATCTGAAGTTGTACTCATCCTTAATGAAGATGGCTATACCTCCTCATTTGGTTCTTTCATGCTCCATTTGTGGTCTGAACATATGGAAGGCATTGTAGCCCTGCATGGCCTGGGTGCTTTCTCTGCCTTTGAATCATGTCTCAGTTACTGCACAGACGTCAAAATCTTTCAAAGCGAGTAGTGCTTCCAGCGAGTGCAGTTTCTTCTTAAACTCCTGTCATTAAGCAGCAGTACCTTGAGTTAATCTAGAAAGGATTTTGTTATGTTGGGAGGTTGGTTATTTTGACACTGCCTAAAAAAGGCACAATAGGCGAGGCTAATGCCTTTGTTGGTATCCGAAACCCTAAAGGAGACAGGTATAGACCATCTCTGGCAAAGCAGCATGACCTGCCAACCATGTCTTCTCAGGGTGACAGATACTGGATCCCCTTGGACTGACACTGGAAGCTAAGTAATTTGTTAAAGTCAATCATTTTTCATTTGTATTGTGGCATCATCCTTGGAGAAGGTAGAATACTGCTTAAGGCTAAACTTATACCTAACCATGACACATAATCTGAGAGATCAGTCATGTCTCTCTTCATATAGCCCAGTGAGGTACATCTCAACTCATTCACTCCCACGTGGACTATGATGGAGTCATACCAGTACTTGTGGTTGACTGACTTGAATGCTTGAGTGACTTGATGGATTCAGGCACCTGACAGCCAGTTAACCATAACCCACTCCTTATCCAGCCAGGCACCTTCAGATTAATCTCTGGGGGGACATATAGCATTTAAAAGTAACTGCCAATATAGCTCCCTATATTTTAATTAAGCACACTGATTGCCACCCCAACCAGAATTTGAAAAGATGCATTCTAAAATGAAAAAATCTCTTAAAAACCACAACATTCATTGCTGTGCTTCTATAATTCATTGTTGAAATTACCAGTTTTAATTGCATAAATATGCTGGTATGTTCTAGTTTTTAAAGCCTGTTTAATCTTTTCAGTATATAATGTAGGGCATGCTAAACAACTAGTTATATACACTACCCCCTTAATGTTACAATTATATCTTCCATTTTCTGAAATAACCTTTGATCAGCTAGAAACTTTTATATTAGTAGAGTCATAGTTTGCATGTACCGTATTCTTTCATCATCTCTTGTACAATTAAATTGAGGTAGCCTCTGTCCAAAAGAATAACCATCAAGTTACCCAGTTCTGTAATTATCTGGAAATCCTCTGAAACCAATCTACTCAGTCTCACCATTTGACACCTTAGCGAGTTTTTTTTTCTGCCAGGGTGGATGGCTACTGTTACAGTTTAAAATACTGCTAGAATACATAGCCTTCCCATAAATTTTAGATTCATATCTTTATTTTGCCATAATTTTAATATATATTCCAAAAACTAATACCATAAGCATTAGTTTCTCCTACAAACTTAAAAAAAGGTGGCGGTGGTATTAATATAACTGAAAAAAAAATCATTAAATTTCTCCAACCTGTCCCTCTATATATTAAAAATATCATTCAAAACTATAAATATTTGTCAATATAGTGTCAGAAAATAGAAGAAAAAAAATTCTGTCACTGCCTTAACACCACATTAGCGGATACAGAGGCCGAGGCCACTTGCATTCCCACTCCCCTAGACTGGATTTTATATTCTCCTGTAGAAAAAAATTGTTTTTAAAACCATGTCCATACAGCCTGTAATGATATTGATATAACTTTTGAGTAAATTCCTTCACAGTAGCTAATGCCTCAGAAAACCATTTCATCCCTAATTTGTGGTGGATTACTAAGAATACATTTTTCACATTCATTGTCACAATTAAACAATTATTCAGAAAATTAAACTCAGATATTTAAAAAAATGCCATGAGTTCTTAATTAGCTGCAGCTTATCATCATAAAAGTCTGTTAACCTTAAATCCACACATTTCTCTAAATGTTTTGTCTTAGATCCCTCTATAGTTACAGTAGGCATTAAATATTCATAAGTAAGTACAAGGGTAGCTACCCCTGTGGACCATTTTAAGCCTAGCCAATTTCCTTTTTAAAAGTGAGAATCAAATCCTGTACCTTGTGCCTTTAAGGTAAACACCTTAACCATTATGCCAACTACTCCATGTGGATCACTGACTGCTTTAACACCTTTTGGAATTCAATTCCAAAAATGGATGTAATCAAAGGTCTTTTGATACTCAAATAGTACAACAATTTTGTAGCAAGTTCATACATTAAATTATGTCCTCCAACCTAAACTCCAGCCAGGTGTATACTATGTTGATTTCATTTCTGGATATCGTTACAAATAATTCAACATTATTCAAATAAGCTAACATTTTCTGGTAAGAGAAAAAAAAATCTGTAATAATGCCTCACACATCTTTGTTTGATTTCATTATACCTATGCTGCTGTCTTTTCTAGTTTAACTAATAATATTTCACCTCTGGACTTGTTGCAATATACATTAGTCCTGTGATCTAACAAGAATCTTAAATCATTTTCACAGAGATTTTTCATATAAGGTTAAGGAAAGAGCCAAAGAAGGGCTATAAACACATTCCCTAACTAATTTATCATTTTACTTCTACAATGCGGATCTGTAATAATGATTATAAATTTAAGCTCCTGATGAAAATTTTCAATTAAGCCAAATTATCCATCAACTTTGGTCCTGTTGATGAAACAAAACTAAATCATTTTACAAATGCTGCTCCATGCAAAGGTGTTATGTCTAGGTGGCTATGGTTGTAAATCTTAAAGCTACCACGCTCAAAAACAGTACCTGGTTCATCCCTGAGAATCAACAAGCTCAGCCTCTCCCCTGCCTTTCCCTGACCAAGGTCCTAAAGTGCTCAGTGCTGAGTGGTTGTCTGTCGTATTCTATCGCCCCTTGATATCATTTGGGTTCCGGTGTTCCTTCTTCATAAGCCTCTGTGATCTCCCTTGAGATGGACATTGCTGAAAAAAGCCTTCATTGAACTCATGTGATTGTCTATCAGCCTTAGTACCTTTTGAACCTTTCTTATAATTGTTGCCTGAAGGAACTGGATACACTTTTGTGTTCCTATAATCTGCTTCATCATATAACAACTTTTTTGTTTTCTGTTGAGAACCACTTCACAAGATGTTTCTATATCTGTCAAAATCTTATTGTAGTGTACTCATAAATAAGGGATATCAAGTCTCTTAAAATTTCATTCTTGATATCTGCTTCCAGTTTGCTCAGTTCCACAATATAGTCTCTAATTAACAATTGCATCAGTTCCATTCCCATTTTATCAATTAGCTCCAAAAGTTTCACATGCAACACAAATCCTTTCTTAAGGCCATTTGGGAAGGTAGATGTAGTGCATCATATGCAGTGATTGCGCTCTGATATTGGGAAAAATAAACTTGAAAAGCACATCTTAAGTGTGGGATACAATTGTAACTGTGCTTGGGGGCGTGTAACAATTGTTACATTACTCCCCAAGAGCTGTTATGAATGGGTTTTCTGCAAGGAATTGTTCTTGCCTCTCCACTGTCCCCAGCTACTCTTTTTCATTAAGGATTACCATCAGTCAAATATACCACAAATACAGCCTCACTATTTTCATTGTTCAGAAAATGCATGTCAGCACAAAACCTACTGTCCCATTAACTTTTTAAATGACTTAGAGCAACATTTAAAAACTGTTCATGATTTTCTTACTTTCAGTCCACCTCACCCATTCTTAAGGAAATAAGCTGATACATCCACTGCTGTCTATATTACAGCATTCGCAAGGTGATTTATTGGCTTTCAAAATCAGTAAAACACTTAATGCTTTTTCTTTTTTCTGTAACCAGTAGTGCATGGAACAGATAAAGCAATGCACTACAAAGAATTACCATCATATCTCTGATCATAAGCTTTTATTATGTGCTCTCAAAATATTTGCAAAGATGCACCTCTTATGTTTGGCATCCATATATTAAATATATAATAAACTGGCTATGATCAGTGACCCGATGATATTCCTTTATATAAAATACCCTTTGGGACACTTCTATATTTAATGCACTCTATAGAAAAAGCATTGTCCATTTATAATCCAAGATATTTTTTGAGCAGTCTTTCAAACCTGTACATTTTTACCTTAAGAGTGTTGCTTGCACCTTCACAGATTCTACACCATCAGTATGAAAACCAAACCTGAAAGCCTTTTTAAACCATAGATTTACATCATTATGCAGGGGGTCAATTACACTACCACTTGTTTGCGCCCATTCATTCTCAGAAATATTAGACCCACCAACTATAGCTTCAGCATAAGGAGTAACTTTGTTGACTCACTGGTTGCTTGGACTGTTCTGATTTTTACTCATATGGGCCACAATGACTGATACATTCAATTTCAGCACTTTATCCATCTTTTTAACAACATGAGTCATTAAACCCAACAGTAGTGTTAAATATGTGGACTAGAAGAGTCATACATGTCTTGAATTGCATCAGAGTATAAATCATGTGACATCATTCATGGGTGGAAAACAGCCCAAGACCAAATAACTAAATAATGAATAATAATAATAATAATAATATAATATATAATAATAACTTGCTACACTTGGCTTTGCTTCGCTCCCCTGCCCTACCCTATCCCCAATTCCCACCCACCCCCTTCTTACTCTGATATTATATAAACATTTCACTTGTGATTCTCATTCCAAACCCTCCTCAAATGATCTTACTACTTTTGTGCATAGACTTCTGTTTCTTGTTTCCTACTTCCCTATCTCCATTTAATTTTTAACCCCATTGCCAACCATCTTTCTCCCTCCCATATGGGTTTCCACTATATCCATTCATAATCATTGCCTACCTAATAGCACCTATCTATTCCACATTGTATCTTTTACTTTTCTCAAATAAATTCTCATTTCTTTTTATTTTCACTACACCATTATACTCTAGCCTTTTATACACCTCTATTCCTTACATTCCAAAGAATATACCAGGACAACCTAACTATCTTCTTTCATATAAAATAATTATGTTGTTACCTATCCTCTACTAGCTTTCAGAATCTACCATCACTGACTCTCCTACTGCCCTGCAACTTCTTATTTCCTTCTTTGTTGCTACTTCCCCACTACCTGACATCAATGAAATACAGATTCCTGTACTTAATTATGCTATTATTCAGCTTATCTTCTATTCACCTGCTACTGTGCCATCTTTCATTCTACCATGACTCAATAATATCACTCAACATCTCTCTAACTCTGTCCCACCCACCTATTCATACTTCCGATTTACAATCTGCACACATTGCACTAAACCTATTTAATTTTGCCCCTCATCTTTATTCCAAATATAGACTAACTAACTGCACTTCATCTCAATAAAAACAAAATTAAGTGTAATAATTCACTCCAGAAAACAAGTATGCATAATTCCCCAATATACTAAATGTCTTATAGGAGGAGATATAAATCCTAATCCTGGCCCCACCTATCACAATGAACACAAAGATAATTCTCTCCCATACTTCTCTAACTCAAGAACAGCCAATCCCTAACCCTGGTGATCTAATGCCTGGATTACCCAACATAAGCCTGATGTTCTTGCTGTAACTGAAACTTGGCTTAAACCCAGTGTAAATAATTCAAAGTTATACCTCCTGGCTATACTATCATTCATAATGACCGTATAAAGAAGAAAGGTGGTGGTATTTCTTTAATATTTCCTACCACCTACCACATTTCCCCTTATAGCAAACCAATACCAAAATTCAGCTCTGCAGAGCTTCTTATTTCTTTGCTCAAAATAAACAGATTTAAACAAATATGTATTACTGTTCTTTATATCCCTCCTGGCAACAATATAACTATACTGGAAAATATCCTACATTAGATATCTGTAACATAAAACACTACTAGGTGGTGTGAATGTCAGTTGGTTGGACATAAACTCTAATGCCCCTACATCCTCCATGAACTTATATGGTTTCACAGAACCAATTAATAGCCCCACACATTATAGCAAGACATAAAATTCCCTATTAGACTGTATCCTATTATCAGACCCTAGCAAGTATTCCACCACAGGTATAATGTCAGACTCTCAGAAATACAAGCAAAGACCAGCACTTGACTCTGTGAAACACCATCAACCAACCACAAAACTAATTGACCTAGGTTTCGTCTTTATTCAGACTTCTTCAGAATAGTAATAAAAACAATTTAGACCATGCAAGCTTAAATAAGAGACAAGTCATGACATCATTACTTAATTGATTAATTGACATCCATCTTACTTAAAGCAAACTGAACACACTAAAACAATATTAGAAATACTGAATTGTGAATTAAATATGATGTTAATTACAAAAACATACAATAAAACATACATTAATAAAATGCAGTAAAAGCATTACTTGTAATCCCATTATCTAAGAATATGTTTTAATTTGAAAATTGGGGCAATACTAATATAATCATTGATGTTGGGTAATACCATGGCATTCAATCTCAGTTGCCACCTCATTTCACTAATGTCAAGGTGAAGGTCGAGGACCTTACCCTGTACATCCCTAACAACTTGTTGTATTACACAAAATTTAAATACATGCCCACCATTCAACTCAATATGTCTGTACAAAACATTAGTTTTTTTTCTTTTTTTCTAATATTGTTTTAGTGTGTTCAGTTTGCTTTAAGTAAGATGGATGTCAATTAATCAATTAAGTAATGATGTCATGACTTGTCTCTTATTTAAGCTTGCATGGTCTAAATTGTTTTTATTACTATTCTGAAGAAGTCTGAATAAAGACGAAACCTAGGTCAATTCATTTTGTGGTTGGTTGATGATGTTTCACAGAGTCAAGTGCTGGTCTTTGCTTGTATTTCTGGTTGATTTATTTTCCAGTTGTCGCTATGGAGAGTAGTGGTTCTGGACCAGATATTTAGGGTCTGTTGGAACGTATCAACCAGAAACTGGCTGAACACACTGTTCAAATTAAGCAGCTAGTGGACAGGCAACAGAGTGGTCGCATTCCTGGTGCCTGTTTGGTGTCCACAGGTATGCCACCTGTTCCAATTGCTACCAGAGGTATGGTGGCTGAAGGTTCTTGTTCTAGCCTCCCTGAGGTGAACACCGATGTGGGGGCTCAAAGTTCATCAATGAGGGAGAAAAGTAGAGCGGAAGATTTAGCAAAATTGGATGTTTTGCGATGGAAAGTTAACAAATATAATTTCCAGCAGAACGGTATGGTGCTCAACACAGAGAGGGCTGTTTTTAAGCCCCTAGTTGAGCACTTAAAGGATTTTGAAAAGAAATTATTTTCCATGAAGAAATTACAAATTGAGAATTATTATTTGCACAAGAACATTGAGTTGGGCTTGGTCCCCTGGGGTTTACGCACCTGGAAGTATCCAAATGGGATCAAAGGTAAAAATGACATGATAGATGAAGTTCATAAGCTATATGATAGAACAGGGTTTGAGCTTATGAACATCATTATTAAACATAATGATCAGGCAATTGCTAGGTATCTGGCTGAATTGGAGCGTGAAAATGAAAGCACTACGACTGATTTGAAGTTTGAACATTACTTCACCAATTGCACCAATATGTTGGCCAGTGTTGATTCGCATTGTGCGATCATTTATGAGAGAAAATCTCATAAAATTGTGCGTGACACTAACGAATATAGGCATAAAAAAGTTTACCCGCTTTCTGAAGGAAATTTTACATTTCGGGCTCGTTCACCCAATCACGAATCGGATGGAGAAGAGGAAATGACGAGAATGGCTGGTAGTATTAATACGCGAATGGCAGAGGAGGAATTCCCTTTAGAAGGAGGCCCAAGGCGTTCAGAGAGGATCAAGGGATGCAGTCAAACAAATCAGCGTCAAGGAGGTGGCAAAGTCAATGAGTTTCAGAAGCAGGGTGCAAGGCTGAAAGAGAGGTTTTATGCCCAACAGCAGTACAATGGCGGTCGGACAGAATGGAGGAGGTAGTTATCAATGGCCTAGCGCCTTTTGAAGGTGAGGTTTTTAGTCATCTGAATTATGCTGACAATTTTGTTTTTCAGTTACAAGCGGATGGTATTAATATAGACAAGCGTATTGGGGTGAATTTCACCCTAACGGATGAGACTGGCCTTGGTGTTTTTGAAGATGTCACTTGTACAAATGGAGTAGATATTCGTAATGTGACTTTTTTTAAAGATGGTAGTGGCATTGACTTGGATTTCAATTAGCCATTTGATGAAAACAATGAGTGTAATGAAACATGCGATATACTCATGGGGGACATTACAGACTATTTGTTTGGCAATATTGATGTTTGTGTTGCATCTGAACAGTTATTTGGTGCGAATGAAGGGCCTAAAGTCAGGATTAGCACTGGAATGGATGGTAATATGGATGGTTATGAGGAAAGTGCTTTTACGATAATGAAGTCTAGTGGCATTTTTGTAGAACCCAATGGAATACTGTGTATTAGTGAATCATTTGGTGTCAATACTGGCTCATCAGTTCCTTTGACTGACAGTGAGCTGAATGATTCAAACGCTGATTTAAATATTAATTTGACTTCTGTTATTTCAATTGTAAATAGTGACAAACTTATCAGTTCTGCTTGTGAATGCATTGATGTACCCATGGACGGTATTGAAGGGAATATCGGTGGGGAAATTGAATATTCAACAGAAGAGCAATTGATAACAGATAATGGTGATTGTATTAGTTTCCCTGTGGTTGTTTGCAACAACCATGGTGAGTCTGCTCCTTGTGGTGCATCTAAACATTTATTTAGTATGAATGATGAGTTTAAAGTTTGTTTTAATACTGAAATGGATGGTAACATGGATGGACATGGTGAAAGTGATTTTATGACAATAGAGTCTAGTGGCATTAATGTAGAACCTAATGAAATTTCTTGCATTGGGCAGGTACTTGCTGGCAGTATTGGTTCATCAGTTTTTTTGACTGACAGTGAGCAGATTGATCCAAATGCTGATTTAAGCATTCATTTGACTTCTCTTATTTCACGTGAAAACAATGACGAACCTATTAGTTCTGCTTGTGAAAGCATTGATTTAACCATGGGTAGTGTTGAAGGGAATATTGGTGGGGAAATTGAACATTTGATTCAGATTGCAGAGGAGCAATTAAGAATAGTTAATGGTGATTATATCAGTAACCCTGTGGTTGTATGCAACACCCATGGTGATTATAAAGTTTATAATTTTTCTAGTAAGGTCATTGATTTAGGACATGTTGAATTATTGTCAAAGGGATCCACCTTTGTTCCCCTTGTGAGGGGTAACTTAAGCGACATCTTGATTGATTTAAAGCTGTTAACAAGGAAGATGAATTTCAAATTAATGTTTCATGATACACTTGGAGGGCAAAGGGCGGTTTTAAGAAAGCCTAGTAGGTTCATGCCTCTTTCTAATAATACAGTTGGGTTGTTTGAGAAGGTTTGTGAACTTGACATTAGAGAATACATTAATAGGAGTAAGTCTGTAAGTGGACTTGAGGAATTTAGTAAGGCAAATAATCTAACTAAAGATGAATATTTTTTATTAAATGAGTTGATCAGAGATCAGTCTATCAGGTTTATGAAGCCAGATAAGGGCAGTAGTTTAGTTATCATGGATAGGAATGATTACATCAATCATATGTTAATTATGTTAAATGGAGATACCTATGAGGAAAGTAGTTTAAATCAGGTCAACATTGTTTATGCTAAGGTGGATTTGTTAGTGTAGGACTTACTAATGCAAGGGCAAATTGACGAATTGGAGTATTCTAACATAAATAATGAGTATCCCGTGGTGAGTAGTATCTTTGGAATTCCCAAGATACATAAAGGGCTAGAAGATGTCAAGTTCAGGCCCATAGTAGATGGTAAATGTAGTAAGACTTGTTTTATAAGCAAGTTTTTGGATTACCACTTACAAAAAGGGATCAAATTATTTGATTACATCACCAAGGATTTTTGGCAGTTTTTGGAAAAGTTAAGGACGGTGGAAATTAATGACAACATTATTTTGGTTACTATTGATGTTGTCAATCTTTTTTCTGTTATACCTGATGATATAGGATTAGAATGGTTAGAGCAGCAGCTTCTCAAAACTGGACTGTATGATCAGGATCGTATAAATGTGCTTGTTACCTTGATGGAGACTGTATTAAACAACAATTTTATCTTTTTTGAGGGACATTATTTTAAGCAAGTCACAGGTGTTGCTATGGGGGCAGCCTGCGCCCCCATTTATGCAAATTACATCATGTCATTTTGGGAGCAGGAATATGTTTTTGCAAGCAGGTTTAAGACCAAGATTCAACACTACACCCATTTTTTAGATGATTTGTTCATAGTATGGGATGGGAGTGTCGAAGATGTCAATTGTTTTCTGGAGCATATTAATGACACAGTGTATTTCTTGAAGTTCACCCATGCCTTTAGTAAAGAGGGGATTACATATTTAGATGTCAATTTGAAAATTGATCCTATTGAGCATGCCTTAACATCCACCATCCACAGGAAAGTCACTTTTTCCAACTCATATCTCAGTTATTCTAGTTGGCATCCTGACCACCAGAAAAAAGAAATTGTCAAAGGCCAGATGGTCAGGGCTGTCAGAATGACTAGTGGTGAATTGGAATTTTTGAGGGAGGTAGAGTTTATTATGAGCATGTTCATTAGGAGAGGATATCCTGAAAGCATGTGTAAGGTCATAGCAGATGAGGTAAAGCGAAAGAGAGTAGATGGTACATATTGGTCGTTATTAAAAGGTAGATTGAGTAATGAGCCTGTAATCATGGGTATACATGATAGTGCTTCTATGGTCAATACCCAACATGGACAAAGCGAAGTAGCTGTGATCAATGCTGATAAGGGGGGCCAGGAATGTGGTATTTATTTCATTACCACATATTCGTTTGATGCACCTTATATTAGGGATATAGTTTTTAACAATTGGAAGTTACTTAGACTTGACAATTTGGTATGAGAAAAGCTGGGTAGCCTTCCTAAATGTGTATTTAGGAAGGCAAAATCATTTAAGCAATTATTAGAGAAGGGTGGCAGTGCTTTTAATCCAACTGGTAGGCATATTGGAAACTTCAAATGTGGTAGATGTAGTGTGTGTCATCTGGTATTGCCTACAAATTCTAAGTTTAATGTGGCTGGTGTTTCTATCAGGCTATGTGGACATTTTGACTGTTACACCAAAAATGTGGTGTATTTGGCACAATGTGGTCAATGTCCAGCATATTACGTTGGTAAAACCAGCAGAACCCTTAGAGACCGAATTATAGAGCATATGTCGGACATAAGGTTAAAGAAAAAAACTAATGCTTTGTACAGACATATTGAGTTGAATGGTGGGCATGTATTTAAATTTTGAGTAATACAAGTTGTTAGGGATGTACAGGGTAAGGTCCTCGACCTTCACCTTGACATTAGTGAAATGAGGTAGCAACTGAGATTGAATGAAATGGTATTACCCGGCATCAATGATTATATTAGTATTGCCCCAATTTTAAAATTAAAACATATTCTTGGATAATGGGATTATAAGTAATGTTTTCACTGCATTTTATTAATGTATGTTTTATTGTATGTTTTTGTAATTAACATTCATATTTAATTTACAATTCAGTATTTCTAATATTGCTTTAGTGTGTTCAGTTTGCTTTAAGTAAGATGGATGTCAATTAATCAATTAAGTAATGATGCCATGACTTGTCTCTTATTTAAGCTTGCATGGTCTAAATTGTTTTTATTACTATTCTGAAGAAGTCTGAATAAAGACGAAACCTAGGTCAATTCGTTTTGTGGTTGGTTGATGGTGTTTCACAGAGTCAAGTGCTGGTCTTTGCTTGTATTTCTGGTTGATTTATTTTCCTGTTGTTGCTATGGAGAATAATGTCAGACTCTGTCAGTGATCATCTCCCAAGCTGTATTACCAGACATCTCACACATCCAGTTAAACAGCATATTTATAAAACAACATGCAACCTTTCCAAATTTAACCTCAAAATATTCATTAGCACACTATCATCTATTAACTGGAACTTCCTAAAAATCTTCCCCTTAGACGATGTTGTAATTGAATTTAATACAACTTTTCTAAACATTCTAAATAGCTTTGCTTCTCCTAGAAGAAACAGACTAAAACAAATAATGCAATCTGGCTATCCAAAAAGAGTAGAACGCTAATGCAGGATAGTGAAAAAGCATGGAAAGAATGGCAGAAATATAAAATACCTCAATATCTTGAAAACTTCAGAATGTTTTACAGATGTATTAAAAAGCAAATAAATGAAGACAAAAACTATACAATAATAACTTGCAGAATAATACTAAACACAACCCTAAAAAATTTTGACATCCACTAAAGAAATGTTACATCCCAGCCAAAAATTCAACCCAAAGCCTTCTCTCGATAACTCACCACTTGAAACTGCGATTCAGTTCAACTCTTATTTTATAGATAGTATAGCATTTTTAACCAAGGATTCCTCAAGATCCAATCCCAGCCCTGCCCAACAGCCACACACCACCACATCCACTTTCACCTTCAAACCAGTGCCCACATCCAATATAAAACTACTGTTAAACAAACTTAAACCATGCTTGTCTTCAGCTGATGACCTTCCAAAGAAGTACCCAAAAATAGCAGCTAATCATCATCTTCTTTCGGCTGTTCCTGTTAGGGGTCACCACAGCGGATCATATGTTTCCATTTCTTCCTGTCCTCTGCATCTTGCTCTGTCACACCATCCACCTGCATGTCCTCTCTCACCACATCCATAAAGCTTATCTTAGGCCTTACTCTTTTCCTGTTACCTGGTAGCTTCATCCTTAGCATCTTTTTCCCAATATACTCAGCATCCCTCCTCAGCACATGTCCAAACCAATGTAGTCTTGTCTCTCTGGCTTTGTCTCCAAACCTTCCAACCTGGGCTGACCCTCTAATATACTTATTCCTAATCCTGTCCATCCTCATAACACCCAGTGCAAATCTTAACATCTTTAACTCTGCCACATCCAGCTCTAACTCCTGCCTTTTTCCAATGCCACTGTCACCAACCCACTATCCTGTGTCAGTCCTTATAAATAGATCAATCCCACATTCCCTGTTTCTGGAAAAAGGCACACATTATCCCTGTGTACAAGGGAGGAAATTCAACAGAAATTAATAAATTTAAATCTATAACAATCTTATCTCCACTCACCAAATTGTGAGAAAAATATATTCAAAAACAATTGCTAGACTATCTCTTGCATTAAAAACTCATTTCACCTACACAAGATGGCTTCCATCCTTTCCATAGTTCTAGCACTGCTCTTCTAACCTGTATAGATACTGTCAGCTAGTGACAACTCTTCCTTATTTCTAGACTTGTTTAAAGACTTCAACACACTCTGTCAAAGTCAACTTCTACTTCACATGTTCTTACTAGATCTCTCTTAGCCCACCCTTCTGTTTTTTAAAAGCTACTTGTCCAATAGGTATCAGTCAGTAAAATGGCACTCCATGTTCTCTCCTTACCTCCCAGTCACCAGCGCTGTACCACAACGTTCTATCCTTGATCCCCTCCTTTTTAACATTTTCACCAATACCTTCTATGCATTACACTACAGGCCACCCTAATACAATGCACAGATGATTCAGTCTCGTTTGCACATCTGACAACATCGTACACCTCCAAATAATTACTCAGGAAGCATTAACAGCCACTGAAACATGACTTTCTGACTCACAATTCATGCTTAACCCAAAAAAGACCAAACTACTACTTTTCCAAACCACTCTCCATGAAAAAACAAAATTTAAAGACCTCTGCCTTGATAATACAACTATTGAAGTCACGTCTCATAACAAATTATTAGGGGTGATATTGGATGATAATCCTACATTCGACATGCGTATACAAAATTGCATAAAAAAAGTACATCAAAAACTAGGCATGCTTTACAGAGCCAAAAACTTTCTCACTGGCTTAACTAAAACTACACTTGCCACTACTTATTGCCTCTCCAGACATCTTTATAGCACTCCCATCCTGACTAACCTTCAAGCTTCACAAAAATTAAAACTTGAACAATGCTGTTACAAACTTGCTAAATTTGCATCAAATACCCCATGCAGACCCCACCACTGTATAGCGCAAAAAAGCCTAAACTGGTCAGAACTGCCTCATCAACTAACATATACACAGCTTCTTATCATCTAAAAAAATATCCATCATCCATCTGCCTGTCCAGCACTAAAAAACATTCTACACAACTATTGCAATCCAGTGACCAAAAACTCCTGGCTGTCTACAAACCTATCAAATCTGCTGGGCATTGTCTGTACTTGTAGAAGGTTACTATGTCCTGAAACTCCTTACCTGTATCCATCAGGTCAATACCTTCCCTCCTATCTTTCAAAATCACTTTGAAAGACTTACAAGATAAACTCTAGCTCTGTTCTTGCTCAAAACTAGGATAAACTATCCCTAAATGGGAACAAGTACCCTTTCATTCCATATATCTCCTTACTCTCCCTTCTTCACTTACTTCCTTACTTCTATCAAATTATCTTCCCTGACTTTCTCTCTAAATTTACAATAAGCCTGTTTTTCCCTCAATTCATATTGCAGTTCTTGTTTGTATTAGACTAAATTAACTTTAATTTCTCTACAAACTGTCTAAAATGTCTCTAAATATTAAATGATTGCCATATAACTTGCATCAATTCTTAACCAATGTTTTTATATTATATCTAATTTGTTATAATGATTTAAACTGCAGATGTTTTCCTATTATTTTTGAAGATTGCAAAATTATTGTTCTTAAAATGTTTTGTAATAATTTGAAACTTCTCTCCCTGGGGCTGTGCTGGAAATGGGTTTCTACCCAGTTAGACTTTCCCAGTAATCAAATGTCAATAAATATATAGCCAAAACACCAAGCAATATAAAACTACAACACTGAAAAAACACACTGAGCCATTACTGGAATTACATTTTAATAAATGTTACCACTTCTGTTACAGGATAAATAGGAACTTGAACAAATTCCATGTCACTTTCCTATCATTATATATATTAATAAGTACACCATGCAATAGTAAATATCCAAATGCAATACAATGATATAAAATTAAACATCCTTAAAACACACAATATCCAATGACGTAAAAAAAATAAAAACATAGTCTCCCTATTTAAAACATAAATAACAGCTTGGCATCTCTTAAAACTAAAAACACAAAGCTTGTAAGCTTTTAAAGCGAAAAACATTGTTTACAGATACCTTCCCATTAATTCCTGGGGCAAGTTGGAGAAATTGAGTGAACTTTTTACTTAATACCACCATCACCTTTGTGAAATTTGTAGGAGAAACTAATGCTTATGGTATTCATATTTAATGTGTAATTTATTAAAAACATGACAGAACAAAGATATGAACCCAATATATATATATATATATATATATATATACACACACACACACACACACACACACACACACACACACACACACACACACACACACACACACAGACACACAAAGGCATATTCTCGAATGATAGGGAAACTGATGTGGTGTTGGTTTTGATAAAGTTCCATTCTGCCCTGGAATGAAAATTCTGAACCTTTATAAACTGGGACTTCAGTAATGGGGCAGCATTTTTGTGATTTTAATGTGGCTATGAAAGACACCGGGATCTTTGCTAACAATCCAGCCATATGCATGCATTGCCTCTTAATGTGTTGTGCCCATGCTTTACTAGATATGAAGACCTTTCTGGCATCATCATGATATGGTCATTTTAAAGCCAGGATCAGCTTCTGTGATTGTCGACTTGGATCTTTTGGGGTCTGGAGAGGTTGGTCCAGTGACTAGCCTTCACATTTTAAAGTGGAGAACCGTTCCATGTTATCAGGAATCAGTATGGCTGTTTTCTCCATTAAACAGACTATGGTCTCAGCCATCTGCTATATAATATGTGGACCATCTGAAGTATTATCCATAGGTGCGTTGGGTAAAGCATGGAGCCTTTAATGCTTTCTTTTTCTAAATAGAGTATAAACAGGAGACAGTGTTTCTCGGCTAACGCCTGCTTTGAGAATTTGCTGTCAGACCTTTGGAATGTACCTAACCAGGCACATCCAACAACTGGAAAGTCCACAGAGTTTCCTGACTAAAAGACTACAGAGCATAAATAACATCTCCTATGCAGACTGCCTCAAAGTCGTATCCCTGTATTCTGTCTCCTACAGGCTGTTGCGGGAAGATCAATCTCTGGCATACAAGACATCACTGGACCTCACTCTGGTGGACCGCCACAAACATAAACATAAACAACACCAGAAGTACTAATTCTAAAAACTTAAACCTTGTCTGTGATATAAACAGGACATGCTGGACAGACAGGTATGCATCCCAGAGACTACCTCTTCTCTGGAACAGGCTCCCAATTCATATGAAGCAGAGTTCCTCCCTAATCCAATTCAAGTGTAAGTTGGACAATTGGATGGGGTACACAAAATTCATCACTGGTTTGGCAACTATGTCTCTAATGGACACAGGCAGCCTGTAAATGTTTTGTCTTCTAGGTCCTTGCTTATAAATGTTTCACCTCCAAAGCCCCTGCTTATACTTACCAAGGCTACCATAACTTGTCAGAGATTTGGGATGCAAGACTAGGCTTAAAAAGGCCCCAGAGGTCATTAGCCTAGTACACACCTATAAACCTTATTTCTGACCCAAATAATTAATGTTTTTGTTCCCCTCACTGCACATAATACCTTCTCTTTTTGTAAGAAAAAATAGAATATATATGCAATCAGTGGCTTTAGGGGAGCATTTGGTTGTGTATAGTAATGTGACAGAGTAAAGCTGGAGTTTTTTGAGATGGTCTGCATAGGGCATCTGTTTGAGGCTGGTAATCCTCTTTGTGAGGTATTTCTGTGGCCTTTCCAGTTGTTGTAGATCACTGGACTAAAGTTGGATTTAGAGTCTGCTACTTTCACAGTATGGCTTCTGTCAGTGAGCCAGTTGGCAACCCATCTTGTGACATAGGGATTTATACCTAGTTTAGTGAGTTTATCTATAATTCCAGAGTGGGGATGGTGTTGAAAGCCTTGGGGAGATCTAGATAGGCTGTGTGAACCACCTTACCCTCATCTATGGCTTTGGTGACCACTTCAAAGAAGTCTATCAGGTTTAGGAGACATAATCTGCCTTTTACAAACCTGAACTGGGTAGGGTCCAGAGTTTGGATATTACCAATGTCATTGTTTATAAGTTCCATGATGATATGTTCCATAGCCTTACAGACCAGGCTCATCAGGCTAATGGGGCGGTAGTTCCCGGTGTCCGTGGTGGCTCCCCCTTTATGGAGTGGGATAACCGTTGCTGTGCACCATTCAGTGGGTACAAAGCCTGAGGTGAGGCTATGATTGAACATGGTACTTAGGTGGGGTGCCAGTTCTGTAGTTCATGTAGAACTCAGCCTGGGATGTTGTCAGGTCCCATGGATGCTGTGTTCTTGGCTTTGGAGAGTGTGTTTTTACCTGTGCAACCATGATTACAGGAGCTTTGCATTCTTCTGTTATAGAGACAGGCTCTTTAGGGGATGAGAGAGGGGTAAAGTTAGCACTAAACCTATCTGCCAGGATGTTGGCAATATCAGTTGGTTCTGTATATTTAATGCCATTGTGCTGTAACTCAGAGCAGATCTGAGTGTTGCCATTGAGATTCTTTACGTAGCTATAGAATGATTTGTGGTTGTCTTTAGAATCAGTGGCAATTTTGTTTTCGTAGCTAGCTTTGGAGGATTTTATGAGGGATCTCAGCTTCTTACTGAAGCTGACCACAGAGTTCCTCCAATCATGGGATTTTACTCTTTTTACAACAGTTTCTTTCTTCTGTTGTAGAGTTTGTTTATGGCAGGGGACCACCAGATTGGCTTCCATTTTTTTGGAGGAGGATAGCATCTTGGTTCTGTTAGGGATTGCACATTCCATGCACTCATGTAAGTGCTTATAAAGTGCAATTGTATAGGATTCAGCAGTCATACCTCTATTGTCCATCAGCATGGGTGTCGTGAAGTTTGCCACTTCTGTCTTAAAAAGCGTGAAGTTGGCTTTGGAGAAATATTTTACAGTGGTTTCCCTAATGGTGGGTGGGATGTGGATGTCTAGGGTGATTTACTTGTGGTCAGATTTGATCAACAAGGCATTGACCTCTGGTGTGGAACACTGGTTGCCCATGTTGGTAATGACCAGGTCTAGGATATTGCTGCCCCTGGTAGGGGTGTGGATAAGTTGATCCAATGGGGTTGGAATTTATGAATTCCAAAAAACGTTGGGCACAAGAGTTGGCGCATGAGTAGTTTTCCCAGTTAAAGGTGGGGTAGTTGAAATCACCCATTATTAGGGTGTTAGGTTGTACCCTAATATTTTCCAGTGTATCAAGAAATGATGATTGGGAATCCTGGGGCATGGTGGGTGATCTGTAGCAAGCTACAATTTGGATTGCAGTCTTGCACAGAGTTAGTTGCACTTGGATAATCTCAGATGCATTATGCTGAGCAACTAACCTGGAGGTGTGGATATCCTTAATGAATATGGACACGCCTCTGCCTTTAGTGCTTCGGTCCAGGTTAGGTGGCCGAAAGGTGTGTTATGAATTATAGCCTGGTAATGCAGGGGTGCTCTCTGGAGCCTTGAACCAGGTCTCTGTCACTGCACAGATGTTGATGTTTTACATTTTAAGGAGTGCCTCGAGTGAGTGCATTTTGAGGTTTAGACTTCTAGCATTAAGTAGTATTACCCTCAGATTTTGTTTGCTTGTACCTGTTACAGTGGTGAATTTGTCATTTGAATCTTGCCTAAAAAAAGCACTATAGGGGTGGCAAGAGCCTTAGCCAGTATCTGGAATCCCAAGGGCAACAGGTGCAGGCCATCTCTGGCAAAGCATCATGGTTTATCGATCATGTCATCCCAGGCAGACAGATACAGGATCCCCTTAGAATGACACCAGAAGCTTAGCCAATTGTTGAAGTCAATCATTTTATTATCTTACTGTGGTATCATTCTGGGTGGTGGCAGAATGCTACTCAGGGCTAGGGTCATACCTTCCTGGGCTACAAGATCGGACAGCTCCTCCATGTCTCTTTTCATGTAGTCCAGAGAGGTACATCTCAGGTCATTCACACCAACATGGACAATGACAAAGTCATGTTTGTACTTTTTGTGGAATGACCTGAGTGCATGCATTATGTGGTGGATCCTGGCACCTGACAGGCAGCTGACAGTAACTTTCTCCTTGTTTTGCCTATTGAGTGGAACATCAGTGTGCCGGAATATAGAGTCACCTATGATTAGAGTGCTGGGTACGTTGTTATGCCTTATGGGCTGTGGTTGAGTGGCAAACTGAGTTTGTGGGCTATGTGTCATTTGGGTTGTGTTGGGGGGGTGGAGGTTGCTTGCGTTTCTGCTTTGGAGGTCCCTGTTGCTTGGGTAGATTTTTTTGAGGGCCTCTGTGAATGTAGGTGTGTGTTTTTTTTTCTATGTGTGTTTTTTGGTGGTGTAGGTTTTGAGGGACTATGTGATGAGTGTGGTGTGGTGCAAGTGTTTACCTTCTCCTCTTGACTGTCTAGTCCAGTCTTGGGTGAAGAGAGCTTTGCTTCCAGTTTGGTTATATAAGTGCATCTCTCACAGGTTGCAGTGTTCGGTAGTAGGAGGAGAGGGTTGTCTGTGTACATGAGGCAATTGCTGCATTGTCCCAAGATGCCCAGATTCATCAGGTAGACAGAAGAAAACACCGGGAGCTGATACTTAGACATGCCTGGATAGGTGCTTATTTATTAAGTACTAAAAACTGTTTTCCTCTAGACAAGTGAGGAAAGTTGAGTGTTGTAGTAATTTGTAGCTTATTTAGTGCTTACAATGAGTTCTGAACAAATGCTGAGCTCAAAGAAACAGATTTGAGTGCTGAAACTAGAAAACTGGCTAGTTCTAAGAAACAAAATTAAGCTAGAAGGCTTCCCTCCAACACAGAAAGGCTTGGGGGCTCAGAAGCTTACAAACAGTCCTGGATACAGCAAATCTGTATCTGGACTAGACGACTTACAGGAAAGGCAGGAAACAAGCTTAGAAAAATTTTTTTTTTTTTTTGTAAAGTGGAAAGGGGAAAGGAGGAGTAGAAACTAACTGGGTTGGCCTTCTCAAATGTTCTCCCTGGATTAGGTAGAATGAGGTAATGACACTAGACTGGGAGGAGTAGAAACTTTTTCACCAAAACTTTTCACCAAACCTCAGACAAGCCTTTCTTTTGCAGAGGGGGCAAGCACCCTTGCTCCACATGAGAGGATATCTTGCACATCCCTGAACTCATATATACCAACTCTGAGGAAATGCAATAATGAAGAAAGAGGCAAACTCTTCTCTCTTTAAGAGAACATACATTCACCGAACCTACTACTACTACTAGCTGTTGTTAATAAACTGCAGAGAATATTTCATGTGATATTACATCATATCTAGGAGAGTACCTGCCTCCCTAACCACCTCAAAAAGAAAATATTTGTTTTTTCCTGTATATTACCCTCTGGTGTTAGAATGGTTTAGAAGTGAAGGTACAAATGACAACTGTCATATAATTCAAGCTGCTGCTGTCATACATATAAATAGCATGCCTCCTCACTCCTACACCCAAAAAAAAACAAATGACAGCTGTTATCCGTGTACCTCTCTTATGTCAGGCTGGGTGTCTCTTTACTTTTTCCCAAACAATAGCTACCTGTATAAGTATCTGATGTTTAATTGTGAGCAAAGTAAAAAAAAAAAAAAAAAAAAACAATGATCATGGTGATGTTTTCAACTTGTTACTCCTAGATAGTACACTGTTCCTATACAAACTATAGTTACCATGTTTGCACATAATTGAACTATCTGAGGAAAGTTAGACTACTGTCCCCATCCCATTAGAAGCTATACTGACCTGTCTACTTCTTTAAGGTTTGAGAAGAAACTTAAAGAAATTCTGACATCCCCAGCCTCCTGTGCAAGCTACAGTGATCTTCGACAGCACCTGTTTTAGGCTTGATGGGGTTCAGGGCAGAAGCTACTCCTAAGTCCAGGTTATAATCCAGTTATACAGCCTTTGGGTGAGGGGCATCATTAGGTCTCCAGGAGCTCTGAAGGTCTGGTTATTCTGTGATGCATTGTATCCCTTAGCTTTTGAAAGATGATTGTTTAAACTGAGCAAATGACAAGACTTATTTATTTATATTTATTTATTTTACATTTGTTGACCGGGCTAGTCCAGCTGGATACATATCCCTTTTCAGTAGAGGCCCGGGGAGAAAAGCTCCAACATAAAAGCAATACATAAGGAGAGCAAGTTACATTTACAATATAAGAATAGAAAATAACATTGACTTAATATAAGCACAAGTAGCAAAGCTACAGGTTAAACAAACTAGTGTTGTAGGATAAACACAATGAGAATAATGGTCTAGGAACTAACTTATCAGGGCAAATTATGGGTACAGGAGATTTGATAAGTTAGTCGGGTTCTGTGCATGGGCATAACCATTGTAGCTTAAGATGGCTTTTGAGGTTGTTTTTGAACTGTTGATGTGAGGTCATGAGTCTAAGGGTGTTAGGCAGGGAGTTCCAGGGCTTTCCAATGGAGTTGGCATACAGGGCATCACCACCCGAGTTCTTAGCTTTAGTAGTTAAGATCTGGACGTGATTGGCTGATCTAAGGAAGTTAAGGTTGGAGTAGGGGGTTAAAATACTACACAATGAGGGAGTTCTGTCGGGATAGTGGATTATTTTAAAGGCTTCAGTGAGTTGATTAAGTATGAGAAGATTGGGTAGTTCCAACCAGCCCAGTTTCCTGAGGTTAAGGCAGTGGTGGGTGCGATATGTGGAACCTGTTATAAATCTAGCAATATGGTTATAAGCAAGAGAGAGCATGTTAAGTTCGCGTTTATTGAGGAAGGAAAAGACTGGGG
The DNA here is from genome assembly GCF_019279795.1 of Protopterus annectens. NCBI lineage: Eukaryota > Metazoa > Chordata > Ceratodontiformes > Protopteridae > Protopterus > Protopterus annectens. The sequence continues at coordinate 1,147,879,064 of NC_056729.1, read as the reverse complement.
AAGCATATAGTAAGGTGGAGAGGAGATGCGTGCGGGCAATAGTTAGCTTGGTCAAGGGGGTTAAAAAGTGTTTTATTCTGTACATGGATCCAAGTTTTTTGTTAACCGATTTGATGGTTTGGGTAATGTGGATGTCAAATTTTAGCTTGTAGTCAATGGTAACACCTAGTAATTTGGTACTGGCAACAGGGGCTATGATGGTTCCGTTTATGGATTTAATGTGGAAAGGTGTAATGTTAGTATTTGGGAGTTCATTGCCAAGGGGTGTATTGGCATTGGGGAAGAATAGGAGTAATTTAGTTTTTGTTGGGTTAAGTAGGAGTTTCAAGTCAGTGAACCATTTCTCAACTAAAGTAAAACAGAGTTGAGTAGTAGTTTGGAGTTCTGAGCAGGAGACAGCGGAGCAGATCAGGGTGGAGTCATCAGCATATTGTATGCAGGTGGATTTCGGGATGACTGAGTGCAGGTTATTTATGAAGATGGAAAAGAGAAGAGGACCAAGAATGGAACCCTGAGGAACACCAATGGTGTTTGAGAGCAGGCCTGATAGTTTATCTTGCCATAGGACAGCTTGTTGCCTACCAGTGAGGTGCCTTAAACCAGCTTAGTGCAGGGTGCTAAGATATAGACTTTCTAGGGTATTAAGTAGGAGTTGGTGATTGACCATGTCGAACGCTTTTGATAGGTCAAGAAAGAGGGCGGAGGATATTAGTTTGTTGTTACGATTGTTATTAATGGAGTCAATAAAGGAAAGGAGGGCAGTGGTAGTACTATGGTAGGGGCGGAAACCATGTTGGGAGTTAGATAAGAGTCGATTAAGGGTTAAGTAGTGAAGGAGTTGTTTGTGAACACATCTTTCCATGATTTTCGCTATTGGAGACAGGATTGCTATTGGTCTGTAGTTAGATATTTCAGTGGAGGTACCTCCTTTATGAAGAGGAATGATATAAGAAATCTTCCAGGAAGAGGGAATAGTGGCTTCAGTAATAGTTCGGTTGATCAGGATGGATATAGGGTAGGCGATGACTTCAGATGCTATTTGTAAATATTCCGCTGGGAGGTGATCAGCCGCCAGGGTGGTTGGTTTAAGCTTTTTTAAGAGGGAACAAATATAGGAGGAAGAGACAGGGTTTAGGTTAAAGGAGATGAGGGCCGCTTCATGAGATTGAGAGGAAGGTGGAGCAGAGGAGGTTAGTTGGCTGGCAAGGGATTGGATAGTATTGGTGAAGAAGGAGTTAAAGGTGTTGGCTACTACCTCTGCATCTTTCCCGATGTGCTTCTCAGGGATTGGAGTGGTAGTTTTACCTGGGCGAAGGAGATTGTTAAATCCTGCCCAGAACTTCTTTGGATTGTTCTGGTGTTTATTCTGGAGGTGGCAGAAGTATTGTTTTTTGTCCTGGGTAGTGGCTGATTTGGTGGTGTTTCTTAGCTGTTGAAATTTTATGCGGTCTTGGGGGGTTTTCGTGGCTCTCCATTTGTCCCAGGCCTGGTCTCTGAGTTTCATTTTGTTTTGGTTTCTCTAGTTAACCAGGGTGCTATACGCATTTTGGATCTGATTAGTCTGTTTGGGGCATGTGTTTCTAGTATCCTAAGGAATGTATCGTTGAAGTGGGAAACACTCTCTTCTAGGGGTAGAGATTTTAAAATAGACCAGTTGCAGGATTTTAGGTCTGCAAGGAATAATTGTGGGACAAAGTTCTTTTTGTTTCTAATTAATCTATATAAGGGGGGGTTGGAAGTTGGGCATTTATGTTTAATAATATAGGTAATTAGGTGGTCGCTGAGGTCATTGGGAAGGGTCCCAGTGGTATAGTTAATTGAATCTTTATTGGTAAGGATCCAATCGATGGTGGTTTCTTTTGGTGAGTATTGCCCAGTCTGGTTGGACAAGGTATATTTTGGGAAAAGCCATGTAGGTTAATAGGTTGTGGGGTTGTATGGAAAGAACAGAGGGACCAGTCTATATTGACATCCCCAAGTACTATGGTTTCTTGTGGGTAACTAGTGGCTAGCCAGGACAGTGTTTGCTCAAGATTTTCTATGTTATTCCCTGGTGGGATATAAATAACAATGAGGTTGATGCATTTTTGAGTGTTTAAGCATAACTTTAGGGCAATAAGTTCTAAGTTAGAGATTATAGGAGGTTGTGTTGGGTTCTTAATGATATTCAGAGTATTCCTGAACATAACAGCTATACCTCCACCCCGTTTCTTTACACGGTCGGCCCTGAAGATATTATACCCGGGAGGGAGAATCTCTTCATCCTTAGTGGTGGGTTTTAGCCATGTTTCAGTTAGACACATAATATCAGGGGAATGAGTAGCTAACATAGCGTGCAGGTTGTGCACCTTGTTGTTAATGCTTCTTAGGTTCAGGTGTAGTACTAGAAGGGAGTCAGTAGAATTACGAGCAAGTTTAGATGGGTTAGAGTCTAAGACTTTAGGGGGACCTGGATTGGGATGGATATCTCCATAAATGGTAATACTATGTTTCAGGTAGATAAGTAGTCTTTGTAGTTTGAATAGTAATTTGAGGTGATTTTTATTGTTTGAAATATTAGGGTGACGGAGGGTGAGTTGGGCTAAGTTGGGGAATTTTGTTTTAACAGTGAAAGGCGTTGGTGGGACAGATGTGTTCGAAAGAGTAGGATGGCAGTTGGTGTAGCGCTTAGGATGGGAGAACCCTATAAGAGTTTGGTTTTCATACTTTGTTAACAAATAGGCAATAAGGAGTAGTAGGGTCGTTGAGAGGAGGGTTGTAGAATAGAGGAATTTGGCCATGGTGTAAAGGTGGAAAGTGTACTAGGAAGGGAAAAGGCTTTAGTTTTGTCTTTGGGATAGGGGGAGGACCTAGAAGTGGGAGGAGTAAGGACGAAATTGAAGGGGCGTATAGTTTGCAGAGGGGAACTTGGGAGGGGTTATCTATTGCTATAAATGTAGAGGTACTGGGGGCGGGTGGGATAAGGGGGCAGGGAGGGGAGCGGAGCGGAGCCCGAGCGAAGCGAGGGCGAAGCGGAGCGGGGCATACACCGCCCGGAGTTCTCAAGGTCTTAGAGCCAGCACTAGGTGAGTGAATTTACTACCAGTGCATACAGTAGAGAAGCAGTTTGGAGGGATATATTTTTCACTTCAGTTACAGAAATGATAAAGTCAGGTTCCAGTTAGCAACAACCTTGTTTTGGGCTATCCCAGAGAATTGGGTAGTAGTTTCTCAAGGAGGTGAGGACTGGCCTGTGCAGACACTTTGGTTGTTGTCAGGTAGGAGCGTTTGTTCTTAGGAGCCACGCGTTGTTAGGATTAGAGTGGGGGGCTTCCTGTGATAGAAGGGAGAGAGGTAGCACAAATTAGTTTCTCCGTGTATGTAGAATAGATTCAGAGGTGTTAATGTATTTGGTCTAGTGGGAACTCAATGCTTGGGGGTAAGTAATCAACAACAGTTATTATACAGTTAGTGTTACAGTCACTAGATAGTCAGGATCATGATAGCTCCAATGTAAGGAACAAACATGGAACTAGAAGGCAAAATACACGGTATAACAAGGCTGAGAGATTAAATTGCAAAAGCAAACAGTACAAAATAATTACCCAACAATATTAGATAACAGACGCCAGTGCTACAACAAGAAACACGTGTAAACACTTTGAGATTGCTGCAACAAATCACTGCTCCAGTCTAAAAGTTAAATTGTGACGATATGCCATTAACTTTTTGCGTCGAGAAACGCTGGCAGGTACTTGGAGTAAACTTACAAGACAGTTACTTTTAACCAGTTACTTTAATCCAGACAACACTTCAGTACCACCAAGCAGTTATTGTCTCTACTGTGTGCAATTTAGACATTGGAGTGTGGTAAATGAGGGTGGCCAAGTAATGTATTACACATTTGCTCCACGTATAACAGTTGCTACACATTTAAATATTTCAAGTTGCTGCATACAAATGACTGGTGCCAGAAACGTGACCTCAAGCTGAATTAAAAAAAAAATGCATCATCATCCCCTTTGGGGAGAGTGATGTCTCCACAACATCCTAAGCAAGCAGTCAGTTGTGAGGGATTTGGGCACCCAGGTTGATAGCAACCTGACCACCATGTTTCTTCCATTGTATAGAAAGCTTTCTATATAGCTCACCTCATAAGTAAGGGTATCTCATCCAGGGACAAGGAGATCATAACATCTCTGAATTCTTCCCTTATAAGGTCCATTATTGAGTACAATGCCCCATTCGGCATGTACCTCGCAAAGCACATTCAGCAGCTGGAGAGACCACAGAGGTTCCTCACCAGGAGAATCTAGGGCCTCAAAAATTTACTTTACCCTACACAGATAGGCTAAAAGCCCTATCTCTCTACTCTTTTTCATACAGATTCCTCAGAGGTGACCTCTGTCTGGCATATAAGGCAATCTTGGACCCCACCTTGATGGGACTGCTGCATATCCACAAGTCAAACTCCACTTGAGTAACCAGCACACGTGGCCTCAACCTGGTCTGTGACATCAATAGGACTTGTTGGCAGGACAGATTTGTGTCACAGAGACTCCCCCATCTATGGAATAGACTCCCTCTCCACATAAAGCAGAGTACCTCTTTACCGCCTTTTTAAGCGCAACCTGGATAATTGGATGGGAAATAGAAAATACATTCCTGGGATTCCACCCTTGTCCCTGCTGGACAGGGGCATTGGGTGCTGATTTGATTATGCATGGGCTAAACTCTTGGCTAGGCTTATAAGGGTCTCAGGGCCAATAGCCTAGTAACTTCCTATGATACGGATTACATTAGTCCTGCAAAGACATGACAATGAACAAGAAGCAGCAGACAGCTAGTCATTTTCCTTCAAAGTCAGCCTCAACAATTATAGCTACTTAGCCTGTGTATATCTCACATGTCTTGTTAAATAGTCCATCTTACTTCACATAAATGCACATTAGTCCTGCAAAGCCAGATAGTAACTGTTTAACCTTAGAAAACAACAACAGGGTCAGTTACTTTCACAGGGCAGCACTCACTGTCACCAAACAGTCTTAGCAACATCTCTGTGCACTTAAGATGATTGTGATAAAAATGATACCCATACATAGCTCTCAACTTCTTATCTCCAGAATCATGGACAAATCCAGATGTAATTAGGGGCAATCACAGACAAATAAGCCATGGTGGTGCAGCGGTAGTGTTGTCGCCTCACAGCAAGAGGTTCGCCCATTCGATTCTCGGCTGGAGCGCCTTCTGTGTGGAGTCTGCATGTCCTCCCCGCGGTTGAGTGGCATTCAAAAGACATGCATGAGTGGGCATACCTTCATTGAAGGTTGGGCATCGGGCTGGCACCTCGGCACCATAAAAATCGACTGCCAATCATTAGCAGACCAGAGTTCTGCTGTGGTGACCCCTAACTGGAAAAAGCTGAAAGAAAAACAACAACAGACACTTTTTTAAATATTATGGCAAATCTGCCAGCTTCTTCAACCACAAGCCTTTGGTCTGTACTTTAACATCAGAGAAGTAGACACTAAAGATAGTGGTCCCAAGAACAATCCCTGAGGGACACCACTGGTAACAACTCTTCTAGCTGGTAGTGTGCCTCCAACACTAATAGTTCTGTTGGTGAGACAAATTGCTATCCTGCAGGTCACATGGGAGGTTGTATTTAAATGGATTATATATCACCGATGCCTGAATACAGAATGGTTTCAAAGGATTTGGCAAATTCTAGGTATACCATATGAGCTGGCTTCCTCACATTTTCCTTCCATAAGTCAACCAGAGTATCCAATTTTGAGTCTTCTAAACCTTAAATAATTAGTAAAGATGTTCTTGGTGATTATTAGATTTCTCATCTTCAGACTACAAACAGTTTGTAGGTTTAAGTCTGGGGAGAGTATTGCTCTACCTCCCCCCTGCGTTGCCTTAGTAATGGGTGCTAACCCTAACACTAATGCTGCCCTTTCACCCAACCCTAACTCTATACCTTAACTTCATTAAAACCTTCACATAACACTGCGACTACATAAGATAAAAACATTCACAAACCCACACAAACAACACTACATCTATCCCCTAACCTAACCCTTACCCTAACCCTAAAATACACAGACCTGCACACAAACACACAACACCCATCCTTCACTCATCACTGAACCTAACCTTAACTCACACACACACACACACACACACACACACACACACACACACACACACACACACACACACACACACACACACACACACAAACACTCTCACGCCCCAACCCCACTTACCTGTTTCAACATTCCATACCATCGACATATCCACAGTTCGGTCATCTGTACCACTGACATTAAATCGCACCCCTGCGTTTGTCGAAGAAACATTCACTTGGTCAAAACACATGGGTCAAAAGTAGTTAGGCAAACTGTTTCTTTGCTTAGAAATGATACTAGTTGACTTGGATGTTTGATTCCTGTTTTGTTACTTTGTGAGCTGTGGTTTTGTGAAAGATCAGTGAACAGTGAGCTTATGGAATTTCTTCTTTTCCCCGCTGTTGTGAGATGCTGGTATATTTAAGTAGAAGGGAGGGGTGGGTGAGTGGGCCACCATGTGTGGGATGCAAAAGGGGATATTGTCATCTTCAAAAAAAAAATGCTTTTCTCTTTTTATTTGTTTTTGACTAAACATTCTATGATGTAATTTAATCAATGTAATATTAGTTGATCAATTGCAGTTTATAATTTTAAGTCATATACTTGTATGCGCACAAATACACAAGTACACGTGTACATGTACACACACACACACACACACACACACACACACACACACACACACACACACAAAAATATACACACGTGTCTTCCTGTTTACCATTTATGTATTTCTGTGCATAATGTTTCATCTTTCCTCTATCCTTTTATTCCTCTATTATTTTATGTGTATTAATGAAATGGAATGGGTGCATGATAAAATAATGAGTTTCAGTTTTCCCCCAAGTCTTAAAAGATGACAGCAAAACTAAGAAACTGCCGACAATAAAGTAGACTTGTAACATAGGTAATTTTATTCACATCTTTGAAAACTGATGATAGCTAAACTTGCACACCAGAACTTACTTTTACATGTTTTTACAGAGAAAAAAAAAAGCCTGCCTGTAAAGTTTTCCACTGTTTAAATGTTCTAACTGAAGGGATGCACAACCACTGGAAAAGTACATAGTTAATATGCTGACCACGTATTTCCTTTTCCCTCGGGTTGCTTAACCTTTAGCTGGAATATTTGAGTAGCTGTTGAATGCAGGGCATGGCTCCTGGCAGCAGTTCAAAGTAAAATATGTGTTGGTACCAGCCTTATGTGAAGTCTGAGCAGTATTTCTTAAGTACACACTTACTTTGCTCCTACTCATCTGTACATTTTAGCTGAAAGCTTATACTATAATACTATAACAGTGTATGACGACAACATTTTCTTACAAAAGGTGTAGATATTTGTATTTTGTAGATGAAAATGGAGTTTTATAATATAGTTCCATTTTATTGTTGGGGATGGTATAATGGTCAAGGTGTTTGACTCACAGCCACATGGTACTGTATTTGATTCTCACCATTGGCTAGGCCTGAAATCACCCATTAAGGCAGCTAGCCTAGTAATTAGCTATGGAACTGTCAATTTTACTTTTCAATAACCTGGGGCTTTATATGTTCAGTCAGAGATGCCATATATCTGTTATATACCCACAAACAATTACATATTTGTGAGCAGAATAATGGGCAGTACAAGAAAAATAATCTTCCTTTTTTTTCCAGTGGAAGATCTCACAGGAGAGGAAGAGGAGATGCATTCATTCAGATGCGAACAGAATGGTTAGTAAAATTTTGTTATGTTTTAAAATAACATATTTAATATGAGACTTGCATCTCTTTCTGTATGTCTCTTGGCTCAGTAAAATGCAAATGCTGTTTTGCATACAAACCTAATTGTATGAAAATGGATCAGTCTTTGCAAACTGGCAGCTTAGCTTTTAGGCATTCATTATGAAGGGAAACTATGTACATGACATATCTGCACACCATCAATGGGAACCTGTAGTAATAAACCAGCATTCGTATGTGAATGCCAAATTATTCTCCTCTTCTATACAATAATGTACAATACAGTCAATTCCACCACAATCATGTTTAGCAATTTTGCTGTGCTATACTTTAAGAAATCACAGCAACGTAAGAAATGTCTGTTCTGCATGCTGCATTGTGGTATACAGTAAATCACACAAGAGTCATACAAGGTGAATGATCGTGTTTATTACCAGTGTGTCTCTAACAATACGGACTAACAAGTCTGGTACATTGGGTGGAGCTGGCAACAGTGCTTTGTAATGAGGTATTTAACTACAGAGACATTTAAAGAGAAATCTTAACAGTCTTTTTGTTAATCGTAGATCAATATTGCTTTAAGATTCCACATGAACAATTTATACTGTCTTACATTTTTGTCCCCATGAACTTAATGTTACTGAAAAATGCAGCTCACTGTGACTGTTGTACAGTTACTGTGACATTGACATCACAGCAGTGATGCAATAAACTTCAGAATACTATCATTACAGAGCCCATGCACGATAAGGATGCACAACTGCTTTGGGTGATAATAAATATTTATAAATGAAACATCCAACAGTTGTACTGACTACAACTGTAGTTGTAGGGTTTCTTCATTTGTAAGAGTGAGCTGGGAAACTCTGGAAAAAAAACACATCTCATTTTCTCCACTGATATGCATGATGCTATCCATTTGGTCACTATGCAAGGCCTGAGACTATAGAGAGAACAGACACATAAGGAGACACAAACTAATGAACAAGTGGAAGGCTTCATCCTATGACTTAGGTGTAACTTTATCACCACAGTACAGGCATGCTTTCAGTCCTGCTATTACAGTACCAATTCCCTATTCATTGTCCCAGTCCCTCTACCCTTATCCATCAACAGGACTATAAAATAACTAAACTCCTCCCTTTGAAATGGCTACCCATTCTCAGCAACTGAGGCTAATTTTCTCTTTTCAAGATGACTTTCCTGATTTGTCTATTTGCTATTCAAGGCATCTGCCAAGCCCACAGACCCCTGCCACATCTTGGACAAGACTGTTGATCACCAAACAGCCTGTGGCCTGCTTCTCATCTTGGAATTAATTCTACTGATTTGCTTCTGGTCAGAGAAGATGCAAAAATGCATTGTATCCCAGCAGCGTGAAGCTGTGGTGAGACCAGCACTAGTAATAGCCAGATAGTAGCCATCTTTTTTAATCAATCTTGACAAAGCTAATTCTTTCCTTTATGTAAATACTGCTTAATTAGCTGCTGTTTAACCTAACTTCAAAATGTTTCTGTAAATACTTCATCCATAAATCATCAGGCCCTGCATAGATGCAGCCACCTTGAGTTGACATTTTTACTGTAAAAACAACCATGATATTTCACCAATACCAGGTTGCACCCAGGACAACTAGTTTTCAGTAATAAGCACTGCCCCCAGAGTTGCAAACCAGATACTCCTGACATCACTTTATATTCTCCGTGCAACCATCAAGTCAATAAAAAAGACCTGTTGCCATGAATACGAACTTTCCCACTGTCTCCATTACCAGCTTGATGGGTATGGGCAACCTGAGGTAATGTAGAAATTGTCTCATTTTTACTGACAACCAGCTAATATAAAACAAACTGATAAGGTATGCAAGAGATGTATTTACACAACGTCACTGGAAGCAAAGCACTCGCATAGAAGCACTCCTATTGCCAATCAGGTTTCAGCAGTAGCACCCATCACGCGCAGTACAAAGCAGACACATAGACCCACACTTAAATGTAACCATCCTAAATCCCAAAGACCTCCTAGAAAAAGTACATATAACAAATACCCTCAGCAGTCCCAAATGTACTCTTTCAAAACAACACCCACATCAGTTAATACAGCCACATCTCATGGAGCCTCTATTTCTAAGCTGATAAGGCTAGCCGCCACACAATCCAACATTCTAGTCAATGGAGACTCCATTGTGAGACACACCGATGTCCCTCTCACCAGGCTGAGTAAGGAGAAAGTCACAAGTCAGTTGCTTATCAGGGGCCAGGATCTGCCACATTATGCACGTACTCAGGTCATTGCACCACAAGTACCAGTATGACTGAGTCATAGTCCTTGTGGGTAAAAATAGCCTGAAATGTTGTTTCCTAGACTATATGAAGAGAGACATCATGGAGATATTGGAATATGTGCCCCAGGCTAGTATGAGCTTAGGATTGAGCAGCATTTTACCTTCTCGAAGGATGATGCCACAATAGAAGCAGAAGATGACTGACTTTAATAACTAGCTTAGTTTCTGGTGTCATTCTAAGGGGGTGCAATATTTGTCAACATGGAAGGAGATGGTCAACAGGCCATGCTGCCTCGGCAGGGATGGTCTTCACCTCTCCCCTCTAGGCTTTTTAATATTTGCTAAAACATTATCCTTGCCCATAGTCCCTCTTTTAGGAAATGACAAACTGAAGGTACTTACAACATAATTAATCAAAATCAATAAAATCTAAAGGTATTACTGCTCAATGCTACGAGACTAAACAAGAAACTCTACTCCCTTCAAGTTCTGGAGAATACTGACATCTGTGCAGTCACTGAGACATGGTTTAAAGCCACAAAGTGCACAGTGACAGTACAAAGCTATAGTGCCTTAAATACATTTAGACTAGCTACCACACACACACACACACACACACACACAGGGACTAAAGGTGGAGGTGTCATGATTTACTTAAAAAATAAATATACTTCAAGGCTAATCAAATAGGATGATGCACCTGAGCTTCTCCATGTTCAAATCATCATAGGCAAAATCCTACAGCACTTCCTTACAAGCTACAGGTTCCCTTTTGTGACACAAGAAACACATAACACATATTTCAGCTTACTGGAAATGCTCACCATCCAACCCAATACCATATTCATGGGTGACTTTAATTACCCTACTATGAATTGGGAATTATATATGACACCAAACATAAAGGCACAGAGATTCCTAGATTTTGTAAACACAGACTCCATGGACCAGATTGCCAATATGCCAACTAGGAGCTCAAATGTACTGGATGTGGTCCTCACTAATTTGGGGGTGTGCTGCGCACTCCCTAGTATAATGGCCTCTCTGACAAGGTCAGACCACAAAACAGTCTCCTTTAAAGTAAAAATAAAACCTAGAATTCCAACTAACCCTGAAATGTTCATGAACTACTCTAAGCCTAACTTCCTACTATAAAGTGATACCCTGGCAAAATGTCAGGCCCCCATAAACCCTGAGAACACTGCTGCTTATGTGGAACTATTCACAGAAACTCTACCCAAGCATATTAATAGATGCATTGAGGCAGCTGGACCCAGAAGGAATAAGTACAAAACTAACTCAAAAAACAAACTACCCTGCTGGAATCACAATATCAATATGCACTATAACAGAAGAAAAAAAAACATAGCAAAAATTAGGAGGTGTAGCATACAGCAGGATAAAAGCACTTGTATCAAATTAAACTAACATCTCAGAGGAGAAATAAAGTCTACCAAAGCCAAATTTGAGGTAAGTTTGGTCTCTCAGGCCAAGGACAACCACAAAGCATTCTTTAGCTATGTCTGCAACCTCAAATGCAATACACAACTGTGTGCAGAGCTCATTGTTAAAGGAACCAACTATACTGAGCAAGAAGATACAGCAAACCTACTGGCAGACAAATTAAGCTGTAACTTTAGCCATCTCTCGCTCTATTAACATTCTCTCAGGAAATACCATCAAATATAACTCCTTCTACTATCAATAAGAAACAGGTGCTCTATATTCTCTCTAAGGCCAAGATCACTGCATCAATGAAAACATGCAATATCCCAGGATGCCTTCTAAATAGCATGAAACATGACATATCAGGCCATCTGGAATTACTATTTAACTGTAGCTTACTAATAGTCTTCATGCCTAACCAATGGTGAACAGCAACCATTCATTCCTCTGCACAAAGATGGGCCATCTTTAGACCCTGGAAACTACAAACCCATAAGTCTCATTAGTGTCATATGTAAAGCCATGGAAAGAATTATCATGGAAATGATCAGTAATGACATAGGAAACCTCCAGGCACTGGACACAACCCAATAAGGTTTCATCAAGGACAGGTCATGTGTATTTATTCTGTGCCAAATAAACTCCCTGACGAACAGGATAAGGAGGTGCTATGTCTAAAAATATCTAATATTATGAAGACCCTGAGATGATTAAACCCAAGAAAAGCAGCTGGTGCTGATATTATGGGAAGGATTCTAAGAGACTGTGCTACCCAACTGTCCACTGTATTAACAGATATATTCAGCGCATCCCTGCAACTAGCCATTGTACCCAGTTGCTTCAAAAATACAGCAATCATTCCCTTACCCAAAAAATCCCAACCAACAAGCCTAAAGGATCACTGGCCAGTTGGATTTACAACAACAGTATGGAAGTATTTTGAGTGGTTGATCAAGAATCATATCTCTTCAAGCCTACCTGCAACACTGGATACATTACAGTTTGCTTACAGATCTAACCGATACATGGTTGATGCAATAGCTATAGTACTTCATGAATACTTGGCACATCTAGAAAACAAGAATTTCTAAGTCAGAATGCTGTTCATTGATTTTAGTTCCACCTTTAACACTGTCGTCCCCAAGAATCTGATATCAAAGCTGATCCAGCTGGGCATCAACACCCCCCTGTGTAACTGGATACTGGACTTTCTCATCAACAGACCCCAAAAAGTATGTGTGGGAAATAACAGTACAATCAGTATTACATGGAGCAGGGGTGTCCCTCAGGGCTGCATCCTAAGTCCTCTGCTGTTCACCTTGTTGACACATGACTGCATGGCCAAGCATGAATCCAACAAAATCATCAAGTTCACTGATGATATCACTGTTGTAGGTCTTGTCAGAAATGGTGACAAAACAGCCTACAGGGATGAAGTGGAGCATCTGATAGGCTGGTGTGACAGCAGCAATCTGACCTTAAATGTAAACAAGACCAAAGAATTAATAGTGGACTTAAGAAGGATATAGCAGATACATCAACCTCTGTAAATTAAGGGGGTAGCAGTAGAAAGGGTCAAAAACACCAAGTTCCTGGGGTGCACATCTCAGATGACCTATTCTGGTCGACTCATATTAGCCACACAGTGAAGAAGGCACAACAACGCCTCCACTTCCTATGGAAACTGAGGAAGGCAAACCTGTCTCAGTCCATCCTCAAAGCCTTCAACAGGGAGACTATCAGGAGCATCCTCTCAAATAACATAATAGTTTGGTGTGGTAACTGCAAAGCATCTGACCGCAAGGCTCTCCTGAGGGTAGTGAGGACAGCAGAAAAAGTCATTGGTTCCTCGCTCCCATTCATGGATGATCTACACAAGACTCAGTGTTTGGGAAGGGCTAGGAAGATAATCTGCAATCCCACTCACTCTGCCCATAGCATGTACTTCTGCCTTTAATTGGGTAAGCTGTATCGCAGTTTACACTGCAAAACATCTAGACTGAACAGGAGCTTCTTTCCTCTATCTATAAGGCTGCTTAACATGAATGTCAGGCATGACAGTGAATAATTAGATCAATATACCATTTGATCATGTATAGTAATTACTGTGACAAATTGCTTCAATAACTGGTGCAGTTAGCCTGATTCTTATGCAATTACTTCCTGAATGTGCAATAGTCAGGTGTGAGTCACCACTCCATACATGACATCAGAATATATCATACTACAACTGATGAAGTACAATATCTAACCAGTCACAATGTTAAGTCATAGTGTTTGCAATACCTGACAGAGGCACTAGGGACTAAGGTCCTGTGGCACAATTCCAGAGTAATCCTATGGGCTAGGCTTGTAAAGGCTCCAGGGCCATTAGCCTAGTACAAACCTATGAACCTAGTATAATATTGTCTAGTGTCTTCCTGTCCAATTGTGGTAATGTATCGTGTTTTAATATTTTAATTATTACTGTATGTGCATTAGTCTTACTGTCACTCAAACTGTGTGTTCATTGTTATGTCTTGCACAGGGACCAAACAACGTAATTTTGTTCAGCTTGCACTGTTGTGTATATCTGATAGACAATAAAGTTTACTTTGACTTTGGACTGATTTGAAGTCACCAAAGCAATGGATTCACACTATGTACCTTAACCTGGCCAAGGCATTTGACACAATACCCCACCCAGGCATTGTTGACAAACTCAAGAGGTTAAGCATAAACCTTTATGTCACCCAGTAGCTAGCCATTTGGCTCACAGACAGGACCCAGGAAGTTAGAACTGGGAAGTCTACCTCTACAAAGAAGCCAGTCACAGGTAGAGTACCTCAGGAATCAGTCCTAATACCGCTCCTTTTTGGCATTTAATTCTCTGAAGTCAAGGTCAGTTTTAAGGACTGCTGGCTGACCAGATTAGTGGACAATTGCAAACTAGGAGCAGTGTATCAGAGCCATGGGACTAAAAACTAAATGCCAAGAAATGCATAAATGTATCCATTGGGAAGTCATCCATCCTTGGTAACTATCATACTGACAACACAGCCCTAAGAGACAGTGACTTGGGGACACACATAAACCATAATCTAGCCTTTTACCATCATGTGTCTACAGTAGTGAGGAAATCATTTTATGTTGTACAAATTATAAGCAAAGTCATGGCATCTAGATCCGAGGAAGTCATTGTTCCACTGTATTCAGTATTCATCAGACCTATCATTAAGTACAATGCCCAGTTCAGTGTACAGCTAACCAAGCATATGAACCTCCACAGAGATTCTCAGTAAAATAATACAGGGCATAAGTAATATGTCTTATGCAGGCTGCCTCAAAGCCCTATGCTTGTATGCCATCTCCTTCAGGCTGATGACGGGAGATCTATACTTGGGAAACAAAACATTATCAGACCCCACCCTGGCAGACCTCCTACATATCTGAAAAACAAACAGGAACTGAATTACCCATTCTAAAGACTTAAACCTTGCCTGTAATATAAATAAGACCTACTGGACAGACAGGTATGTATCTCAGAGACTACCCCTTCTTTGGAACAGGTTCCACATCCATGTGAAGCATAACCTGGACAATTGGATGGTGAACAGGAAATTCATCCCTGGCTCGGCACCTATGTTTGTAATGGACAGAGACAGCCTGTTTTATCTCCCAAGCCACTGCTTACACTTATAAAGGGTACCAAAAATCAGAACTTGTCAGAGATTTGGGATGCATGGTTAGGCTTAAAAGGCCCATGCAGTCGCTAGCCTAGTACACACCTATGGACCTATGAACCTATGTGAACCATGACCTCCAATTTGAAGGTGACAATCTTCATGCAAACAATTTGATCTTTGCAGGAAATCATTCCAGATCATGGCAAAGTTTGTAGTATCTTAAGACCAAAGGGACAAATAATCAGCAAACTACAAAGATGCAGTCTTCTCAACTCCAAACTCTAAAGTACCTCGCCCTTGGCTGCACTTTAATATCCTGTCCAAGAAAATCATGAAAGTAAGGGAAGCAAGACATTTCCTTGACAAAGTTCTACACCCGGCTTGAATATATTTAAGATAATATTGACAATGTGGCTAGAACGTTCACGAAATAATTAAGGGAGCAAATGGCATGGACCAGCAGCACAAAGACTCTATACTGTCTTATCAGCTCCCACAAAACATTGAAGTTACACTGTTGTATGCCTTGTCCAGGTACTGAAAAGATAATACAGTCCACAATGACAAACTTTTATGAACTTCTGACAACGTTGGAAGGATAAAGAGTGTCATACTATAATTTTAGGTGTCACTTGTGTCTGCAGTATAAGTGAATGCAACATCTATCACATATCTACTGGCTATCCAGTTATGTCACAGAAGATATATTCAAAATGTACATCATGCTGTAGTCCAGTCAGACTACCTGTGACAGTTAGGAGGTTCAATTTACTGCTATCCTCAGTAACTGTGCTTTTCATTCAGTTCTAGAAACAATAACTCGTACCAGTGTTGAACACTTAACCCATATCTACTGCCTTGCAAGTATACCAAGTAGCACACTCGCCACTGTTGCAGAAGGCTGTGGTTTATGTTCCCACACAAGGTATATTGATTGCTGACTCTGCAGTGCAGCATAAGGTGGGTGCTGCACTTCTGAGTGTGTCATCCTTTGGATGAGATGTTAAACTGAGGTCCCATCTACTCGGTGGTAGCTCAGGTGGATGCAAAATATCCCATGGCACCTGTTGAAAAAGAATGGAGGGGGGGTAAGTTCCTTGATGCCCTGGCCAAATTTTCCCTAAGAGTATAAATTCCTCCTTGAGTCTCCTCTGGAAAGGGGCCACTAGCCTAGTCGGCCTAAACTAGGTCAACAAAGGCAAAATAAATATTCTTATTCATAGCAGGATGTGTTTTTATTTCTTTTTCTTAATTGACAGCTACCATGAAACAGGCAATGTCTTCCCTTGTTGTGTCTATTTATTGTCTCTGATAGTCTTTTTAGTAATGCACTGTCACACTGAACATTATGCTGCATATGAAATGGCTAACATTGATATATTATAATCATTAATTCATTCCATTCCTTCATTCTTCAATACTCAGTTTATCCTCTTCAGGGTAGGGGGATCCAGGGCCTAATCAATGCAATCAAGGGACATAATACAGAGAACCTTTTATAAGTGGGACGCCACTAACACTGAAGAATGCAAGATATATTCACACTCTGGACTTGAAAAGATGTGAAGAAAAAGAGTCAGAAATTGTATTAGCAGTGTCAGAAGGTGTACTAACTTGAGCCATACGTTGTAGTTTCAGATGTGACTTGTATGGAAGGAGGGGTGGTCCTCTTCCATTTCTAGGTCCTTTTTTTCAATCCAGAGTGAACAGGTGACTAATGTGATATGTATGAATGAAGCAGAGTATAAGCAGGATGTTAGTGGATGAATAAACATTGCTAAAGTATGGTGTGGTATTAGGGAAGAGGGCTGTTACATTTGGGTGTGGGTAGATTAAGGGGTAATGTGGGTTGATAGATACTAGTGGATAGACAGCAGGGGCAGAGAATTTTTACTAGGAATTAGGTTGGGAAGGGAGTGAAGTGGGCAAGATCAAATACCAGAGGTAGACAATCAGTACATGTATGTGCACTTCAAGCTTGCAAAATGCTGAACTTTGACTCAGACAGGAGAGTGAAATTAACTTAATTGCATTTTACCAAAGGCTCTGCAAAATTAGCTTACAATCTAAATATTCATAGATTTAAATTTTCATAGGCTAGCTGCCCTTGTGAGCCATTTTAAGCCTAGCCAATTATCCCATGTGAGAATCAAACCCTGCACCTTGTGGTTTGTAACCAATCTAGCTTATAATGAAGACAAAAGCACCCTGCAGTATGGTTTTGTTGTATCCCTCACAGTTTCCTTCACTGATAGGGCAGGTTCCATGACAAGCAGTTCTATGGCTGACTGTTGTTTACAATACAATGCTTGCCATTTAATTATATATTAATATAGGCAGAAAGGAGATCTTTATGTGGCACCTGGAAAACACATTTATAGGTTCATAGGTTGGTACTAGGCTATCGGCCCTAAGGCCTATGCAAGCCTAGCCATAACAATTCCCTGGAACGTTTTTCCCACAATATTTACTTCTCTGGTCCCCTGTCTAGCAGGGCGACTGACATGATCCCCGGGGTGAATTTCCTATCTCCCATCCAATCATCAAGGTTCCTTTTGAAGAGGGCCAATGAGGTGCTCTGCTTGACATGTATGAGCAGTCTATTCCAGAGTATGGGGAGTCTCTGGGTCAGGAACCTATCCCTCCAGCATGTTTTGTTCATTGTGATGATAAGGTTTAGATCCCTGGAGCATGTGGCTCTGAGGGATTGGGATTTCTTTAAGTGGAGCATGTCCAACAGCTCAGGGTTTGACATGGCCTTGTATGTTAAGCAGAGATCACCTCTGAGTAGACAGTATGCCACAGAGTATAGCTGGAGTTTCTTTTAGACGGTCAGCATATGGCATCTGCTTTAGGCCTGTGATTCTTTTAGTGAGGTATTTCTGTGGCCTTTCCAGCTGTTGTAGATGTCTTGTGAGGTACATACCAAATGGGGTATTATGCTCTGTAATGGGTCTAATGAGGGATGAGTACAGTGGGACAATGACCTCCTTTTTTCTGGATGAAAAGCCCTTAGTGATGAGGTGTGCCACGTAGAAGGATTTCCTGACTGTTGTGGTGATGTGGTTATCGAAAGTGAGACCACTGTTCACTTTTGTCCCTAAGTCTTTCATCACACTTTCGATGTATAGTGTCCTGCCACCTATGTGGTAGTTCATGGGTACATGTTTTTTCCAAAGGGGATGACTATACATTTCTTGGCATTAAGCTTGAACCCATGGCTCTGGCACCAGGCATCTGTTTCTGTAAGGCCCTTTTGTAGAATATCCACATCATTTGGGGATTCAATAATGGCTCCCAGTTTGCAGTCATCTACAAACTTTGTTAGCCAGAGTCCCTTAGTGTTGGCCTGTACTTCAGAGAAGTAGATGCCAAACAAGAGTGGTCCCAGGACTGAACCCTGAGGTACTCCACTTGTCACTTATCTGGAGCTGGATTTGGAGTCGGCTACTTTTACAGTCTGGGTTCTGTCAGTAAGCCAGTTGGCAACCCATCGAGTGACGTAGGGATTTATGCCCAGCTTAGTAAGTTTATCTATGATTCCAGAGTGGGGGATGGTATCAAAGGCCTTGGCGAGGTCCAGATAGGCTGTGTGGACCTCCTTACCCTCGTCCACAGCTCTGGAGACTGACTCGAAGAAGTCAATCAGATTCAGGAGACAAGATCGGCCCTTCACAAACCCAAACTGGCTGGGGTCCAGTGTCTGGAGGTTGCCAATGTCTTTGTTTATAAGTTCCATGATAATGTGTTCCATGCCCTTGCAGATCAGGCTTGTCAGACTGATGGGACGGTAGTTCCTGGGATCCAAGGTGGATCCTCCCTTGTGGAGTGGGATAACTGTAGCTGTGCGCCACTCAGTGGGCACAAAGCCTGAGGTGAGGCTATGATTAAACATGACACTTAGGTGGGGTGCCAGTTCATTTTGTAGTACCAAGGTTGTATCATTCTCAATTCTTAATACTTTGTAGTGGTGTTGAAACTGGGAAGTCAGTGTGATTTGTGTTGCCTATGAGGCACCTGGACTGCCTGACCTAAAAGGCAAGCTACTGTAGGACAAGAAGAATTATGTCTTAGCTCACTCTATCTTTCAGTTGTCTGATTAGTGTACAAGCACAACCAAAAAACACTCTTTAAGGCACTAGTGATGCTCACATCCTCCAATAATGTTCACATACTTCTGCAAAATAGAAAGAGACAAAGAAAGAGAGAGGCAAGTAGGTAGAATGAGGACTGTAGAGGGACATAGGACTAAGTGAAAGGAACAGAAAAAAGCAATGTAATAAGATTAGTTAAGATGGGAGAGAGAAGGACAGATGTAGGTAGACAGTACATTGCCAAGAGAACACCAAAGTAATGCAAGAAGGGAAGTATCTGAGAACGAAGGACAGAAATAGGACAGAGACTAGAAGGGGGTAGAATGCTGAATACAAGTAGCATTTATTCTCCAAAATAAAGTGAAGTGCGAAAAAAAAATAAATCTCTAACCAAAGTTGCATTTAATAACTGCATATGATGTTTCATGTTAGCTGTGCATGTGCTATGAACAGAAACAATGTAATTGGTGACATACATAGCAGTGCTAAATTTCCTTTGATATCCAGAAAAAAAAACATTCATAGCATTAATGCAGCATTCAGCATAGTATAAAATCAAACAAGAATGCCTAGTATTAATGCAACACTCAGCATGATATTATAAAATCAAACAAGCAAAAATGAAATACGTTATCATACCCTAAACACCATGTGATCGGCAGTGTACTAAAACTGGAGGAATGCAACTGGTTAATAACCCAAATAGTAGATCAAAATGAACAAGCTTAGGAAAATACCACAAATGGTGAAAGGTTGGTGTGGTTCTGCAATACAACTAGGGAGGAACTGGCTTTGTGATAATTACAGCATATGGCAAACCTATAATATGCAAGTATGCGTACATTTTATTTGATTTATTTTACACATGGTAACCAAGTAGGTGGGCTGGTCTATTAACTCTTTTCAGCTATGAGACAGTGTAAGAGTTCAGTAAAAGTCTTGACAGTTGTAAAATTAGTAAATAAGAATAAACTTATTTGAGCTATTTATAAAGCAAATGGAAAAATGCATTTCACATCTGAGTCATTAAAAATTTATAAAATGTGCAAGTGAAAATACATCAGAGTTTTTCTCAATATAAGGTGCAAAGCTAATGAAAGTCATGGAAAAGGTTCACTTAGGTTAATTTTGCAAGTGCAGTCCAAACTTTCTTTCTTTCTTTCATTATTTTTAATGTTTGAAGATTATCAGTATTTTTATGCTAGTAGGTATCTGGTGCCATATAGCTCATCCAGCTCTGGAAAGGGCTTTTTCTCCTATGGTTAGTTTAAATCTAGGTCTGACCACAGTGAGGATACTTTCTTGGAACTTGTAATGGAATAGCTGTGTTCTGTAATTGAGTAACTGCTTAAGAGGTGAGCAATAGTCAAGATGTAGAACTTTGTAAATCATAGAATTAAGGAGAAAAGTGATTCTATTAGCAATATGTAGCCAGCCAGCTTTTGCATATAAGGTGCGGTGGTGGCTCTACAAATCTAAGTATTTTATTTTCAGCAAAATTAAATACTCCACAGAAACACACCAGACACAAACTGATCAATTATGTGGTACCAAGAAGGAGGCAACAGTATTCCATCCTCAAAATTTATTAGAACAAGTTTAGCGCTTTTGTTCTGTACATCACATAGAACTTCCTCAAAACTAAATCTATTATTAGTGACACTTCTTTTCTACATAATTGGATATGTTTTCTAGGAGAGGGTACCCCCAATAATTTGTAACAGAAATTAGAGATGGAGTAGTGTTTAAGAGAACACATGGTGTTTATTATCCTATACTGAGTGCAAACAGTAATGTACATAATATGGTCGAAAACAACACTAGAACTTTAAAGGTTAATCATAATAGAGCACGTATTTTGACATTCAACTTGGATAGTAAAGCCATAGGTGATTGTTTCATAAAGAACTGGGAGATCTTTTAAGCAGATAATACAATTCTTAAGAAAGTAGGTAATAAGCCCATTTTGGTTTATAAGAAAGACAGGTCATTCAAAACATTATTGGAGAGTTCTAGGAAAACTCAACCAGTTAGTAATAGAACTTTAGGAATGTTTAAGTGTGGCCACTGTACACAATAGAAAAACATTCTGGTATCCAGTAGTGCAGTAATTAGAAATAAAGAATATTTTGTCACTGGGCATTATTGTTGTGAGTTACAAATGTGGTGTATGGAACTTTGTGTTCTAAGTGTCCTGCTTTTTATATAGGAAAAACCCACAGGATGCTTAAGAATCGAATTTATAAACACATGCAAGATATACAAAAATCGAAGACCACAAATTCCTTTTTCAGACACATGCAAAAAAATAAGGACCACAATTTTGCTTTTGTAGTTCTGTAGCAACTAACAAAAGATAAAAGGGGGTTTATTATAGAAGAATATCTTAATAATTGTAAATTAAAATGGCAAATTTTAGTTAATGCAACCTGTTTTCCAGGTTTGGATGATTCAATGGCTATTAATTCTGTTTTAAAGTTGAAATAGTATGACGCTACATAGTTCATTGATATTTCTGTTTTTATCCTTGTGTATGGTTTTACCTTGCAATCAGTTTTAAATTGTAGGTTGTGTCTAACAGTGTATTATGTGATTTTAATTATGTATAAAAGAAGTGTAATTTATAACAGATTTAGTTCAGCGAAAGTTCTATGTGATGTACAGAATGAAAGCGCTAACCTTGTTCTAATAAATTTTGAGTTTGGAATACTGTTGCTTCCTTCTTGATAGCGCAGAATTTATCTGTTTGATTTTATTTTCAGTAACTTGAATTTTCTGTGTGTTTCTTGATGAATGAAGAACAATAATGGAAGGTCATACTCAATCTTAGGTATCAGGACATTTTTGGCTTTGTCACTAGGGAAAGAAGGTGTGAGAGTAAATAACAGTTTTAGTTGAGTCAGTATCTTGGTGGTAATATTGTCTGTGTTTATACTGAAGTTCATTGAGAGGTCAAGTGGTACACCAAGATATTTTTGCTGCTTAACATTTGTTACAAGATTACCTTTTTAATCTGTTAAGAATAAGGGAGTAATCACTGTCAATGTCTTACCTGTAGAGAAGAGCATGCCATTTGTTTTGACACTATTAATTTAGCATTTATGTTTGGGAGCCATCTGCAAAGGCTGGCAAATTCAGAGTGATTTATTTTGTTGCAGTGTTTGGTAGGTTTTATGAGCTTCAGGGAGAAGAATATCATCCATATAGATAATTATTTGTGGAGATAAGTCATGTGTGGAATTATTCAGAAATAGGAACAATAGGATAGGTCCTAGGACTGTGCTTTGGGGAATTCTTATGATCAGTGTTCTACTTTGGATAGAATGTTGTTAACAATGATTTAAAATGGTCTTTCTTGCAAGTAGTTTGTAAACCCATGAATGGTGTTTTCACTAAAACTGAGTTTTTGAAGTTTATTGAATAAGGCATTTAGTTTACTGTCTCAAAGCCATATGTCATATCTGCAAAGAGAACTGCTGCAATGAGACTGTCAAAAAGACAATGTCATCTGTGCTAGCATGTCTGGCTGAGGGTTTTGTACATAGTTTCAGATTAGTATGTGTATGTATGTCAGTATGACTAGCTATGATGTAAATTAGTTATTGCATGTTGAGTAATACTCTGTACAGGATGTTTAAAGAGTTGAACAGTGTTCTTTATCATTTCAAACTGTGCGTGTTTATGTGGGGGAGTCTAAATGGAGACTGTCTCAGAGTCAGCTGGTCTGCAGATGATATCATTGGAAAGTTCCCAGTTGCTCTGTGTTTACTATCAGAGACTGAAAGACAGGAAGGGACATTAATAAACAGCTGTTTGTTGATTTTCAAAAGGTGAAATAAAAATAAGAACTAGAACAGTTGAGACAGGTAACCTAGATTATAAAAGAGCCTACTGAAGACAGTTTAAACAGTTGAGTTCACAGTTGTAAGTTCAGTTCAGTAGACAGTTCAGTTGTTCAGCTGCGTTGCGTTTATAGTTTAAGTTCACAGTTCACAGTTGTACTGAGCAGTGGATACCCACAAGGACTAACCTAGAATTGTAAACCTGCATTTGCTCTGTTATAATATTTAGTTTAGATCAGGGACAGTGTTCTTTAGTCAGATAGGAAATTATAGCTAATCAGTCCGAGTTTTTCTAAATTTTAGATTTCTATCCTGCAATATTAATTTCATTTTCCTGGAGACTGAATTTTGTTTGTTTATTGAAAGTACTGTTTTATATTTTTAATCATTTTGCTCATTATTAAATATTTTTCTTATCTTACATTGTGGCTGGTCAGTCAGTGTATTCTTTAGTGATTTGAGAGTGCTTATACCTGCTTTGATAATTTCCAGGCCACTCTGAAAGCCTGCTGCTTTAAGTCATATGCTACCATTTGTTTTGATATCTAATTTTAATAATGGGACACCCCTCTGTAAGACCATGTAGATGCTCTGATTGGTGTCAGCATTTTACTGTACATTTAGGGGAAGGGACACAGCTGGAAATCTGTGTCAGGCTTTCCCAGAAGTGTCTGAATATGTGAAATTTAATTTATTTAAATGTGAGATGGATATCTGAGATGGATTAGTGGTAAATCACTTTGGCTATGGTATGCAGGGTCCTGGGTTTGATCTTAGCAGAGGCTATGTATTTGGGTAGGGAGGGTGGCCTAATGGTTAAGGTGTTGGGCTTACAAACACAAGGTTCAGGGTTTGAGTCTCACAAGGGATAATTGGCTAGGCTTAAAATGGCTCGCAAGGGCACTTAGCTTAGTACTAATCTATGAACCTATGAATCTATGATTGTATCAGAGGTCTTAAACCGGGACACATTGCTCTGGAGTGTGTAATAAGGAGTTACATTAGGGGTGGGCAGATGTATACAGTCCAGTTCCAGGTTACAGAGCATGATCCTGTTGTGAAATATTACTCCTGTTTAAGTGACGGTCTCACATTGGAGTCGGTAGTAAAGAGTGAAGTTCGCTAGTTACTGACCCAGGATAGAAGGGGATGTCACATACTGGTGGGCAGTTTGGTGAGATATTAACAGGATGTCACAGAGACTATCATTAATCATTAATCTTGTTATAAATAATATCTGATGCTGACAGCAATGCGGTCTAAATACTAAATTAATTTTTAAAACCAATATGTGAGTCACAAAGCAGCCCATAGCTATTTATATGTTCAAACAACTGTTGATAGATTATTTTTCAAAGATTTTAGTAATAGGGCAAATGTTTGAGACTGGTTTGTAATCCTTAAGTTGTGTGGAGGAGTGAACTTTGGGTAGAAAAATTATGACTGAATGTAGGCAGGACATTAATTGTAGTTAGTGAGAAATTAAAAATGTGTGTTAGGGTTTTTTAATTTTTGTTGCTTATGGTTTCAGGAATTTAAGATGTTGCTTGTTTAATTTTGCACTGCTAACTTTAGTAAAGTAAGTAAGTGCTTTGTTTTTGGTTATGGCTGAAAAGTGAACAGCGGCAACATAACTTGCAACAGAATACAGATTTGAAGGAAAATTACTGTTTTGATGAGGGTGTTAAGAAAAGAGTTAGTGATATCATGCATGATTGGCTATATAGTTTCTGAAATCATTGCCAAAGTAGTTGTTTTTAATTGGCTATTATTTAATAATGCTTACAGTAATGCCACCTCTGTCAGATGTTTTAGTTCTTTCCAGAAAAGCATGGCTTGGAAAAAACTTTTGAGTGAGGTATAAGGCTGTTGTACTAATGGTAAGTGTTCAGCCTTTCCTGTTATTTGATGCTATGTTTAATTTCATTGGAAAGTCAGTGGCATTATTGCCCCTTGAAATACCTTCATGTTATAGGAAAGTGGATTTTCTGAATATTTGTGAGGGTGTTAATGAAACATTCTAGTGCATGTATGAGATTAGCTTGGAAATACAGAGTAGTCCAGTCTATATTGCTATGGTAGTTGCCAAGTAGTGGTTGCTTGTTTTGAGGAAAGGTTCGACCAATAGTTATGACTGGGGACACTTGTTTTTAGTTTTAAAAGTCCATGTAGAGATTAATGTACAATGATCACTGATTGTCTGAGCAGAATGTATGAATGTACAAATAGTTATTTTATTTTTGTCGTTATATGGTCAGCTGTTTTGTCGTTTCCATTGATTATGTTTATTTGGTTATTTTACTAGTGCTTCTAGACATTGGGTGGTTAGCATTCTATTGAGGGTTTGCCAATCCAGACTATTCCCATTGAGATTAAAATCACCTATATAATAGTGTTTTTATTTATCTTTGTGGGAACATAATCATTGATTGTGTTTTGAATTATAATCCACAAAAAACACACACTGCACCAAATGATGAATTTCAGGTAGTCATCCAATAGAGGCTGTCCAATTCAAAAATCCACAAGTCTCAGCCTTTCACTTCAACAGTTTATTAAAAAACACAGAGCACAAAAGATATCGGATTAAGCGCTTTCATCTCTTATCCAGAGACTTCATCAGAATCAAATACCTCACAGCAAGAGGTCCTCCGGATCAATTCTTGGCTGAGGTGCCTTCTGTGTGGAGTCTACATGTCCTTGTTCTCACTGTGTTTGCATGGGTTTCCTCTGGGTGCTCTGGGTTCCTCCCACATTATAAAGTACAAACAGATGTCGCTTGGACTGCAAACCAGGTTTAATGTTTAAAAACAATCAAGTTTAAACATGTTCATACCATTCAATTCAAACAGAAACTTCTTCTAACAAGGTTGAGAAGCTATGAACATACCGAGAAATGTAATGCCAACGTAAGTAATGATAATGTGATGAAGGCAAGTGGCCTTGAGGAAAGAGCAAAAGCAGAGATTATATACTATAGCTGTGGCCAAAAGGGACATAAGACACGAGAATGCAAGAGAGAATATAAAGGCCAGCGACAGTAGTGTAGTTTGTGTAAAAACTTTAGCCACAGGGACAGTAACTGTAGATGAAAGAAGAAAGATAATGTGAAACAAGCAACTGATGTGGATGAACACACATTTGTCTTCAGAATAAATGAGCATTAAATTTGTGGATTAAAACAGAAGGGATTAATGGTGGACACTGGCACCACATCACACATAATTAACGACCTGAAAATGTTTAAATGCTTTGATGCAACTTTCCAACATGAGGAACACATTGTGGAATTAGCTAACAGAACGAGAACCAGTGGGGCCACACAGAAGAGAGGTAATGCGGGTCTATATTAGAACACCGAACATTTAAAATATTGAGTGTTCTAATATCGACCCATTTTCAGAGAATGCTGAAAATATCGAAGATACAGAAAACCAAATTTTTTCCTAGGGAAAAAATTTGGTTGTCTGTTTCTGTTGCTTCAGTATTTTCAGCGCTCTGGTGGAAAGTTACACCAATGCCCAACTTATCATCATCTTGCGTGATGTGTACTGCAAATGGTTTAAAAGTTTCAGGCAACCCTTTCAGAATCATCGCAATTAGTAATCCATCACTGAGCTTCTCCCCAATGTTTCGAAGTGCCATAATGGCCATCTCAGCCCTAATAATATAGTCTGTGACACTTTCACTGATGGCCTTCTGGAGGCTTGTTAATTCAGTGTATAGGCTAATTACCCATAGCTTCCCTTTTCTGGCATAATGGTCTCTCAGGATCTGAAGTGCATCTCTACCATCATCTGCGGCCTCTCTCATGACAAGGGACAAACTTTTGTCATCTAAGAACTGTATTAGTTCAGCATATGCCTCCTCATTTTTCTCAGCATTGTCGTCACCTTCCTCTTCATTCTCGACATCTTCTACATCCTGCTGCACATTTCGCAAAATGGTGTCTTTCAGCCCTAGCAAACACAGGTGCCCCAGAAACGTTGTCTCCCACAACTCGTAATTCTTCTCATCTCTGTCAAAACACAGTCTATGCCATCGGCTTCCTACTTCTCTCCTGGGCCCATAACCTGTTGGCAGTATCATCTTAAGGGTAAGAAAGTCGGGTTAGGCATACATTTACAGAGGAAAATAAACACACATGAAGGCACTCAATCTGATTACAAAAGGAAGAGGGGAACAACCCTCACTTCCTCTTTTATTATAAAGCACATGGTCATGTGACCTCTCTTGACCGCTCCATACCAACGACGTCAGTGTAAGAGCACACATAGGATCATTCACTCTCTTTATTATTATCAGCCAACATAAAGACTTACATGGCTGCCTAAGGTTATGTGACTTAGTATCATGTTGGGTTTTTTATCATCTTGAGATTAAGCAAAAGTGTGGTTTACAGTTCTGCGGGAATGCTTTTAAGTAGTAGCATGGTACTTCCTCCACACCCAGTTCTTGGCATGTTATTTTGGAGAATGTTATTTTCTTTTGTGAATGTTGAAGGGTAGAAATAATTTTTTGCCCAAGTTTTTGTTTGAGCAATACTGAGAGGTTTATGAGAACAGATTCATCCTTCCAAAAGACCGCATTTGTTGCTGATGCTATAAGGATTGAGACTTGATGTTTTTAGAGATGTGTTATTGCAGGTGATTTGTGAATGGGGAAGAGGGCTATTGTAGTTTGTTTGTGAACCTGAATTGAGATGAACGTCCCATGCAAGTCTTCTGTGCAAGATAGAATAGCAAGTAGAGGAGATTTAATTTTACTTATGGGTTATCTGGTATTGTAGAGAACATAGAATTGCAGAATGTAATGTCTTCTTGTAAGATAACTTTAATATTTTAAATAATCTTCATGTACAAGTTATATACTCATAATCTGTGACCTAATACTGATTGTTAGAGATGTGAGATTGCAAGTAAAAGTGTCAGATAGGTAGGTAACAAAGGTGAGGAATGCTACAAGGCTAATTAGAGTACTGATGTTTTAATTTTAGTCATTGTGATGGTAAGATGTTGATAGTGATGTAGTGGGAATTGATAAGTTAGTTGGCAAAGAGGAAGTGGCTATTTAAGTATAAATATAAGTGAGTGGGTAGTTATGAGGGAGGTTGAGGAGTGAAGTATAGCAATGACAGTGTAGAGGAGGGCAGCAGGGCAACCCCCTATAGATTGTACAAAACCAATCAATGAAATGAGCTCTGCCTACCTTAAGATGCAGAAGCTACATGAGGAAAAAAAGGGGAGTAAACAAAACAGAGAGAAGGGGCAATATACAGTAGAAGTTTCAAAAGATCTATGAGATTGTATTTTAACATGAAAAATGAGGCACATGAAACAAAACAACCTCCCAAAAGACATGGGCCTATTAACAACAGTGACAGATTTCAAGAATGTGGGGCAGGCATGCTTAACAGAAATAAAAAGAAATAGCATCTTTGTTAAACAGGATCAGTGGTTGATAAAGAAGGTAAAGATGCAGGTAGACTACATAGATGAAACAGTCTTCTGCACGTAAAATATTATTTTATTTTATTTTATTTATTTAACATTTATTTACCACGAAAGTAGTAAATCGCTTCCAGTGTTTCTTGACAAAACTAGTTGGAGCAAGGATTTTTTTTTGATTGAGCATCAATTTCTGTTTCAGTACTGTGGTTGAGTGATACTGTTTATGGTTATGTATTTTTCAGGGTTGTGAAGTAGATAGTGTATTATCAGTAACTGTGAATGAGTCAATATATGAGTCAGTCCAAGCAAATTAAGCTGTTTTTGAGAAAGGCAATGCTGGGTTACATAGAGTCGATTTGCTGCAAATTCTGGTACTTTGTTTTTTTTTCCAGAGTTTATTTGCTAGAGATGAGTTTAGGGTAGTAAAGGCTTGGAAATCATAGAGGAATGTTGAAAAGGAATCATGTTGATAGATGAACACATTTTTTTCCTGACAGAAAAAACTCAGAAAATATTTCACTGAAAGTTCTTTCAGCAAAACTTTTGTTGCAAGGGGGCAAGCTCCCCACACCTTTAAACATAAATATTCCTACTCTGAGGTTGCATAACAGTGGAGACATAGTAATTATCCACTGTTGATGAAACTGCTTTCGGCAAATCATTTTTTGCTGAAGTGGCAGTTGTTGAAACTGCCATCAGTTTGTTGACAGGCTCCCAGTGAAGATAAGTAAGCTCTAGCTATGCCTTTTCTGGCCACTTCAGTAAGGACTGTTTTCAGTATATATGGAGGCTATACTTGTTGTTGTTTTTTTTTTTGGATTACTTGATTCATATGCTGAGCAAATTTCACCTGGTCCTCTCCTGTCACTCAACGCATTTTTGTATGTAACCATTTCTATGTTTATGTAATTCAATGTAGTTACAGTGAATAAGCTTTTTTGTTTGTAATGCCATTATTATAGTCTGTAGAATGAGTCTAGTATTTGTGGGTGTTCAAGAGAAGATGGGGATTGTCCAGCCAAGTTTCTGTGGAGAATGGTTACTAGGTAATTTCTTGTTCTGTTGGTAGGGTCTTGACAGGAAACATGAGAGTTGAGTCAATTCCATATTGTGTTATTTAGCTTGCTTAGTGATGGTGTGTATGTCATTTATGAATGGGTTAAATAGAAGGAGAACAAGCAGAGATAGTTGAGGAGCACCTACTAAGACAGGTGAGAATAAGAAGAAATCATTACACCATTTCTGTAATTGTTCCCAGTCTGCTAGTTAGCTGTAGAACCCGTGGAATGAAGCTGTATCAAGAGCAAAAGTAGAGACTTTATGTAGGAAATGTTGGTGTCAGATTGTTTCAAAAGATTTAGATGGGGGGGCGTGGCCAAGGATGAACACAGGATAGCAGCAGATTTCTTCAGCTCCACCAATTTCATTACACTGACAGGAATTAATTACTTAAAAAATTAATTTTTGAAGTAATTTTCTTTCTAAATATGTTTGTTTTATATAGTTCATGAACTATATCTAAAAAAGAAAGGAAATCTTAACAATATTCCTGTCAGAAATCACTTTGGAAATTTTCCTGTCAGTTTATCAGTCTGAAATGAGTTCCAGTAAGACAAATTCTCAAGACTCCAGCATCAAGAAAGAACTTCAGTCTCTGATAATTATAATCCAGCAACTTACTGCTAAGATGGATAAAATGGATACTAAAATAGACACCTTCATAGAAAAAACTACAAAACAAATAGACTTGTTACATATAGACCTGCAACAACAGAAGATCCAGATGACAGGCATAGAAGAAGATGTGAATGACATGGAAAATAGCATACAAGAAGAGGAAATCAACATTGAGTTTCTGCTGAAACAAAATACACATTTACAAACAAAGCTGGATGACCTGGAAAATAGATCGAGGCGCAATAACATTAGGATTTTTGGACTGCCAGAAAATATTGAAGGTAACAATATTACTTCTTTTTTAACAACATGGCTCCCTAAAACTTTAGACTTACCAGAAGCATTCTCTTTTGGTATCGAAAGAGCACATAGATCTATAGCTAATACTAACTCTAACAAAAACTATCCTAGATCAGTTATAGTTAGATTTCTATCATCTTTTAAAGAGATGGTTCTTAAATCTGCTTGGGCTAAAGCTCCTGTTAAGATTAATGAGACAACTGTGCATTTTGACAATGACTATTATTCCATGGTAATAGCTAAAAGAAAAGTTTTTCTGCCACTAATAAGGGAGCTTAAAAAAGCACAGTTTAAAACATACCTTCTGTTTCCTGCCAAGCTTAAAATCTTCCTTCCTGATGGTCCTAAAATTTTTGATGACTTAGACTCTGCCTTACTGTTTATCAAAAAAATAAGATTTTGGATAAAATAGAAGAAATGGAATGGGCTAGTCCTTCATTAAAGAGACTGGCAACTGAAACTTCGTGGAAGACTTCAGAGAAGAAGAAGAGACTAAAAAACAAATGATCTGTTCTATGTTTTTTTTCTCTCATCATTTTATTTAATTATTAATCTTTTTAAATATAGTTCCTGCATTTCCAAGAAGCAACAAATATTTTGAAAAAGATTTAATCAAAGTTATTCTCTGTGTGCAAAGAAATGTTTTGTTTCATAACTAGTCAAAATATCTGGAGATTTAATGGCAAGTTGTGATTCAACTTGTTTCTCTTTCTGAAAAGGAGAAGTAAGGTCAGTAATTTGATACATTTTTTCTTTATCTTTTTTTTTTTCTTCTCCTTTCCTTCTTTTCTTTGTTTAAACAATGACATTCTATTTAGATTATGTAGTGGGTAAAGGGTGGGGGAGGGCAGGGAGAAGAGTAATGAAAATATGATTAATAGAATAATAACATATTTATTCCTTGTAAAAGTTTATATGTTCTTCAAATGCTATTCCTAATTATACTTTCTTGATTACACTGCTTATGCTTGTTTGTAAATAATCTGTCATGCTTTAACTAATAATAATTAGAACTAAATAATAGTAAATAATATGTTTTATTTTTAACTCTATTAATATAAACAGTAAGTAATATTCCATTGTATATACTTCTTATAGCTTTCTCTTACATTTTTTTTTATTTCTGACTTACACCCTTTTACTTTCTACTCTCTTTTTCTTTTCTTTATTAATATATAGAAATGCTTTTGATCATATAGACACAGTAAATAATAATATTTGCATAACATTGAGTTGGGACAAAAATATTGAGTTTTATTACTTATTAATAATTTTGGGCTTAATTTCACTTACATAGAGGCTGTAATAACATGTAAAATACATTGTGAAGGTTTTGTCATGTTTAGATGCATTTACACTGCTAAATGAATGTTTGTCACTAGTTTTTAATAAGTTCCATCCCGCAAAATGTTAAGAGAGACAATCTGGGATGTGGGCTGTCTCATGCACAGTGTCCATGAGCTACTTCAAAAGCTTCAACTCTCAGAATTCTCACAGAGAAGCTGAAAGCAGCTAGTCTCACCTTTGACCTAGATATCTCACTGACACATCACAGATTCAGAAGTGACACTCTACCAGGAAATAGAAATGATACAAATGCGACTATGTGAAGGAAAATGAACTCTTTAACATATAAATGTGAGCTATTTTATATAATTACTTAAATATCTATGTTATAATTCATAAAATATGTCAGTTATAATGAGTTTAAATGATACAGTTTCTTGTAGTAAGTAAATGTCTTATTTTAGAAGGCATAGAAAATGAAACATTTACTCAAGTGTTTTTGAAAATCTACTTAACAGCAGCTTAATAATCGGTGTTAAAAACTTATGTTCCAAACATATACATTACTATAACTCATTTAATTCATCTGATTGACAAGCATAAATAATTTTATAACTCTATACTGGAAGAAATTGAAATGTGATATATTTTAAATCAGTAGTATAGCATGGTTGTAAAATCTGGTTACTAAAATGTGTTTGCTGTGCATTATTTTGTATAAAGCAGACAGATTTATTGTAGGGACAGCAAGTAAGATGGTGCTCAGTAAGGACACAACTCAGTGAGATCAGATATATATATATATATGTGTGTGTGTGTGTGTGTGTGTGTGTGTGTGTGTGTGTGTGTGTGTGTGTGTGTGTGTGTGTGTGTGTGTGTGTGTGTGTGTGTGTGTGTGTGTGTGTGTGTGTGTGTGTGTGTGTGTGTGTATGTATATATATATATATATGTGTATGTGTGTGTGTATGTATGTATATATATATATATATATATATATATATGTGTGTGTGTATGTATGTGTATATATGAGTGTGTGTGTGTGTGTGTATGTATATATATATATATGTGTGTGTGTGTGTGTGTGTGTGTGTGTGTGTGTGTGTGTGTGTGTGTGTGTGTGTGTGTGTGTGTATATATATATATATATATATATATATATATATATATGTGTGTGTGTGTGTGTGTGTGTGTGTGTATGTATATATGTGGGCTGCTATGATTTATAACAATTTCTATGAATACAATATTTTATTCTATTGGCAATAATGAGTTTGAGTAAATGCTCATATACAAGCAATTCAACGTTTTTTTTGGAAGCTGTTAATTGCATTTACATGACAGAAAATAGATGCATCTTAATATATGTAATGTCTGAATCATATTAGCCAAAGTTTTTGATTTAAATGAATGTTAGAACTTATTTTTCTCTCCTCTTGATTTCTAACATCAAGATTATTTGAATGCTATTTGAATACAAGTGTTTTATATTACATAGATGTATATAGTAGTATGAACAGTTTTAAAAAAAAAAAGTTTATTTTAGTTTATATGATGCTGTTTTGCCAAATGTGTAGTCTTGTCTTGCTAGATAATTGAATTGAAAACTGTTAACCTCAGTTAAATATAACTAGTATTAAATTGATAAGGTGGTAGCTGAGGTACTGCTGCTTTGGGTAGGGGTTAACTTGAGTGGTAAATACTACTCTAAGTTGGAGTTTATAACTCCAGGCTGGATGCAAGGTTTAATCCTTACATTATTTTCACTTGTTCATTGTTATTTGTATATAGTTTTGACATCCACAATATATTTTGTACATTCATTGTCACTACAAACAAAATTGAATCCTATACGAAATCCCATAAGAGATTCAATAAATACAGCTATATTTAAAGGTACACCTAAAGGAGGAGATGTAACATTACTTATTTTGTTATTTGTTATTTTGATCATAAGATTCTTAAGTTTTAAAAATGCCAAATGACATCTTTAAAAGGAATTTCTTTAAACATTAATGGATTGAATAATCCATGTAAAAGGGCAAGCCTAATAAGATACATTAATTTACATAAGGCCAACTTAGTCTTCCTGCAAGAAACCCATCTCTTGAAAAAAGATATTGATAAATAAATATACAGTATTGGTTAGTTCAGAGCATACTCAGAAAAAAAGAGGAGTGGCTATTTTATGGAATAAAAGTATGCCCATTCCTAAAACCATTAAGTCTTATCAGGATGACAAAGGAATGTTTTGTATGGTTACAATACAAATTAATGGGAAGACTTACACTTTAATTAATGTATATTGGATACCTGGAATTAGTATTAATACAGTGAAACATCATCTTGATAAGATCATATCATTCTCTATAGGAGATATTATTTTAGCTGGTGACTTTAATTGTATACTACATGAAAGTGATACTACCACTATAGGGAAAAGAAGAATTACATCTAATGCAAAACATTTAAATGATTTTGCTAATTCTTATCATTTGAATGATATTAATAATCAGATAGATTCAAAATCATTACCATACACCTTTTTTCTAACAGATACAAAACTTATTCAAAAATAGATAGGGTCTTTATTTCTAACCAGATGGTAACAGATTTAATTAATTCCAAAATCATTTCATGTCCTATATCTGATCATAATTCAATTGTTTTTGAATTCATGATAAAAATACTCATAATGTTCAGATCAAAAGGATACCAGCATACTTAACTCAACTAAAGACTATAAAGAATATATACTTTCAGAAGTAAAACATTTTTAGACATAAATAATACTCCTGAAGTCTCCATTGTTTATGTTTGGGATGCCTTAAAATCATATCTATATGGACAAAGTATCAGATGGTATAATAATAAAAGGAAATCTTGGGATAAGGAATTGTTAGATATTCAAAGTAAATTAGACTCTTATAAACATAATAATAAAGAAAATATTATGGACAAGAAAGTTATTGAAGAAATAAACAAACTAAATGAGAAATACAAAGAAATTTTAACTCATAAAGTTAAAATAACTTTAGAGAAATACAAGTTTTTGTCTTAGTCAATAAGCCCCAAATACTTACATAGACTTAAAAATAAAACAAAAAGGTTGAATAAACAAAACCATATCAAAGAAATCTTTTCTCTAAGGAAAAAGAAGAATGTTTCTAGTATACCAGAAATACTAGATGAATTTAGAAATCTTCACAAAATTAACCATAATAACATTAACATGGAACCTAAAGATAAAATAAAGGAGTTTATAACCACAAACATGAATAAAAAGCTTAATAAACAACAGATTAAACTATTGGACAAAAGTATTTCATATACAGAGGTTATTACACAAATAAATAAGCTTAAATCAAACAAAGCACCGGGTAATGATGGTATTATACCAGAGATATATAAAATCCTTTCTAAAAGTACATATTCATTAATACATAAGGTTTTTATTTTGGCCCAAACTGAGTTAATAACCCCCCATCTTGGCAATATACATTTATTTAGCCAATTTTAAAACCTAATAAAGATCCAACTAGATGTTCTTCATATCGCCCATCTCATTACTTAATGTTGATTATAAAATGTTTATGAGTATCTTTGCTGATAGATTGAAGACAATCATTCCAGTATTATAGATATAGATCAGACAGGCTTCATTGTAAATAGAAATACTTTTGATAATATAAGAAGAACTTTAACATTAATAGATTTTGCAAATAGGAAAAGAAAGATTTAACACTTATTAGTCTTGATATAAGTTCAGCATTTGATTCAGTAAGTTGGGACTATCTGTTTACCTTAATGAAGTGCACAAACTTCTCAGATGCATTTGTAAATCTAATTGAGCATTTATACAAAGGAACGTTGGCTTATATTAAGGTAGGAACATATGTTTCACAAAAATACCCATTCTTAAAGGTACAAAACAAGGATGTCCACTTTCTCCACTATTATTCACTTTAGTAATGGAGCCTTGGGCTAATTTGATCAGAAACAGTACTGACATAGAGGGTTTTGAAATAGATGAAAATACAACATCCAAAATTCAACTTTTTGCAGATGATGTTCTAATTACATCAGCAGGATCTAATTCTTCTATGCAGTCTCTATTTGATAACATGATGAATTTTAAAAGTATTTCTGGTTTAATATTCAATGAAGAAAAACTAAAATACTACCTATATATACAGAAAAAAATATTCTCATTAGTGATTTTACTAAATATGTACCCAATTCAGGTCAGATAACTTATTTAGGTATAATACTATCTAAAGATATTAAATCTATTATATATAATACCTGTTTTCTTAATATACAAAATCTTTTTAATACCTGGAATAATATGTTTTTTACTATGGAGGAGAGACTTACAATTATTAAAATGATAATATTCCCCAAGATTTTATACTTAATACAATCAATAATACTTCCACCTACAAAAATAATTATCAAGAAACTGAATACACTAATGTTAAATTTCCTATGGGCACCTAATAGACCTAGGATTGCATTAAAGAAACATACTAATAGCTGGTCTCAAGGGGGTATTTCTTTTCCAGACTTTAATTTATATACTATCTCTTCTATTGTAAAAGTTATTACTTTATTAATAGATCAGTCATATGTCATAAAATGGAAAGATTATTGGGAGCTAATTAGTATGCACTTCATGAAAATCTCCTTAACACATAAAAATATGATTGTAAATAACTCCATGTTATGGTTACTAAAGGAATTTTGTACTTCACCTATTACACCTAAACATATGGTTTGTTACCCATTAAATATTATTATTAGTTATTGTAACTTTATATTCATGCACCCTAAGTATAGGGAATGGAATTTTATTGTATTCCCTATAATGTATACTCAGGGTATGCTTTTGTCATCTACTTCTGAAGGAACTCATTTAGCTATAGATAATGATCTAAAGTACTGGTATCAGTTGATATCTGATAATAAAGTTAAAAATCTAGATTTCTTAAAACAAGAATTTGATCTAAGAGAAACTTGCTGGTTAGAGGTTCAGACCTTTAGACAACATCTCATTAATAAAATAGATCTAATGTCTATAACAGTTAAAGAATCTATTCCAACACTGATTGATTACTTGATATTAAATTTACAACATAAAGTTTCTGTTAAGGTAAACTTTCATACATACATAAAGTTATCAGACAAGAAACTTTTTACAGTGTAGATTCATACTGGAATTATTTCACTTCTATTAATGGGGACCCACCAAATCAACAAGATAAACAATATATATTGGAATCTGCTTATAGAACTACATCTTCCATTGTCTGGAGACTTTATACATGGAAATTTTTACATAGATCTTTTTATACACCTTTGATGATGAATAAAATAAATAATAAAGATAATTTATGTAAGAGATGTAATGTACAAATTAATGCTGACTGGGCTCATATGTTTTATGACTGTATAAAATTGAAAGAATACTGGAAGTCAATTAATGAATTTTTTCAGGCTCTTTTTACAGATAATTTCATTATTTCTAAATCTCTTATATTATTCAACACACCTGTACCTCAAAGTGTTAAAAAGGTTAAGCTTCCCTTGTTATGGTCCATTCTAGCAGTGGCTAGGAAAATAATAACTAGAAATTGGATTTCAGATACACCTCCTTCATTCAATGAATTTAAAAATGTTATGAATATAGTGTGCCATATGGAAATAAACACAATTAGGACAAGAACAAATAGAAAAACATCTTATTATATTGTATGGGATAATTTACAAAATTTGTTAAAAAATTTTAATTTCAATAGCATGGTATTTTAGTTTAATTAATTGATCTGATTGTAGTGGATGTCTTTGTAAATACTTTAGTTGTTTTGTTGAATATTATAATAATACCTATTTTTAATTACTTGTATAAAATTGTTATGATATTTCTCTTATATGTTAAAACAATAAACCTGTTTTGAAAAAAAAAAAAAGATTTAGATGGATAAAAAAAGAGTATAGAGACCAGGTTGCATGTATTTCTTTTGTGATTAAATGTGTCAGGAAACCTGAGCAAGGTAATGGTTGTACTATGGTTAGGCCTGAAACCATGCTGTGTTGGAAAGAGAAGGTTGTTCGCTGCAATTTAATTAATGAGTTGTGAATATAAACATCTTTCCAAGATTTTGGACAGAGGAGGTCTGTAATTGTGAGGTCTGCAGAGGAGTCTCCTTTTTGCAGTGGTATGATGAAGGATTTTTCTAGAGTAGCAGGACATACTTCTCTTTGATTGGGTGATTTATCTGATATATTCTGCAGGCAATTGATCAGAGGCCGTGGAAGTCGGTTTGAGCTTTTGCAGGTACTTTTGATAGTTGAAGTAGGCATAGAGTGAAAGAGTATTCTGGTTGCTTATTTGGGGTGTAATTTGAAGGTTTGTTGTGTGCTTATTTTTAAGTAAGGAGGCAAATTATAATAAAATGTTAGTTAAATTGAAAGGTAAAGATTGTGGTTTGGTTAGGTATGATTGGGGTAGGTCATCTAGATTTTCCCAGGTTTAGTTTTTTTTTTTAAGCTCAGAATTGTTTGTGATTGGAGTGGTGCTTGTCTTGAAACTTGGTACAACAGGTTTTCATATCCTGACTTATGCTTTATTTATAAACTTAGAAAGTTTCTAGAATAACAGGTTCATAGGTTCATAGGTTCATACTAGGCTATCTGCCCGAGGGCATTTACAAGCCTAGCCCATAGTTTTGTGGCTTACGCCACCCATTTAGTATGGGGAACTATACCCATTATTTTGCTGTGCCTCTGTCGAGCAGTGACACTGAGGTAATCCCTGGGGTATATCTGCGATCTCCCATCCATTGGTCAAGATTTCTCTTGAACAAGGCCAGCAGTGCTCTGCCTCACATATACGATTTTATTCCACAGCATAGGGAGTCTTTGGGTGATGAATCTATCCCTCCAGCACGCCCTATTAATAGCGTGTCGAGGTTTAAGTCTCTACACCTTGTGGCTCTGATGGATCTAGATTTTTGAGGTGAAGCATATTCATCAAATCTGGGTTTGACATGGCCTTGTATGTTAGGCAAAGGTCACCTCTGAGCAAGCGGTAAGCGACTGAATAGAGCTGGAGTTCTTTCAGTCGGGCAGCATAGGACAGATGTTTGAGACCCTTTATCCTTTTGGTGAGGAACTTTTGTGGCCTCTCCAGCTGCTGCAAGTGTCGGGTCAGATACATTCCGAATGGGGCATTGTGCTCAATCATTGGTCTGATGAGTGATGAGTATAGGGAGCAAGGTTTTGCATTAACATGCATTTTATAAAGGATATGAATGGATGGCGCAGTGGTGCAGTGGTAGCATTGTTGCCTCGCAGCAAGAGGTTCTCCAGTTTGAGTCTCGGCTGGGGTGCCTTCTGTGTGCAGTCTGCATGTCCTCCCTACATTTGTGTGGGTTTCCTCCCACATCACAAAGACATGCATCTGGAGCATTTCTCCCCGGGCCTCCACTGAAAATTGGCTTCATTCCAAGTCGGACTTTCCTGGTTAACAAAAAATAGTTTTATTTTTTTAAGCAACTGAACTCTTGTTGAGATGTTGCTGTTTTATTTTTAGCCATGCTTTCCAGAATTTGTCTCTGGCACTCATGAATTGTTTAGTTCTCCTAGTTAACTAAAGTGTTTGGTTGGTGTTGTCTTTTAGTTCTCATAGGGGCATGTTTATTTAGAATACTTAGAAATGTTTTAGCATCATCTCATGGTAGGGTTTTACATCATTCAAGCTATGTATTTTTAAGTTACTAATAAAGGCTTCTCATACTCGTAACCTCTTAGCAACAGAAATTTGGACATGGCCAAAAATGATGGGGTTTAAAGGCCCAGAAATAGGGACAGAGTTTAAATATCACTCTTAGAAATATTCTAGAATAACAGGTTTTGCATTACCATGCATTTCTATGAAGGATATGAAGCCTGAAACTCAAATGTCTGTCATTAATTAGTGACTTCAGTACTCAATAATTTGCCAGGAAATCATAATCATAAATTTTATGAGGAATGGACCAAAATATGAGCCAAAAATCTGGACATTCTATGAAAATCTGGATAGTTGAGAGGTATGAGGCTTTTCTCTGGAATCTGATGAAATCCCCTACTAGAGTATATTGATGGAGATTATGATTCAGGATTTGATATCAGACTGCAAACGTAGGAAGAACGTCACACTGTGTGTTGAGTGCCATATGGTGCTGTTTTCTTTGTTACAGATGTGACAATGCAGTCTAATATGGATTCTCTAATTATAGTTTTATGGTATCTAGTTGGGGTATTGATTAGTTGTGTAAAGTCAAATAATTTTATTAGAATTGTTATCTGAGTTTATTGTATGCTAGTCAATGTTCATGTCACTCAATATAATGGTTTATTATTGTAAATGGGTTGTGATCTAGTAGATGAACTTTTATGTGCTAGGGATATTATTGTCTTTATCTATATATGTGACTATTATAAGTTCATAGGTAATTGCTAGGATAATAGCACAAGAGCCTTTATATGCCTAGCCAATAACACCCAGGATAAAACAACATTATTTCTTAATTCCCAAGATACGGGATGGGGTAGTATCAGGGTAGTGGGTCTTTGGGTGCTGGAGCCCTAAATCATTTTACAGATTGCTTCTGCCCATAAGGGACATGGGCAGTACACTGGGAATTAATTTATGGTTCTCCAACCATTTATTCAAATTCTTTTTAAAGAGAGTGAGGATGGATTCTGTTTTATGAAGAAAGGAAGTTTATTCCAGAGAGAGGTAACCTTTGAGATACAAATCTGTCTCTCCAGCAAGTTCTGTTAGAATCACAAACAAGGTTCAATTCCATAGAACACATAATCCTCATATAAGTCTGTTTGTGAATATGTAACATTTTCATCAGGGGTGGATCAGAGCATGCCTTGTAGGTCACACATAAGTCACCCCTCAATAAACAATATCAGATGGAGCAAAGGGATAGGGCCTTTAGCCAGTCTGCATAAGACATGTCTTGCACTTTGTATTTTTGTAGCGAGAAAACTCTGGGTCCACTCCAGCTGGTTTAAGTGCCTGGTTAGGTACATGCAGAAGGAAGCATTGTATGCAATTATGGGCCTGATGAGGGCCAAGTACAATGGCATTATGACTTCCTTTGATTTTGATGCCATGACGTTACTTCTAAGTTAGCGACACAGAAAAAGTTCCTCACTGCCATAGCTATCTGGTGGTACAAAGTTCAGGTTATTATGTATCAGTGTTCCTAGATCCCTTACCAGTGGGTCTATTTTTAGGGTTGTGCTATCAGTATTATAATTTGCTTGGATATGTGATTCAACAAAGGGTATGATTATGCATTTTTTAGCATTTAGTCCCAGACCATGGTTTTAGCATCAGTCGTTTGTCATTTTTAGGCCTGTTTGTAGGTCGTCAACACCATTTGGGGATTCAATGATTGC
The DNA here is from genome assembly GCF_019279795.1 of Protopterus annectens. Taxonomy (NCBI): domain Eukaryota; kingdom Metazoa; phylum Chordata; order Ceratodontiformes; family Protopteridae; genus Protopterus; species Protopterus annectens. Next base: position 1,147,837,722 of record NC_056729.1, on the reverse strand, counting down.
TTCTAGCTTACATTCGTTGACAAACTTGGTGAAGTAAAGGCCCCCTTCATTTCATAGATGTATATACCAAACAGGAGGGGTTAAAATTGCTATGAAAATGCTGGAGATTGAACCAAGAACCTCATACATGTAAAACATGTACTCTAACACTGAGCTACATCAGCAAATATATGGATGATGAGTTTTAAATGTTAGATAAGTCTGATTGTTTGAAGTCTGGATTGGTGTGAGGAAAGAGGAGAGTTCCATAGTAAATTTGTGGAGAATAGCTACTCTATTTTTTTATTTTGCCTATCTACCCTTAGTATATTATATCATGAGGGTGAGATTTCTTTCTCTTTTGTTTCCTTCTTGAGACATTTTTTTTTTGTGGTCATTAGGAAAACCACCACCGTAACAGATACAAGCATGCAAAATTTGAAGGTAATGCTACTCAATGCTAGAAGTCTAAACCTCAAAATGCACTCTCTCGAGGCACTCCTAAAAATGGAGAACATCAATATTTGTGCAGTAACTGAGACCTGGTTCAAGTCCCCAGAGAGCACCCCTGCAATACCAGGCTACAATTCTTACCACACTTTTCAGCCACAAAACCAAGATGAAAACACTAAAGCCGGAGGAGTGTCCATATTCACCAAGTATATTCACACCTCCAGGTTAGTTGCCCAACACAATGTATCGGAAATTCTCCAGGTGCAACTAACACTAGGTAAGACTGCAATCCAAAGTGTAGCTTGCTACAGATCTCCCACCATGCCCCAAGATTCTCACTACACCTTTCTAAACATACTGGAAAATATTAAGATACAACCAAACACCCTAATACTGGGTGATTTCAACTATCCTGCCATTAATTGGGAAAACTACTCGGGTACCAACTCCTTTTCCCAACGGTTCTTGGAATTCATAAATTCCAACGCCCTGGATCAACTAATCCATTGTCCCACCAAGGGCAATATCCTAGACCTGGTCATTACCAACATGGGAGATAGATGCTCCACACCAGTGGTCACCCCCTCATTGGTCAGGTCTGACCATAAGCAAATTACCTTTGACATCCACATCCCATCCCCACCCCCCTGTAAGGAAACCTCCTTAAACAAACTTCTCCAAAGCCAACTTCATGCTACTGAAGTCAGAAGTGACAAACTTTGCAACACCCACGCAGACAGGATCTGGAAGTTTGACTGCAGAATCCTACACTAAGGCACTGTACAAGCACATCCACTCGTGCATGAATCGTGCCATCCCAAATAGAACCAAGATGCTCTTCTCCAAAAAAAGGAAGCCAATCTGGTGGTCCCCTGCTATAAACAAACTATACAACAGAAGGAAGAAACTGTTGCAGAAAAGAGGAAAATCCCAGGATGCAAAAACGCCAGCCTCAGTAAGAAGATGAGATCCCTCATAAACTCCTCAAAAGCTAGTTATGAAAATAAAATTGCCAAAGATTCCAAAGGCAACCACAAGGCAGTCTATAGTTATGTCAAGAATCTAAATGGCAATGCTCAGATCTGCTCTGAGCTACAACAGAATGGCATTAAATATACTGATCCCAAGGATATTGCCAATATCCTGGCTGATCGATTTAGTGCCAATTTCACCCCCCTCTCACCCACTAAAGGGCCCATCTCAATACCAAAAGATTGCCAAATTCCAATAATCATGGCCACACAGGTAGAAACTGTACTCTCCAAAGCTAAGAATACAGCATCCATGGGACCAGATGACATCCCAGGCTGTGTACTACATGAACTACAAAATGAACTAGTATCTCACCTAAGTGTCATGTTTAATCATAGCCTCACCTCAGGCTTCATGCCCACTGAGTGGCGCACAGCTACAGTTATCCTGCTCCACAAGGGAGAATCCGCCTTGGATCCCGGGAACTACCATCCCATCAGTCTGACAAGCCTGATCTGCAAGGGCATGGAACGTATTATCATGGAACTTATAAACAAAGACATTGACAACCTTCAAACACTGGACCCCACCCATTTTGGGTTTGTGAAGGGCCAATCTTGTATCCTGAGTCTGATTGACTTCTTCAAATCAGTCTCCAGAGCTGTGGATGAGGGTAAGGTGGTCCACACAGCCTATCTGGACCTCGCCAAGGCCTTCAACACCATTCCCCACTCTGAAATCATAGATAAACTTACTAAGCTGGGCATAAATCCCTACGTCACTCGATGGGTTGCCAACTGGCTTACTAACAGAACCCAGACTGTAAAAGTAGCCGACTCCAAATCCAGCTCCATACAAGTGACAAGTGGAGTACCTCAGGGTTCAGTCTTGGGACCACTCTTATTTGGCATCTACTTCTCTGAAGTACAGGCCAACACTAAGGGACTCTGACTAACAAAGTTTGCAGATGACTGCAAACTTGGAGCCATTATTGAATCCCCAAATGTTGTGGATATTCTACAAAAAGGCCTTACAGAAACAAATGCCTGGTGCCAGAGCCATGGGCTCAAGCTTAATGCCAAGAAATGTATAGTTATCCCCTTTGGAAAAAAACATGTACGCATGAATTACCACATAGGTGGCAGGATGCTAAACACTGAAAGTGTGATAAGAGACTTAGGGACACAGGTGGACAGTGGTCTCACTTTCGATAACCACATCGCCACAACAGTCAGGAAATCCTTCTATGTGGCACACCTCATCACTAAGGGCTTTTCATCCAGAAAAAGGAGGTCATTGTCCCACTGTACTCATCCCTCATTAGACCCATTATAGAGTATAATGCCCCATTTGGTATGTACCTCACAAGACATCTGCAACAGCTGGAAAGGCCACAGAAATACCTCACAGGTCTAAAGCAGATGCCATATGCTGACCATCTAAAAAAACTCCAGCTATACTCTATGGCATATAGTCTTCTCAGAAGCGATCTCTGCTTAACATACAAGGCCATATCAAACCCTGAGCTGTTGGACATGCTCCACTCAAAGAAATCCCAATTACTGAGAGCCACACACTCCACAGATCTAAACCTTGTCATCACAATGAACAAAACATGCTGGAGGGATAGGTTCCTGACCCAGAGACTCCCCATACTCTGGAATAAACTGCCCATACATGTCAAGCAGAGTGCCTCAATGGCCCTCTTCAAAAGGAACCTTGATGATTGGATGGGAGATAGGAAATTCACCCCGGGGATCATGTCAGTCACCCTGCTAGACAGGGGCCCAGAGAAGTAAATATTGTGGGAAGAAATATCCAGGGAATTGTTATGGCTAGGCTTGCATAGGCCATAGGACTGATAGCCTAGTACCAACCTATGAACCTATGAACCTATATCATGGGAGTTATGGTTGATTCAAGCATGAACTTCAGATTATTTGTTATTAAAGTTTTTTCAATTGATGTCAAAGAGATGTAGTACTGCTTGATGTGATAGACTTGGTGAAAGTAATTGGGAGTGTGTGATGGAAATCCTGGATAAAAGTGGTGGTTTTTCAACTGGGCAAGATTTGGGATGAATGTCTTCACTTAGTTTTAAGAACAAACATACCTCTTAGCTTTCATACATTGAAAATAGGAACAAACACCCATGAAAAGTAGGTACATCCACCAAAATATCTGCCATGTAATTAGCATAAAATTTGAATATTGCAAAATAGCATATGCCTCTTCCCACTTCAAGTAAGAATGTGGGATACTACTCAGAAAACACTTGTTTAAAAAATAGAGAGTGACAAAAATGATGGAGAAATTTAAGTAAATTATCAAAAATAAGTGTAAAATTTGTAGACTTTAATTAACTGTATTGCAAAATTTCACCACACATAGTCATTTGTTTTGGGTTCAGAAAAAGGGAGCTGTAAGATGTCTGTCATCTTTATTCAAATCATTGTTGATTGTAGTATACTGGTCATGTAATCCGATTTTCTGTGTACTAGACAGCTTCAAAAATTACATGTTGAATGTGATTCAAAAAAATGTATGGAGGGGAAAATCAAGCTTGAATATAGGGACATCTAAACATTGGGACACCCTGTGCAGAGGTGAATCAGACCTAAAAATAGGAATGTTCCTCCAGCATAAGGACAGTTGAAAGGTTGTAGGACAAATATGTGTAATTGTAATAAATGAAGTATTTGTACTTGATTTTCTGTTTGATAAGTATTTTAGTGTACTGACCTATGTGTTATAGTTTTTGTAACTGATTTTAAAGAATTAAGTAGAGGTGGTTTGGTGCAAAGTTAGAGAAAATGGAAAGTAATGTTCCAGTGCCACTGTGGAGGGTAAGGTAAATCAAAATGGAGTTGATAAGTTGTGAGTTGCATTACCACAGTGAGGGATAAGAACATGAGGAGATGTGAATGTGCCATTTTGATAGGATTATGACATGGGAGATTTGGTTAAGTGAGAGTGGTTTAGTTAGCTAATGTATTATAGTAGTGTTGAAAGTAGTAGTTATTTGTAATAGGTTGATTGGGTTTAGCAAGTAGAGCTGTGAATACTTTAAATGCAGGGTAAGAATGGGTGAGTGAGAAATGGGGGTAAAGTAGTAAAACATGAGTGAGCCTAGGCATAGCGAGGGTGAATGAAATGGTGCTTCAGCCCTATAAAAGAGTGTGCAGTACCAGTAACAACCTATTGAAATAAAAAAAATACTTCTGCTAAGAAGTCTGCTCTATTTAGTGTAGTTCACAACTGGATGGTAGACCACAATATCCTATCCCATACATTCTGCGTTTTTTCTTTTTCAGAAAAATAGAACATTATCTAAGGTACTTGATCACAGGCATGCTATATTCAGCTTGAATCCAAGAGTTATTATTACTTGTTTAATATTTTTGCCTATTAATTGACCAGGTAAGCCTGCCATCTTCAATGATTTAGGAAATCAGGATAAAAGACAGAATATAAATAGTGCTGGAATGACCTTTTTGGGGTGAATCTTAGGCTCAATGAGGACTGCTTTTAATCAAGTAGAGGTCTCTTATGTAGGCAAAAGGCAACATTCATGTCTAGAAAAATGTCTTCTACAGCTTATCATTTGGACATAATCTGCTATGTGATTAGGAAAAAACTGTGGAGGCATGTGAATTCTTTTTTATTGAGAACAGAGAATGTAAGAAAAAGCTGATAAGATATAATAGATAACATCTTAAATGTTTACATGTGCAATGCTATACATTGAAATAATACATTTATATAGTTAGAAGCTACAGCTATAACAGATGAAACTGATGTCTTCTTAATTACTGAAACTTGTTTTTTAGAAATAAATCCTCCATTGAATTTACTGGGATATATGTTTCATTATTATGTTAGGGTTGGCAAGATGGGAAGTGCTTTATCTGTTTATGTGAACGTGAAATTTGTCTCTAATGTGACAGATAATTCAGTAGGTTTTGAGATTATGACTGTTAGTATATTAATTAATAATATTAATGATAATGCATGTTTATTTTACAGACCTCCAGGGTTCAGTCATCAGGAAAACTGTAATTTTAGTAAAACTATTATTACTAAGTTTGAGAAAAATTATTATTTAATAGCTGGTGATCTTAATGCTCCATATATTAATTGGAAAGGTACAAATAATGGTACAGGTATGTTAGATGAGTTGGTTACATTGATTATGACCAACAAGTTGAAGACCCTACTGGAGGTAGGGGAGAGATACTGGATGTAGTATGAGCTATGATAAGTATTAACAAAATAAAATGTAGTATTGTTCCTAGGTTACTGGCTTCAGACCTCTATGGTGTAAAATGGAACTTAAGATTAACTGTGGCTTATTTAAATATAAAAAATGAGTCAGTAAGATATTTATTTTATAGAACTAAATTTTCAAATGTGTTTATTGATTTGAATAATTGGGACTGGAAGGAAATAGTGAGTCATAAAAATATTAATTTGGCCTGGGAACAATGTTTTTACTTTTCTTCACCAATTGATAGTGAAACATATTCCATCTGTTTTGGAGAATTTTTAAAACATCTTGGTAGAACTATGAACTTGATGGATTTAATAAAATAATTCATAATAATTAATAATAATTAATTATTATTAAATTAATTTTACTTGAAAAATATAGACTATTTCCAAATGAAAGTAATAAGACTAGGAATAAGAAAAATAGAAACATGTTAATCAATTTAGAGACAGGAAAACTGATTACACTGTTGTGTATAAGAATGAAATAATTACAGATGTAGAATATGTGGCTGATTTATTTTTGGATACCAAGGTTCTCTCTAAAGAAAGTAATTGCATTGCATTGCATTGCATAACGGATGAGTTTTTTGTTTAATTTGGATGGAGATTGTCCTAATTTATTGGGCATACTAATACTAAAGATCTGGAAAAATAATAAATCTTCTTTTACATAGAGTCCTGATGGGATCAACAGATATTTTCTTAACTTTATGTTAGAAACTCTTAAGCCTTGTCTAAACATATTTTTTCAAAGAACTTTAGAAATAGGTTAGGGACCCAGACAATAGAAAGAGCTGTTAGTTATTCCAATACCTAAGGGAGGTGAAACTATATTTGTTGAGAATTATAGACCCATTAGACCCATTAGTCTGACGAGTATGCTGGAAAAATGTTTTGAGTGGGTCATTAGTAAATATAGAATGGATACATTAGGTTCATGTATAGACATAGCACAATATGGGTTTACCCAAGGGAGGTCCTATAGGGCAAATTTACCATCATTCTACCAAACACCATGGGAAGTATTTTGTAGTGGGTTATCTCCGGATGTTATCTATTTGAATATGGCTAAAGCATTTGATACTATCCTTCATGACAAAGTACTATTTCAAATGTTGCAACTCAATCTGAATCACTATGTGATAAGGTGGGTTAAGAACTTGATATGGTATAGAATTAGTAAAGTTCACTTGGAGAATATATTATCCAATTCTAAAAAAAAAAAAAAAAAAAAAAAAAAATTCTGGAGTACCTCAGGGCTGTGTTTTAGGGCCAGTTTTATTTGGACTCTTTTATGATATTGCTACCTATACCTCAAGGGATTTGAATTAATAAGTATGCTGATTACTCTAACATAGTATTAGCTGTTACCACAGTTGTGGATCACAGTAAAGTCTATGATTGCTTAGATGAATTGTGCACATTGTCATGTGTTTAGAATTTGAAATTTAATATAAAAAAATGTGTTCTTCATTTTGGTAGTAAGAATACGTTTATCCTTATGCATCGAATAACCTCACTTTGGATGCAGTGAATAATGTTAAGGATTTAGGAAAAATGATTGTGACTTTAATTTTGATTTTCATCTTATGAAAATTATTAGAAGATGCTATCTAGATATTAAGAATATTTTGAGAACTTTTATATGTAAGAAAGGAGAAATTTTGGTCCCTCTATTTAAAACCATACCTGTGATAGAATATGCTGGGAATGTTTGCATGTTTAATTCATTACAGACTGAAAGACAGGAAAGGATACATAGATTTTATGTCCAACAGAAAAAAGATTTAGGGGGAAGACATATAAAGATAGACTTAGGGAGATTTCTTTATTGTGAATAAGATACAGATTATTTAGAGATGATTTAATCTTTATGTTATGTGTTTTAAATATGAACACTAGAAGTAAGTGTGGGTGTAGACAAAAACTCTCATCAGAAAGGAACTAGAAATAAAGATTATTTTTGGTAATCCTTAAATGTAAAAGTTGAGTTTTTGGCAATTCTTTTCATTTTTAGAGCTGTTTGCTGAATTCTCTGCCTGTTTTAATTAGAAAAATTGATGCAATTTGTTTATTTACAAAGGCATTAGATGGGTGTTTGGGTGATATAATTTTTGATAGTATCTGAATTGGAGGCAGGCTCCTTCAAAGTCTATTAGGCCCAGAGTCTGAAGTATAGAATATTGAACACTGGACATCAACAGCATGTATAAATTCAGCCTGCCAGACTACCCAGAGTGACTTTTCATGAGAAAAATATGAGATGGCTCCATATTTTTTTTCTTAGCCAAACTAAAATGTGTATCTTTGAGTACAGTTTCCTTAGCTATAATAAGCTAGGCAGTATTGACAACTAACACTGCAGTCTATTATTTTGTTAGAAGGCTTAGATTCAGTATTGTTACAAGAAGCACACTGGTGTCCCCAGTTCTAAAAAAATCTACCCTTTCTCCTGTTGATGATCTTGATAAGTGTCATCCCATCTCTAAGCTAACATCTATCGATAAGTTTATATAGAAAATGGTATACGTGCAGCTTACTCACATTATGAAGAAATATGAAACTCGGGTCCCATTTCAGGCTGGCTTTAAAACTAGATATAGAACTGAGATTACCCTTTCTAAGATATTTACTACTCTTCTGATAGTAAGAAATTATATCTATTATTTAGTTTTGGTGACATGGTTGACAATAATATCCTTTTAAAGCATCTTCATTCATACCGTGGAATTTCTGGTTTATTTCACAACTCCTTCTCCTGCCATGTCTTTTGACGGACTCAGAGAATATATCTGGTACTAATTTCTTTTCTACGTTTTTACTGGCTACTATTGTTCCTCAAGGCTTTGTATGGAAACCATTGTCGCTTTCCATGTAAATCCTTCCACATGGCAACTCTACTTGAAGAAGAAGTTTACGTTATCACCTTTCTTATAAATGATCTTGCTTATACTTCTCCCTGCTCTCCCTAGCAGGAGCAAATGTCACTCCTTAACACCCTTTCAGGCAATTTGGAGATCATTTAGTCATGGATATCTATCAGCCTTCTATAGCATAGTTCAATGTTTACAAGGATGTGGGTATGTCAGTACATGACATTCTGACAAACTTACATTGTCCAGCCTTTAAAGACCACACATTATTATTGAGGTTGGTAAAGCTTTACTTTGTTAGTAAGGTGCATAGTCATAGAGTTATCTTTAATGACAGACGAACATTAAGGGACCTAGTGTCAAAAGTGATCAAAACATCCTGTTATCATCTGAGGAATGTAACCAGAATTAAACACTTTCTTCTACCCCTGAAGGCCTTTGTAGTAGTATTTTCCCTTTTCACAACATAGCTGGATTGCTGATGTTCTTTTTACATGGAACTTCCTAACACAGAGCTGGAGCATTTGCAGCTTGAGTATAACACTGCAGCCTGTCAGTTGACTGGGAAATCTTATCACCAACATAAAATATCAGCCTGCAGGATTTACATGAGCCATCAAGTCAGTAATGAGTTGTATTTAAAGCCCTAGTGTGAGTGCATTTAGTAATAAATAACATGACTTCACCTTTCCTGAAAGAGCTGTGGTTCTGCACAGACAACACAGGGCAATGAGCGCTGGTATTTAAGGACTAATGAAAATTCAGAGGATGCTCCTTGCTTCTTCAGACTTTTGTTCTTCATTAAACCCAGGTATTCTGCCTTTAGACAAACCTGCTTCAGTGGCTATGGGATATCTCCATAGGGTCAACTTAAAGAAGTTCCTTAAAATGTATCTTTATCATTTAGCCCGTGCTTTTTGATATTACACGTTCTGATACAGAATTTTGTTTTTGTCTATTACATTTATTCTGGTTTTCTTATATTATGATTAGTAAATTAGCAATACATAGATGCACATTTGAATCCAAATTTGAATTTGAAACCCATACCATTACATAATACATAAGATTTAATTGATTAGAGCCAGTGACTCATCATCAACCCATATATTAAAAACACTCAAAAGGTCTAGTTTGCATGAGGTTACATTGACTTACTGAGGTATTCACCACACCTTTAAGGGAAAATTCACATTATCTGGTAGATAGCAATGAGAAAAAAAAGATGTGATTTTTTTTTCATGTACTTAGGATAAAGTCATATTTGTTGATATCCCTACTTCAAGTACCACACTAAAACAAACTAACATTACCTTCCCTCCATTCCTACCCCTTCTAGGTCTGTGAATAATGGGGAAATGGAAGGATTAGCCACTTTAAGATGGGTAATCAAATCAATCTCAAACCAGGTCTCCATTATGGAGACTTCATTGTCTTCTAACAAGCCTGAGGCAATATCAAATCCATTTCAGCTTTGCATTTATGTACAGAGCCCTGTAAGGGATTAACAGAGCATATGTCCTACTGATCAGGTTAGGATGAACAACTAGTTTATAGGGTATTATATGGAGACCACATATGTTTTGAATGTGACCAATCAGTTTCACTCCAGGCAATGACTGAGTAATGTCCAATCAGGGTAAGCCCCTATGAACAGCCTATTTCTAGCCTCAGCACTGTGCCACCGTGGAACCCAATATGTTTTAACTTAAAAAGTTTGAGATAGGATCCTAGAGGACAGAAAAAGCACAAATGACCAGAAAGAGGTCTCCATATGGTATAATTTTATTATTAAATCCATTCATCAGTTAACCAGTTCATTGTTAAAATACCTTAGCGAAGTGTTAAAAGTAAACCTGAATAAAATAATAATCAGTTAATGCAAAACAATATTATTAGGACCATCCAGAGTAATTAAGGAGCAATAAAGTTAAACTATCCAGTAAAGCACCAGTAATAGAATTACTATACATTTGCACCAAATAAGCTGCAAAATAAAGCTTTGACAACTAGTTCTACTTTGTTTTACTCTGTTTTGGTTCTCCTGTATGTACCTATATGAAAAATGACAAAACATGTAAGGATCATTGCCCTGTATGTATTTTATTTATATAATGAAAACTGAGGTTGATTTATCTTGGTGTAAATATAAAAAATCTTTTCAATGTTTTATTTGTTTATTGACATTATTTGAAACACAAAGTATAGAAATGTTCCTGTGCAAAACTGGATCGTACAGTAACTTCAGTGAGGTTTCTGACATGAGTATCATTGAACTGATTGAATGATGATGATGATTTGCAGCAGGTGTAGATCGTTTGCATATTTGGTGATACAGTTCTGTGATTGGGGGTAAACCTGGCTGTCTATAATGAGGAAATGGAAGGCACATCGCAGATGTAATGTAGGTAGGAGTGGGAAGGAGGAAACTTGTAGTACTAGTTCTTAGCAGACTGCATAAGGGATGAAATAATTAGGCAGTAGAAGCTGGCACTGAAGTACAGGAGTATAAGGTATGGATTTGTATGAAAAGTTTAGGTAAGGGATAATAGAGGGGAGTGGGCGGATAGTTCTAAGAGGTACCTAAGGAGTGGAACAGGTAGAGTAGTTGGAAGAAATAGTCTAGATGAGTGACGTGGTAGTCTGGGAGATGAATGTGGCCATACTTTAGAAGAAGATGGGCTGTAACTGATGTAGCAGTTTTCCAATGGTGGGAATTATAAGGTCTTATAAATATGTGAATTACAGTTTATCATTGTAACTGAATATTAATATTAAATGACAAGTGCTGTGAAAATGATATGCAACATGGTTTTGTATGACAAAAATGATCAATTAAAATGGTTAATTGCTAAAACTTAAACTTGCAAGATTTTCTTTGAAAATAAACAGTACGGGGCAAAAATAATATTTTTTCTGCATCTACTTGAAACATGAAAATGTGCATAATTAAACAAAGTGAATAACCCAGTGAAAATAATTTTATGTATGCAGCATAACACAATACTGTAAATCAAGATATTTTTAGATGAACATGTGAAGTCTATTGAAATTCCATGGGTTTTAACCATAAGTAAAAATGAGGTCATCAAGTTTAGTTTACATCTGTAACTCATAAAATAAAGGCAGCATTGAATATTGCTTTAAGTCTTTTATTACAGAGCTCATGGCTTGTACTTGAATAATACCACCTGCCATGTATCTGTTTCATGGTATAAAATAAATGAGAGAAATGGTTGCACAAGTTGTATAAATATAATCTCTTGTAGTAATTATTTAGTTTTAACTGTAGCAGACAAACTAGAATTAGAAAAAAATGTTAAAACTGCAAAATGTACCATTAATGATAAAGTCTGAAAAAATGTTAAACCCCTTGACATATTTCATCTCAGCCATAACTTGTTCCATACGCAGGGCAGCATTATTTCTTCATGCCAGGATGAACACTAAAAAATATTTTTAGTTTACTGTTAGTAATGTTTAAGCACAGTTTCAGAAATGTTGACTGTTTTACCTTCTTAATAAGGAAGCAATCTGGATACCCATACAGTTTTAATTCCCTGCTATATACCCACTCCTTCTGGATATTCGGGTTGCTTTGATTTACATTACTTAGTTTCTTAGTTTACATTATACAGTCATACTGCGCAACCTCTTTACACAAGAAATCTGGACAAAGCCTAAATTAATGGAGGGACAAAGGCTCCAAAATAGGAAAATATTTTAAATATTGATCTTATAAACTTAGACAGTTGCTAGAATAACAGGGTTTGTGTTAGCATATATTTTCTGAAGGATATGAAGTCTGAAACTTAAATGTGTGTTGTTATTTAGTGACTTCACTCCTTAGTAATTTCCCAGAAAACCACAATTTTATGAGGAACAGACTGAAAATATGAGGCAAAAATCTGGACATTCTGTGAAAATCTGTACATCTGTGAGGTATGTATACAGTGTTCACTGGGCATTTTCACATTTCATGCAGTTTGGATCATTTAGAGGAGGAGACATGTGAGTATGTTAATGCAGTTTTATAGCTTTGATATAATCAAAAAAATCATAATCTCACCATCACAATTTCTGACGGGCTGCAGAAAGCAGTGATTATTCTGAAAAAGCCAAACATGTACTGAAGGTGATTCTTTCATATTACCATATGCAAGTATGTAATTTTATTTAGAAAAGGAGTCAACAAAAAATGTTACATGTAGAAAATAAATATTTAGTAAAACTGAAAGAAAATACTGAACAAAATAAAATAACAATTGCATAAATTCTTCCATTTTATTTATTGATTAAGTTAAAAAGCTATGTCTATGCACATGCGTGTGTGTGTATGTCTTTTTTTTTTGTTTTTTCAACTGAACTTGGAAGCCAGGATGAGTGTATATTTTAACAACTAATGTCCTTCAGGGACATGTATTGTACTATTCCTTCATTTATAAAAAGTCAGCATTTGTTGCTGTGTCTAGAAACCAAAATTCAGTTATCCGAATTATATATCATCATGATTCTATAAGATACAAAGAGCAGAATATTACCGTTCTTATTGGTAAATGATGCAGAAAGGAATTACTGACTATGTCCTACATGAACTGCCTCAAAGCCTTTTCTTTGTATTTGGTGTCCTACAGGCTGCTCAAAGGCAATCTATGCCTGGCATTCAAAGCATTCCCTAAACCTCATCTGCAATATAAGACATGTTGGAGGGACAGGCATGTGTCTCACAGATTGCCCCTTCACTGGAACATGCTTCCCATCCATGTGAAGCAGAGTTTCTCTCTGCAATCTCATTCAAGTGCAGCTTGGACTACTGGATGGGGCAATTGTAAATGTATCCATGTTCTCACACCTATGTCATTATGATGAAGAATAAGCTTGTAAATGCTCAACCACTTACCCCAAGCTCTAGCCCCTATAAAATGTCTACTCATCCCTGAGTTCTACCCCCTATAAAATGACTTGTATCAAAACCTGTCAAATAACTTTGGGAAGCATGGCTAGGCTTAAAAAGGCCCTCTAGGGTCATTAGCCTACTAGTAATTACCTATGAACTAATGAACCTCAATATAGAAGGTGAGTTCCCCCTCAAAAAAATAAGTGTACATCCTTAGTGGCAGGAACACTAGACAATGAAGAAATTAGTAGGGCTGAAGGACTTCATTTAATATATAACAAGAGTTCCTTAGATTAATCATTCATATATGCATGGATCTGTGCTTGTCAGGAAATTACCTAATGAATTTTTCTTCTTCTCTCAATTAACATATTTGCCTGGTATCTACCTAAACTGCCTACATATATCACTGTCCCTGCAATTAGTACCTATGCTATTAAATGCATTTATGTTGTAGTATTGTCATGATGTTACTCTGATTTTTTTTTTTTAGGCATTGCTACATTCCTTGTAAACAACTTAATGCTAACCGAATTTCTCAAACATATTGTTACTGCATTCTCAAAGTACTGTACTTTTTATTTATTTATCATTTGTTTACCGGGAAAGTCCAACTGGGAACAAAGCCAATTTTCAGCGGAGGCCCAGGGAGAAATGTTCCAGACACATATCTTTGTAACATGGGAGGAAACTGGAGCACCTGCAGAAAACCCACACAAATACAGGGAGGACATTCAGACTCCACACAGATGGCACTCCAGCTGAGAATCAAAACGGAGAACCTTTTACTGTGAGGTGACAATGCTACCGCTGAACCACTGTGCCATTTGCCTTGTTTAGATTCGTATTGTATAATTCTCTCTGTTTTTGTACTGTTAAGTACCTTACAACTTGAGTTGTTAGGTTTTTTCTTATTTTTTAATTACTTTCATGGAGCTTTTCTCCTCAGGTCTTTGCTGAAAAAGGGCTCTCTTGGCCTAGCCAGCAATTTGGAGTCAACAAGAGGGAGTTTAGAATGACTATTATACCATGATCCCCCCAAAACGTGCACGCTGATTGGCCAGCGTGCCCGTTGTAAATCGAGTTATACTAATGGAAAAAGGTCCGGTCGCCCGGACTTTTTTCCATTAGTATAACTCTTTAACACTGTTCGCTATGTTAAATGGGTTTAACATGGCGAGACAGCTTTAAAATAAGCAACGGAGATCTCCGTTGCTTATTTTAAAGCTGTCTCGCCATGTTAAACCCATTTAACAGAGCGAGCAGTGTTTAAACGGAGAAAGCAAGATCTCCGTTGCTTATCTCGCTATGTTAAATGAGTTTAACATAGCGAGACAGTTTTAAAATAAGCAACGGAGATGTCCGTTGCTTATTTTAAACTGTCTCGCTATGTTAAACTCATTTAACATAGCGAGACACTAAAGCAACGGAGATCTTGCTTTCTCCGTTGCTTTTGCTCAACTCTGATGTACTGCGCAGGCGCAGTACATCAGAACTGCCGGATGCCAAGACATCTGCGGAAGGGCAGTAAACAGGCATTATACTATGCCATTATTTAAGAAAAGTAATAGTTTCTTTTCTTAAATAATGTCATGGTATAATAGCAATAACCCACTTCTGGGTGGGTAATGCTAAATTTACCCACGGTTGGCTTTGTTTGGTCCTCGGGCCCTCGGGACCAAACCACGCCAACCGTGGGTAAATTTAGCATTACCCACACCCAGGCGTGGGTTATTGCTATAATATTCCAGTTATATGAATGCTACTCCAGGAATAATCCTCTATCAATAAAAATGGTTAACAAATGTAAAAATAAAATAAATAAATATAGTACGGGCTAAGATCGTGCTTTAAGGATAATGCAAAATGGCTCTGGTTTCAAGATGACGCTTGCAAATATTTTGGCATTAACAAAGTAGATGTTGTGGATAAGGTTTGACCCAACTTGTGAGCTTGGGTTTTATTGGAGGCAGTAGCTGCGGAGATAGGAGAAAGTGACAGATGCCAGCTCACACATCTTGCAACATGGAGACAGAGATCAGAACTTCACCAGAGGACTGTCTCCAACATATGGCTAGGAGACAATCACACCATAAAAACAGCTTGTCACAAGCAGCACAAATACATTTGAAAGCAGGTGCATGGCAAGTATAAACACAAACACTTGATACACTATGCTCTGTGATCCATGCCTACAGAGGGAAGAGGAACAGTTACATGCATACAAAAAAAACCCCGTCTCCTTCATCTATTACAGTTGTGGCAGGATACAGTTAATGAGAGATGATTCCATGTAATGAATAAATTATTTTTAAATGTGACCATGATTTTATAAAGAGAAAGTTTAAGATTGTCCATTGTTGATCTTAGTTACACATTTCTGGACTGTCCACACTGCAGAAGAAACCTAGAGACAGCACTGACATGGGTATGCCATTGCAGCCTTACACCTGGAGCCATGCTTAAATATCTGATGCATTTTTATTGAGAGAAGATTATTCCTGGAGTAGCATTCATATAACTGGAATATTAGTCATACTAAACTCCCTGTTGTTGACTCCAAATTGCTGGTTAATGTGTTCAGAACTTACCAGACATTGAAAACATGCTGTAAATAGTTTGATGGGGTATTTTGATGAATACTGAAGATGATATGCATTCAATTAATCTAAACTTCTCTCCCATAGAGTATCTTATGCTTTGTTGGTTATGATACTTTATAAGTGGCAGCATTCTGTTTGACTATAGTCAGTATATATGTGGCAGTATAGCACTTGAATCACTTATAGCTGGACTTACATTTAACAGCTAGGATAGTAATGAAAGGCACAATGAACATGTATAGAGTGCATATAGGGTATCTAATATATACTGCACAACAGAGATTAGAGCACTATTGTGTAAACTGCAATGTAGGTACCAGACTTGTAGAAGCATGTAGAAGTGATATGTAATGCGACACACTTAAGAAAATTCATTTAGGAAATGCACAGTATGATGAGTGTGTGGTTTTGTCTGACTAGAAAACCAGACTAGAGAAACAGCATTCCTAATAAAAATGTTATGATTTAGATTTGTCCAGCTGTATACAACAGCGCAACAACATAACAATACACCAAGACATCTGCTCTTGGATGAAGGTCATATAGTATCGTGCCCCCTCAAGCATCAGCTAGCACTGGCATGGCTAACCTGTCCCACCCCAGTATTCTAGCTTTTGTGTCTTACTTGTGCTTAAACCTGCTATGATAACATTTTTGGAGGAATCTCTTACCCAGACATTGAAATCTCCTCCAGTTGCAATTGGGGTTGGAAAGAATACACCAGGACCTGAAACCTTCCCTGCTCCAACTCAGCCCCTTTACAGACTGTCTTCCATGTTTTGAACTTTAATGATAAAGAAAGAATGCTGGAGGTGGCAACAGAGGGTCAAACTTTTGAAACAACATGAAGCCAGAAGCAGCTGTACCGGGACATTTCTACAGAGCTAATCTGGCAACCATCTTAGGTTATTTGTTTCAGTCACATAACTTTGTGATAAGAATGGACACCCTACAAACTTTAGATGCCTGACAACTCCTTTTTAATAAAATGGTAATCCACTGCACACCTTTTTGGTAAGCCAGAAGCTGGGATGACTTTCCTATGAAATATCCTGATTTCAACAAGTGTGGACAATATTCGAATATCCAACACTCCCTCTGTGCTTCAATACTATAGCCAGTTAAAGGAAGTCTCTGAACCTTTGGAGCAAATATTACTCAGGACAGGTACGGAATAAAAACATCTCTTGCAGAGAAGTCATCATTACCAACCTAACAAGTGCAGTCTCACTGCTGTTATATGTGCAAAAACAAGATAGGTATTTAAAAACTGGTCGTCTCAATAACTTTTGCTAAAATGGCAAGTTAGAGATATGGCATAAATTGTCAAGACTATTGGACACCAAAGAAAGCTTTGGGTCTTGACGGTAGTAATTTGTGATGCCTCCTTTAACATACATAGAAAAAAAAAACAGATTACAGAGAGTACACAAAATCTAATAAATAACTGTACTCAGATTGTCCACACAGGCAATAACCAAATTAGAAATACACATGTCCAGTCCACAAGCTGTGAGGCGCATTTTTTAAATCAGCCATGAGCTCTTCATGATTACAATTCAGCATTCTTCTGAACATAAATATAGATTAAAGTCAGTTCATAGGTTCATAGGTAAGTACTAGGCTATTAGCCCTAAGGCCTATATAAGCCTAGCCAAAAAGGTACCCCAGCTTTCGCTACCCAAGAAAATTATTTTCCTGTGCCCCTGTCAAGCAGAGCCACAGAAGTGATCCCTGGGGTGAATTTCCTATTTCCCATCCAATCATCAAGATTTTTCTTGAAGAGTGTTAATGAGTAGCTCTGTTTGACATAGATAGGTAGTCTGTTCCAGAGTATGGGAAGCCTCTGGGACAGGAATCTATCCCTCCAGCGTGTTCTGTTTATTGTGGTGACAAGGTTTCATTCCCTAGAGCATGTGGTTCAGAGGGATTGGGATTTCTTTAAGTGGGAACCACAAAAAAGCAAGCGAAATGACGCTATGAGAGCCGGCAACTTTGAAAATGAAAAAACAAATTTAATAGAAGTTAGCGCTTTCAGCGAAGTCAGTACTCCACCTTCTTCAGACAAACAAGAGAAATTCATGACAAAAACATTTATAAGTAATTACAAACAGTTAAATAACCAATCCAATAAAAGTGCATTTAAGCTACCTTACTCCATGGCAACCTTAAAGAAATATGTAGATGTAGATTTCTTTAAGTGGAGCATGTCCAACAGCTCTGGGTTTGACATAGCTTTGTATGTTAGGCAGAGATCATCTCTGAGTAGGTGATATGCAACGGAGTAAAGCTGGAGATTTTTGAGACGGTCTGCGTAGGGCATCTGTTTGAGGCCAGTAATCCTCTTTGTGAGGTATTTCTGCGGCCTTTCCAGTTGTTGCAGATGTGTTGTGGGGTGCATACCAAAAGGGGCGTTGTACTCTATAATGGGTCTAATGAGTGATGAGTAGAGGGGAACAATGACCTCTTTTTTTCTGGATCAGAAACCTTTTGTGATGAGGTGAGCCACATAGAAAGATTTCAGTTCCAACTAATTCATTGCCCATGGAAACACAAGGACATGTGGCATGATAGTCTGTGAACTAAAAGAAGCAGTCTACGCATACTATTATGATATAAAAGTTTTATGGATGGAAAAGCATGTGGACTTGCATATCCTGCAGCCACCAAAAGACCACAGCTGCTTTGTTTACCACTACAAACGTTCCTCTAAATAAAGGAACTGTCATTTTACAGAGTTGTACTAAACAGAAGTTTTAACTTCTTCACTTCTGTCACTCCACAGACCAGCTTTTCTCAACCAACATTTTAACATTCTTCCTTCCTGCTTTAAGTAACAGAATTCAGAGTTGAGCTATGCCTATGTTATAGTTACTGTCATTTCCAGTCACGTGACATCACGTGGCATTAGCCACTCCCTGGGACTGCTTTACAAGCATACATTTTTGTCTGAGACACCAATCTCTATCCTAAATTCCAATGCAAGACAAAAACCATAGTGAGAACATTGGAAAGGCTTATCACAATGTGGAAACTTTTAGAGAAAGAGCTTCCACATCATGGTAAGCATTTCTTGATCCCCGTGTCTGTTTTTACTTTATAAAATGGATAAAAATCCACTAGTAGTCTGCTGATGAGCATTTCTTTAAGGCTGCCAGCAACTATATATTTTTCAACCTCTATATGCAAGAAATCAGTTCAAATCCAAAAATAATGGGATAGAAGGACCAAAACCAAGGACACATTGTTCAATATAAACTTAAGAAAGCTGATAGAATAACAGGTTTTACATTAGCATGCATTTTCGGACTTCTCCATGCATTGACTCGCCAGAAAACATGTTTTATAAGGAACAGACAAAAAATCTGAGATAAATATTTGGACATTTTAAGAAAATCTGGACAGTTGAAAGTCATTTACTCGTGCATTTTCTTAGCCATTTTCTCAAATATGATTTACTTATTTATTTTATTTTTGATTGATTTATTTGTTTGTATTCCTAACAATTTCATTTGAGCAGTAGTCTCATATGTAGTAATTAATCTTTGGACTCCTAGAGGCATAACACATTGCTGTAACCTGTCCACTGCAGGTTTTCATGTTCATTATGCCTGAGTGATTTAGAGAGCACTGTACTACTACAGCAGTACAAAATCATTGGCCTGTAGCATGGGCAGCAGTTTTACTGATAGTCTTATGCAAACATGGCAGTCTGGGGGCATGGCTAATGCTAATTAACCAAGTACTCTACCCTAGAAAAATTGCCAGCATCTGAATACCAGGATGGAGCAATTCAGAGAATGCTATACCTGTCTGGTGTGCAAAGCAGAAAGAGCGTACTCCATCTTTTGATAGCATACAACCATTCCCTTCAGTGGAAGGACTGGGGCTGTTAGCACCACTTTGTGTAAGTATTGCAAAGCCATTCAATTTGTGCATGTTTGTACAAGCATGTTTACAACTGAATGGACACCTGTGTTCTTGTGTGTGTGTGTGTGTGTGTGTGTGTGTGTGTGTGTGTGTGTGTGTGTGTGTGTGTGTGTGTGTGTGTGTGTGTGTGTGTGTGTGTGTGTGTGTGTGTGTGTGTGTGTGTGTGTGTGTGTGTGTGTGTGTGTGTGTGTGTGTGTGTGTGTGTGTGTGTGTGTGTTTGTTTGTGTGTAACGATAAATTGAGTATAACTGTGTGTGTGTCTGTGTGTGTGTAAGAATAAATTGAGCATGTGTGTGTGTTTTTGTGTGTGTGTGTGTGTGTGTGTGTGTGTGTGTGTGTGTGTGTGTGTGTGTGTGTGTGTGTGTGTGTGTGTGTATGTGCGTGTGAGTGAATACTGTGTGTTGGAAGGTGTATTTGCTGCCCTGTTGCTTGGGTCAGTAGGGGTAACT
The DNA here is from genome assembly GCF_019279795.1 of Protopterus annectens. Taxonomy (NCBI): domain Eukaryota; kingdom Metazoa; phylum Chordata; order Ceratodontiformes; family Protopteridae; genus Protopterus; species Protopterus annectens. The sequence continues at coordinate 1,147,817,294 of NC_056729.1, read as the reverse complement.
AATGTGCTTATGTCTAACACAACAGTGTGTTTGATTCAGAGACATGATAGTGAGCCAGTAATGTGTTTTTTGTAGTACAGCTTTATCACATCTCTGAATCACAAAATATTGCAGTTGCAATACTGTGCTGCCCAATTACTGCTGGTGGCAGATAATCTTTCTGAATCCTGGGCTATGCATGTTTTGGGCGGAAAGTTAAATATTTATTTGTGTATGTATTTGTGTGCTTTCAGGTTTGCCTCTGTACAGGTGTCTCTAAGTAAAGTAAGAAACTATTGCTTATTGTATGTTTACGTTTACAGGTTCTGTTTTTATTATTATTATGTGTATCTGTATCACTATTCATAAACTAACAAGAAAAAGCTCAGAAACGTTTATGAAGAGAATTTGCCAGAAACATCTATGTTTTTCTTTGTTTCTTTCGATTTGAACCTTCGGATGTACAGGTACCTTTGAGAAAACCTAGTTTATTTAACCCGCAATTGTCAGCCAATGTAGATACATTTGTCAAGGTGTGCAAGAGGGACTTATATGAACTTTTTACCACAGGCAAGTTTGACAAAACTTTTTATAATATGACTCATGAAGAGAATGCTGCTTTAAAAGAACTGAAAGCTAATTCTGATATCTCTATATGCCCTGCCGACAAAGGTGGAGCCACTGTTGTTATGAATTTTAATGATTACATTAACAGTATGTTAGATATGCTTAGTGATAGTAATACTTATTTATTAGTTACTAGACAACAGGTTAATGGGTTTATTAGTGAAGTAAGGATGATTTTGGAAGATATGTTTTTAAGTAATATGATTGGAAAGCCGACTTCACACTTCTTAAGACTGGTGTGGTTTCTTTCAAGGCCCCCGAGCCAGCGGAAACCATTACTCAAGCCGCTGAATCACTTACAAATGCCTTCTACCAGCACCTCCAGGACTGCATGGATCAGGCAATCCCAAACAAAACAAAGACTCTTTGCACCAAAGGCAAGCACCCAGTCTGGTGGACCCCAGCCATAAACAAGCTCTACAATAAAAGGAGAAAGCTACTACAACATAGAGCAAAATCCTTAAAAGGGAAGACACCCTTGATCATTATAAGTAAAAAACTACAATCACTCATAAAATCATCCAAGGCAAATTTTGAGAGAAAAGTCACTAAGGCCTCAAAAGACAATCATAAGGCCTTTTTTAGCTATGTTAGAAACCTGGGAGGAAACTCCCAGATATGCTCAGAATTAGTTCAAAATGATGTAAAAATCACTGAACCAACAGACATTGCCAACATACTGGCTGACAGGTTCAGTGCAAATTTCTCCCCCCCCCCCCAAAAGGAGAGATATCTATACCAGCGGATTGTAGCCCCCCAAACATCTCAAATGCTCAGGTGAAAACTGCTCTCCAAGGCTAAAACACAGCATCTATGGGACCAGATGGTGTCCCCGGTTGTGTGCTCCACGAACTCAATGAGGAATTAAACCCACAGTTAGGGCAGCTGTTTAATCTTAGCCTCACCTCAGGATACGTACCCAAGGAGTGGCGTACGGCAATTGTGGTCCCACTTCACAAAGGCGGTGCCTCCACTGACCCTGGAAATTACCGCCCCATCAGCTTAACAAGCCTGGTCTGCAAAGCTATGGAGAGGATCATAATGGAACTCATAGATAAAGACATAGGGGCCTTACAGACATTGGATCCAACCCAGTTTGGCTTTGTCAAGGGCAGATCATGCCTTTTAAACTTGGTTGACTTTTTCGAAACAGTCACCAAGGCCATTGATGAGGGCAAGGCAGTCCACACAGCCTACCTTGACCTTGCAAAAGCTTTTCACACAATACCCCACTCGGGTATCATTGAAAAACTCACCAGCTTCAATGTAAACCCATACGTCACAAGATGGGTTGCAAACTGGCTAAGTGACAGAACCCACAGGGTCAGAGTTGCTGGCACCATGTCAGACTCCAAGCTGGTCACAAGTGGTGTCCCACAGGGCTCAGTTCTGGGCCCCCTCTTGTTCGGCATCTACTTTTCAGAAGTACAGGCAAACACAGGAGGATTATGGCTGACAAAGTTTGCAGATGACTGCAAGCTGGGCGCCATAGTTGAAAACACATCAGACACAGATATCCTTCAGAAGGGTCTCACAGAAACGGATAACTGGTGCCACAGCCATGGCCTAAAGTTAAACGCCAAAAAATGCATAGTCATACCCTTCGGTAAAAACAAGGTTACCCCTAGCTACCATATAGGTGGCAATCCACTAAGCACAGAAGAGGTTATCAGGGATCTGGGGACCCAGGTTGACAGTAACCTTTCGTTTGACACTCACGTTGCCAAAGTAGTTAGGAAGACCTTCTACGTTGCCCACCTGATCATGAAGGGATTCACATCTAGATCAAGGGAGGTCATTGTTCCCCTGTACTCATCACTCATCAGACCAATGATAGAGTACAATGCCCCATTCGGAATGTATCTTACCCGACACCTGCAGCAATTGGAAAGGCCCCAAAAGTTCCTCACCAAAAGGATAAAGGGTCTCAAAAATATGTCTTATGCTGCCCGACTGAAGGAACTCCAGCTCTATTCAGTCGCATACCGTCTGCTCAGAGGTGACCTGTGCCTGACATACAAGGCCATGTCCAACCCGGAATTAATGAACATGCTCCACCTCAAAAAATCCAAATCCATCAGAACTACAAGAGCAAGAGACTTAAACCTCAACACAGATATAAATAGGACGTGGTGGAGGGACAGATTCATCACCCAGAGACTCCCTATGCTGTGGAACAAAATCCCGGTACATGTGAGGCAGAGCACCTCACTGGCTTTGTTCAAGAGAAATCTTGACCAATGGATGGGAGATCACAGGTTTACCCCAGGGATCACCTCAGTGTCACTGATGGACAGAGGCATGGCAAAATAATGGGCATAGTATCCTTCAAACTTAAGGGGTGGTGAAAGCCACAAAACTTTGGGCTAGGCTTATAAATGCCCTAGGGCAGAAAGCCTAGTATGAACCTATGAACCTATGAACCTATGGACAGGATTTATATGAATTTATGAAGGTAGAACATCCCATTATACCAACGCTGAATGGACTACCCAAAATACACAAAACACTTACCAAAACACCAATGAGACCTGTGGTGGCTGGTAAAGGGTGGGTTACAGAACCCTTATCTATTTTTGTGGAAAGGGAATTAGAAAGTTTTTTAGACAAAGCTCCAGCAGTGTTGAAGGATACAGAGATGTTCCTACAAACATTAGGAGATTGTATTTATAATCTTGATTTGAAGGAAGAAAATGCTGTGTTTGCTACATTGGATATTAATACATTGTTCACCATTATACCCAATGAGTACGGGGTTGAATTGATTAGAAGCTTCTTAACAAAGTTTCATGTTTTAACTAATATGCAAATACAAGTTATTTGTACTTTAATTGAATTAATTTTGAAATATAATGTGTTTATGTTTGAGGAAGGCATATACTGGCAGCAGCAGGGTATGGCTATGGGACAACCTTGAATTAGCACAGTGGGAGGACAATGTAATTTTTAATGAACATTTATATAAGGCTAAATTATTATATTATAAGCGCTTTGTTGACAATATTTTCATAGGTTCATACTAGGCTATCTGCCCTAGGGCATTTATAAGCCTAGCCAGAATGTGTTTGGCTTTCGCCACCCATTTTAAATTAATTTTGCTATGCCCTTTTTTTGAGGTTAGTATACTGTGCCTCTGTCTAACAGTGACACAGAAGTCATACCCGGGGTAAACCTACGATCTCCCATCCACTCATCAAGATTCCTCTTGAAGAGAGTCAATGAGGGACTCTGCCTAACCTGGACTGGGATTTTATTCCAGAGTGAAGGGAGCCTCTGGGTTATGAATCTGTCCCTCCAGCATGTCCTATTTATTTCAGTGCTAAGGTTCAAGTCTCTTGAGCGTGTAGCTCGATAGGATTTGGATTTTCTGAGGTGGAGCATGTCCATTAATTCCGGGTTGGACATGGCTTTATACATCAGGCACAGATCGCCTCTCAACAGGCGGTATGCCACTGAGTAGAGCTGGAGTTTCTTTAACCGGGCAGCATATGGCATCTGTTTGAGCCCTTTGATCCTCTTGGTGAGGTACTTTTGGGGTCTTTCCAGTTGCTGCAGCTGTCTGGTAAGGTACATCCCAAAAGGGGCATTGTACTCAATTATGGGCCTGATGAGGGATGAGTAAAGAGGCACGATGACCTCCCCTGATCTAGATGTGAATCCCTTCATGATTAGGTGGGCTATATAAAATGTTTTTCTAACCACTTTGGCCACGTGGTTGTCAAATGAGAGATTGCTATCAACTTGGGTCCCCAGGTCCCTATTTACTTCTTCTGTACTTAATGGATTACCACCTATGTGGTAATTTGTGGGCACTTTGTTTTTGCCAAAGGGGATGACTATACACTTTTTGGCATTTAGCTTGAGGCCATGGCTCTGGCACCAGTTGTCTGTTTCTATGAGGCCCTTTTGGAGGATTCTTGTGTCGGCTAGAGAGTCGATTATGGTGCCCAGTTTGCAGTCATCTGCGAACTTGGTCAGCCACAGTCCTTCCGTGTTGGCCTGTACCTCCGAGAAATATATACTGAACAAGAGAGGTCCCAGGACTGAGCCTTGTGGGATGCCACTTGTAACTGGTTTGGAGTCTGACATGGCTCCAGCAATTCTAACCATGTGGGTTCTGTCCTTGAGCCAGTTTGCAACCCATCTAGTGACATAGGGGTTTATATTTAAGCTGGTGAGCTTATCTATAATGCCCGAGTGGGGTATTGTATCGAAGGCTTTTGCGAGGTCCAGGTAGGCTGTGTGGACCACCTTCCCTTTGTCAATGGCCTTGGTGACTGTTTCAAAGAAATCAACCAGGTTTAAGAGGCAGGATCTGCCCTTAACAAAGCCGAACTGGGTAGGATCCAGTGTCTGTAGGTCCCCAATATCTTTATTTATGAGGTCCATGATTATCCTTTCCATAGCTTTGCAGACCAAGCTAGTCAGACTTACGGGGCGATAGTTTCCAGGATCCGTTGAGGCACCACCTTTGTGGAGAGGGACCACAGTTGCTGTATGCCACTCTTTGGGTACATATCCTGTAGTAAGGCTGAGATTGAACAGTAGTTTTATGTTTGGGTTTAGCTCTTCTTGGAGTTCATTTAGGAAGCAGACCGGGACACCGTCTGGTCCCATTGATGCTGTGTTTTTTTGCTTTGGAGAGGGCGGCTCTTACCTGAGCATCCGAGATGTCAGGGGGGCAGCACTCTGCTGGAATAGATATTTGCCCTTTTGGTGGGGGGGGGGTTTGCGCTGAACCTGTCAGCTAGGATGTTGGCAATGTCTGGGGGTTCGGTGTATTTTTTGTCATTTTGGACTAATTCTGAGCATATCTGGGAATTACCACCCAGGTTCCTAACATAACTAAAGAAAGCCTTGTGATTATCCTTAGTGTCCTGTGCAATTTTTCTCTCGAAGCTGGCCTTAGACGATTTTATGAGTGCCTGTAGTTTTTTGCTAATACTGATCAGAGATGCCTTCCCTTTTTGGAATTTTGCTCTATCATTTAGTAGCTTCCTCCTTCTATTGTATAGCTTGTTTATGGCTGGGGTCCACCAGACAGGACGTCTGCCTTTGGAGGATTGGGTCTTGGTTTTAGTTGGGATCGCATGATCCATGCATTCCTGAAGGTGTTCATAGAATGCATTTATAAAGGATTCTGCGGTCTGGGCCGTATTTTCCACAGGCCCGGGGGCTTTGAAAGATTCCACCTCAGTTTTGAGGAGTGTGAAATTTGCTTTAGAAAAGTTTTTCAATGTGGTTTTCTGGGCAGGGGGTGGTGTCGGGATGTGAACATCCAGTGAGATTAGTTTATGGTCTGATCTTACCAGTGAGGGATACACCTCTGGTCTGGAGCATAGAGTCCCCATGTTGGTGATGATCAGGTCCAGTATGTTTTCCCCTCTTGTGGGAGTGGTAACAAGTTGTTCCATAGCATTTGAGTTTATAAATTCTAGGAACCTTTGGGCTAGGGTGTTGGAGCTAGAGTAATGCTCCCAGTCTAAGTTTGGGTAGTTGAAGTCACCCAATATAATGGTGTTTGGAGAGACCTTCATATTTTCCAGTGTTCTCATGAAGGCCGAGTGGGGTTCCTGGGTTAGGGAGGGTAGTCTGTAGCAGGCTATAAACTGGAAGGCAGTTTTACCCACTGTTAGTTGCACATGGATAGTCTCTGATGCTTCGTGCTGTGCCACCAACCTGGAGGTGTGGGTATCTTTGGCCGAATATTGATACTCCCCTCCTTTTGTGGGTCGGTCCAAGTTTTGGGGCCGAAAAGCATGGTATGAGGTATAACCTGGTAGTGCTGGGGTGCTCTCGGGAGCCTTGAACCAGGTTTCTGTTACTGCACAGATATCGATTTTCTCCATGCTAAGGAGAGTTTCGAGTGCATGCATCTTGAGGTTTAGACTTCTGGTGTTGAGTAGCATTACTCTTAGTTTCTTATCCCTTGTGATACCTATGGAGGTGGGTTTGTCTTTTGAGCCTTGCCTAAAAAAGGCACTATGGGGGTAGCAAGAGCCTTTGCCAATATCTGAAAGCCCAGGGGTGACAGGTGCAGGCCGTCCCTAGCGAAGCATCGTGGCTTGTCGAGCATGTCATCCCAGGCTGACAGGCATTGGATCCCCTTTGAATGACACCAATAATTAAGTCAATTGTTGAAATTGATCATCTTGTCTTCATATTGTGGCATCATTCTTGGTGAGGGTAAGATGCTACTCAAGGTCAGGGTCATACCAGTCTGGGCCACATGCTCAGAGAGCTCCTCTATGTCTCTTTTCATGTAGTCCAGGGAGGTACGTCTCAGGTCATTCACACCAGCATCGACAATGACTGAGTCATATTTGTACTTGCCTTGGAGTGACCTGAGTGCTTGTGTTATGTGGTGGATCCTAGCGCCCAACAGGCAGCTCACCATGACCTTCTCCTTGTTCAGCCTGGTGAGCGGGACGTCAGTGTGCCTGATGATAGAGTCACCTATTACAAGTGTATCAGGTGTGTTGTTTAGCCTTAAGGGCTGTGACTGTTCGGCACACTGGCTTTGTGAGCTATGTGCTGCACGTGTTTTGTTTTGGGGTAGCAGTTGCTTGGGTGTCTGCTTTGGAGGTCTCTGCTGCTTAGGCAGATTTTTATTTAGAGCCTCCGAGTATGTTTTTGTGTGTTTATGTGTTTGGTCTGCTGTCGTGGTAGGTCTATGTGAGACTGGAATTGTACTGAGTGTGGTTTCCTTCTCCTCCTGACTGGTTTCGCCAGTACTGAATTGAGAGAGCTTAGCCTCCAGTTTGGCTATATGGATGCATCTCTCACATGTGTTGGAATTTATTGGGAGGAGGAGAGGGTTGTCTGTGTACATGAGGCAGTTGTAACATTGCCTCAAGATTCCCAGATTCACCAGCTGGACCGGAGAGAAGATTGACAACTGACCTTTGGACATGCTAGAATAGTATTGGGAATTCCTTTATAATTGAAAAAAAAAAAAGGGCCAATGGGGAACAAGGTACTCGAGAGGACTTTGTGAGAGTGTAGTGCTTTTAATTTTTTAGTGCTGACTTATATAATTGCTTTAGTGAGCAAGTGCCTTTAGTGAGCAAGTGCCAGGTAACTTAAATGCAATGTGTTACAGGTAACTTAAATGCAAAAATGACAAACAGTAACTTTCTTTTAAGTGAAACAAGGAAATGAGTACAGTAAGCAATGCAGATATCACTAGGGATCCACAGAAGCACTGAAAAGCCGCGTTTTAGGTGATATTAGCATTTCAGGGAAATAACAAGCAAACAAACAACACGCATACAAACAGAGCTAGATTCAGCAGGCCTGGATCTAGTCTATGCTACAGCAAACAAGGTGTACCAATTTCAGTAAGAAACAGTTGAAATATGCAGGTACTATAAGCCTTTAACCAGAAATTCCCAGCTCAGAAGGGCAGAGTCCAGCCTCTCCTCCCACAAGAGTGCAGATCATGAACCTTCTTAATGTAAAATAACTGGCCTGAAGCCCAAGTGCTTAAACCAGAATTAATACACTTTTAGAATAACTGACACTGAGCCCTCAATCAGCAGTTCCCAACTTAGAAGGATGTAAGCCACCTGTCCTGCCACCACAGTGCAGGCCACAAACCTTCCTAATGTAAAACAACTGGTCTGAAGCCCAAGTGCTTAATCCAAAAGACTTAGAATGATAGCTACACTTTAATCAAGTTACTACCAAGCAGTAATAAAAACAATTGAATACTTTGAAGAATGCCTGGATTAGTGCTCAAGTTATACAAACAAAGCCAGATTCAGCAGGCCTGGATCTAGTCTACGCTACAGCAAACAAGGTGTACCAATTTCAGTAAGAAGCAGTTCAGATATGCAGGCACTATAAGCCTTTAACCAGAAATTCCCAGCTCAGAAGGGCAGAGTCCAGCCTCTCCTCCCACAAGAGTGCAGACCACAAACCCTTTTAATGTAAAATAACTGGCCTGAAGCCCAAGTGCTTAAACCAGAATTAATACACTTTTAGAATAACTGACACTGAGCCCTCAATCAGCAGTTCCCAACTTAGAAGGATGTAAGCTACATGTCCTGCCACTACAGTGCAAACCACAAACCTTCTTAATGTAAAACAACTGGTCTGAAGCCCAAGTGCTTAAACTAAAAGGCTTAGAATGAGTTGCACCAAGAAGTAATAAATACAACTGAGAACTTTTAAGATGGCCTTAAAAGCAAAATAAATTAGGAAGAAACACAAATACAGTAAAAGCAGATAATTTTTTTTTTTTTTTTCAGAAAAGTAGCAAAAACAGTAGAAAAACAATTCACATGCAGTGCAAGCTGGCACACTTGAGTATGTAGCAATATTAGTCCACACACAGTTTGAAAAAATGTAATTAAATTAAAAGGACTAAAAGCAAGTGCAGAAAGGGTTTATTAGATAGAATGCGGTAAAGAGATGGGACTGGGGGAGTGTCCTAGATCAAATCTACAGTGGGGCGGGCCCTGCAAAAGCCACCAAATTTAAATTACAACCAAGAACAGGGAGGGGGTGGGGAAGACAGTTTCAACAGAGCTAGATCTGAGGAATCAGTCCAAATTATAAAACCACAATAAAATGCAGAAAATATACTTAAATCAGCTTATGTCCAGTTGATGTATGCAGACAAATCTCAGTAGCAAGCAACTCGATTTAAAATGATTACAAGAAATGTAACCAACACAGGTTTTAATGTTATCAGAAACCCCCCAAGCTAATTAACACTTAAAGGAATTTCAAATCAGTTTAACAACTAGTGCAGAGCTTCAGAGACACACGCGAGACAGTTTCAACAGAGCTAGATCTGAGGAATCAGTCCAAATTATAAAACCACAATAAAATGCAGAAAATATACTTAAATCAGCTTATGTCCAGTTGATGTATGCAGACAAATCTCAGTAGCAAGCAACTCGATTTAAAATGATTACAAGAAATGTAACCAACACAGGTTTTAATGTTATCAGAAACCCCCAAGCTAATTAACACTTAAAGGAATTTCAAAGCAGTTTAACAACTAGTGCAGAGCTTCAGAGACACACACAAGACAGTTTCAACAGAGCTAGATCTGAGGAATCAGTCCAAATTATAAAACCACAATAAAATGCAGAAAATATACTTAAATCAGCTTATGTCCAGTTGATGTATGCAGACAAATCTCAGTAGCAAGTAACTCGATTTAAAATGATTACAAGAAATGTAACCAACACAGGTTTTAATGTTATCAGAAACCCCCCAAGCTAATTAACACTTAAAGGAATTTCAAAGCAGTTTAACAACTAGTGCAGAGCTTCAGAGACACACACAAGACAGTTTCAACAGCTAGATCTGAGGAATCAGTCCAAATTATAAAACCACAATAAAATGCAGAAAATATACTTAAATCAGCTTATGTCCAGTTGATGTATGCAGACAAATCTCAGTAGCAAGCAACTCGATTTAAAATGATTACAAGAAATGTAACCAACACAGGTTTTAATGTTATCAGAACCCCCCCCCAAGCTAATTAACACTTAAAGGAATTTCAAAGCAGTTTAACAACTAGTGCAGAGCTTCAGAGACACACACAAGACAGTTTCAACAGAGCTAGATCTGAGGAATCAGTCCAAATTATAAAACCACAATAAAATGCAGAAAATATACTTAAATCAGCTTATGTCCAGTTGATGTATGCAGACAAATCTCAGTAGCAAGCAACTTGATTTAAAATGATTACAAGAAATGTAACCAACACAGGTTTTAATGTTATCAGAAACCCCCCAAGCTAATTAACACTTAAAGGAATTTCAAAGCAGTTTAACAACTAGTGCAGAGTTTCAGAGACACACATAAGACAGTTTCAACAGAGCTAGATCTGAGGAATCAGTCCAAATTATAAAACCACAATAAAATGCAGAAAATATACTTAAATCAGCTTATGTCCAGTTGATGTATGCAGACAAATCTCAGTAGCAAGCAACTCGATTTAAAATGATTACAAGAAATGTCATTTTATGAGGGGGTGATGTAGATTCACTGAAAAAATTCATCAGATATATGGAGAGTAACAGCATATGCTTTAAATTTACCCTACATAGTTCACATGAGAAAATAGATTTTTTAGATACTACTGTTAAACTTAATGAGGATGGAAGCTGCAATTCCCTTATGTTCCGTAAAGAATGTAGAAAAAAATAACCTATTAAGTAGGCACAGTATGCATCCCAATAGAATTTTTGGTAACATTCTTAAGAGTCAATTTCTACGTATATCAAGATTATGCACAAATGTAATGGACTATAAGGTAGCTGTAGATACATTAAGTGAAGAATTTAGACAGAGGGGATATGCCATAAGTGAGTTGAATAATAGACAAGAGGTACATGCCCTGAGAGGTACAGAGGGGAAACTTTATTTTAAAGGCAATGGGAGGCATGAAAAGAAAGGGAATTTAAATAAACCCAGGTGTGATTTTGCATTAATGTATAGTAGTAATATACAATCTACATGTAATGTGGTTAGAAATAACTGGTCTATATTAAAAATAGATGATAAGATGAATGAACTGGTGGGTGTTAAGCCTAAATTTATTTTTAAAAACAACATCTCTCCCCACTGTGAACAAAGTAGGTTGAATATAAGAGAGGGCAGGTTTCCCTGTAGGAGCTGCAAAGCTTGCAGTTTCATGTCAGGGAATAGACAGTTTAAACACCCTGTTACAGATGAGCTGTATGAAGTTCGTTTATATGCAAACTGTCAGAATGAGAACTTAGTGTATTTAGCTACATGTGTAGATTGTACATCTTTCTACATAGGGAAGACCACTCAGAAGCTTAAAGAGAGGGTTCTGCAACACTCGGGGGATATTAGGAACAAAAGGCATTTAAATGCTCTTTATAAACATATTAAGGATAATGAGGGCCATTCTTTTAAGTTTACAGTGGTAGATATTGTTCATAATAACCTTAGAGGAGGTGATCTGAACAATAAAGTGGAATATAAGGAGATGAATTGGATAGCAGCTTTGCAGGCACATAGACTTCCTGGTCTTAATTATACTATACCTTTAAAACCAGCACTCAAAGCTAGACCATTACATCATTAATGAGTATGTATGTGATTGGATACAGGTTCTTTAAATACCTAATTACTTTTTCCTGTTTTTTGTAGTAGGATCTGATGAAGCATTGTTGCGAAAGCACTTATCCTGTGATTATTCTGGTGTTTTATTAAAGAAGAGTTTTATCTACAAGATAATCTGACTTTTTATGCCTGAAACCTTGTTGGATACACTGAATTACTGTGGATTTGTGATTATTTTGGTTGCAGTGAATCCTTTGTTCATTGAATTGATAATCTTGGTTGATGTTTTTCTTAGTTGAAGAAATGTTGCCAAACAAATTACTGTGTAAGCTAAACTACAAGTAAGTGGGAAGAAAAACGCCTGCAGGAAAAAAAGGAAAAAGGACCAGTGAAGACATCTGTTAGATCTTTAGTTAACATTTTACTTTAATAGTAACACAGACCAGCATATAATTATACTGATGGTAAAATCAGGAGGTTTAATTGGTTTTCACTAAAACTTTAGCCATGTCTTGTTTATTTATACAATCACTGTGTTCATTGCCGTTCTTTGGTCTTTTCTAAGTATTTCATCATATATACACATCTTAAATGATTTTCACAAAATGCATACTGGTTCTGGGTGCATCATCATTCATGCTATATTAACTAACTTGTTATGGAATGTGAGAGACAGCTGTTTGAACACTTTGAGCAGAAGGATCTGCACTTTTTAAGTTTAATTGTATACAAAAGAGGCATTTGACGTCTGCAGCTAATATTTTATAAACACTACAATAATCAAAAAATAGTGCACATACTGTTTCATTAACTTAGTTTTTGGGTTGTGGCATTACTTGCTAGTAAAGGTGGTTAAGAGCTTTTGTTAGCAGTTTTGTTTGAGTTTTGGATAAGTATAACAAAACGATTTTTCTTCCAGTTTTCCTGAAAATTAGGTTAGTATATCCAGATCGTGGGTTGTGATTGGAAGCAGATTTTATTTGATTATGATTTCAACTATAACTACGTGTATTTTTTTAAATCATTTGGAGTAGGTGTATACGATACGGAAAACATACAGAGAGATATGCCTTCCCCAAAAAATCGAGTCCATGGTACGAAATCTTCCATTGGTGTCCAATTGCCTTTATTCACTAAGAGTACACTCACAATTATGAAAAGATACACCTTTTGATACACGATATGAAAGGCCATCATTCAGAAATTAAATGTGATCTTCAGACCCTCTGTGACAAAACTGTTAATATGTTATGCCATGCATGCTAACCATTTTGTACTTCACATTTTGAAGTACAGTGAGCTCATGTCAAGCATGCAGACTGACTTTTATAGTATACTAAGCATGTGTAATGGTTGGTGTATTACAATTCATTTGTGAAAAAGTAGAAACATATCTATCTATTCCAGTACGACATGTACCACACTTACCCATGACTTTCCTGCGTGCTCTTGATCTGAATTTACCAGTTACACTTGTCAGCATTAGCATTACGTTTGTCGAATGGCAGAAAGATAGACAGATAGATAGATATGAATAATTAGATGGGCTACATTTGATTCTAAAAAATAAAGATAGCTGGCTGACACCTTTTATTTCCTAGATGCTTTGTTTGCTTTTAAAACCTGAACAATTCAGCATTTTTCTGACAGTTTTAGCTATAACAATAAGACTCCTTACTTTAAATTCCTAGTTAGCTTACACTAAGTTGATTAATAAGCCATTTCTTTCCAGCCTTCTTCAGAGATACTTAATGTGTATGTGTTCTAGTAGCCTTTCTTTTTCAGTTTTCTGCAACCTTGCAGCCCCTATCTCTCTTTTCTATGAAGCTTCATAATTTCTGTCTACTTTATTTCATATCACTAGCTTCTCATTCTGCTTTTGATGCTTGTCTTAATACTTGAGACCTAGATATGTTCTGGTCTTTTTTTTAATTTCTCCAAATGATTTCGGCTTCTAATACTATGAAGGAATTAACTCTTTTCTTAACTCTGAGTACAATAACAGTTCATGAAATTAGAATTGCTTTAGTCTTTGATGTTAGCCGAGTGCTCTTATCAGCATGCAAAATGTACCAAAATAGGGTTCATAGATTAGTACTAGGCTAACTGCCCTTGCGAGCCATTTTAAGCCTAGCCAATTATCCCTTGTGAGGCTCAAACCCTGCACCCTGTATTTGTAAGGCAAACACCTTAACCATTAGGCCACCCTCCCAACCCCGGTTTCAGTTCATATGGAGTTACGTGTTAGTAGCATATTTACTTTTAATTGTAAATTCATTTTTTACTACTCCTATTGCTCCTACTACTGTTGGAACTGTCTGAGTAACATTCTTCCATTTTGCTCTCATTTTTGCTTGCAAAGCCTGGTTTTTATGACTTTGTTTCTCTCAGTATGTAAGACACTATAATTGCTGGGTGTAGCAATTTCAATGATTAATACTATGTGTTTTTTTTTTCTTGGACCACTATATATGTCCAGATTTCTTGCCACTATTTTTTCAGCTGTTGGTATTGGTTGATTCCATGTCCAAACATCATCGTTGTCAGTAATGCTTAATAGTTTATCTTTCCAGTGATTCTCGGCTATTTCGGTTTTGTAGTTTTTCACAATCCCCAGTGCAACAATCTTGCCACATTATTGTGCCTTTCAGTATATCAGCCCTCAGCCATGATTGTATCACATCTGACAATGAAATGCATAATTGTTTCCAGTTCTGTTTTATTTTTTTAATAGACTTTGTAAACCAGAGTTTATGGAGCTCAATGTCATGGACCACCATTATTAGTCTTTCATAGGTTCATAGGTGTGCACTAGGCTAACGGTGCTGGAGCCTATATAAGACTAGCCCAAGAAAATTCCCTGGCATCATGCCCCCCAAACTTAGTCCCCAGCACCCCTGTCATTTCATTTCATCTTTTGGTTTAATTTTTTCCATCAAATCTTGGTCAATATGTGGCTGTTCTTTCCTTTTCTTCTGGTCATTTTCTTTATATTCTTTCAGTTGCTGACTGTTTCTCATCTACTTTAGGTTTGATTTCCATTCCCACTCCTTTCTAAAATGCTTCTGCTAAACTAAGTAAAGATGGCATCGTATGATGTCTCCTCTTCATGCTTTACGACTTTCACTATATTTGGATCTCATAAGTTCAGCAAATATGTATGCAGTCCCACTATTACAAACCTATACACGTAGTCAGTTTCTTGAAGGCCTGTATCTCCTTCATACCAGGGGATATATACTCACGGTGCAGATCAATATGTGTGCATATACATTTAAGAAGCCATCCAAGGGCTTGCACAAGTGTATAAATACTGAGCACATGACTGCCATTTTGTAGTTAGCTGTTGGGATGTAAACATATATGATTGTAAGCTCTGTTTGTTAACTAGCTTGTTGGGATTTAATAATGCTGCTATCCATACTGATGTGTTTCTATGTATTAAAGCATCTAAACGAAACCCCAAGCCTTCTTATTATTTGTTTTAGAGACAAATGAGGGACATGATGTCAAAAGCGGCATGTCTAAAGGATATGGTGCCAGAGGCAGCATATCTAAAAGGGCCTGAAGTCAGAACCAGCCTATTCAAGGGGCATGAAGTTTAAAACGGCTTGGTGAAAATGATTTAAGACACTTACCCAGATTCTGGTGGAATATACAGCAGTGAACTATCCCAAAAATATGCATACTTTGTAAAACGGGTCAGAAATGAATTTTAGGTATTAAAATGTGTTTAGCACTATTTATTTTCATATAACATGAAATGAGGCGGGCAAAAAACTCTAAATAACATTTGCATAAACCAATATGTACGATATTGATAAAATATTCAAATTACTATAGAAAATGTTTGAAATAAAGTCTAAATTGCATAAAATGAATAAAACAAGGGAAAACTACCATATTTTTGCAAAGTATGTATTTTTCATATTAAGCAAAGATATCTGAGTTTTCAAGTGTATAGTGTTTGCATGTTTGTACAGTGCTATAGTAAAGCTATTTCACAACATTCAGCCATTACAATACATATTTAGCAAAGTACAACCATTACAAGGTACATTTCACAGAGTACAGCCATCACAGAGCATATTTTGCAAAGTAAACTATTTCAAAAAGTTTATTGTGCAAGCTCACAGAACAGTTTGTTAGTACATAATTACAAGGGCCACATTTTCAGTGTGTTTGTGTATACTTTGTGGGTATGGTGGACAGATTTCAAAAACCCATTGCATTTGTGTTTGACAGTAATATTGCTGAGAACTGGAAAGTGTTTGAGCAAGAATGCGACATTTTCATACAGGCTGCATTTTCTGATAAAGATGATCATACAAAGCCATTTATTCTACTTAATTTAGCTAGATCAGAAGCCATAAAAAGAGAGCGCTCATTTTATATGCACCTGCTGTTTATACTGGAGAGGGAGAAAACTGTCATATTGTTGTACCGGCTGACCCAGAGTGCTTAGGACGTAAATTTAGAGAAACATGTAACCCTCAGAGAAATGTTACAGTGGAAAAGCACTTATTTTAAAGAAGGGATCAAAAGCTGGTGAAACCTTTGCAGCATATATAACTGACCTGAGAAATAAAGCTAAAATGTGCAGATTTGGTGACTTAAGGGATGAGTCAATAAAGAACAGACTTGTGTGTGGTGTAAAAGATGATGCTGTGTAAAAGATCTTGCTTTGTGACAGTGATTTAACTTTGAATAAGGCCATTTAGATTTGTCAGATATACGAGCTCACAGAAAAGCACACAAATATACATACCTCTCAACTGTACAGATTTTCGCAGAATGCCCTGATTTTTTATACATATCTTTGGTCCATTTTTCAAAAATTTATGGTGTTCTGGAAAATTAGTGGCAAACCATAAAGATTGAAGTTAGAAAATAATAACATTTATTTGAGTTTCAGACTTCATACCCTTCAGAAAATTTGTGCTAATGCAAAACCTGTTATTCTATCAACTTTCTAAGTTTGGAAGAGTAATATTTAAAAAGTGTCCCTATTCTTATGCCTTTGTCCCACTTTTATTTATGGCTTTGTCCAGATTTCTTGCTCTAAGAGGTTGAGAGGTATGACTTACAAATGAGAGCAACTCTAGAAGGCACAGTGATAAAGCTCATGTTGATAGTACGCAGCACATTATTAAGAGAAACAGGCCCAAGCACATGGCACCTATTGGGTTTCCCAGTGACTGCTGCAGGTCTCCCCAGAACTTTCTAGCACATTCCAGACTTTGCACAGTTTCAGTGAAGCATAAGAGTGAGTCAGCAAACTCAAAGCATGTGCCTCAGCCTAGTTTCATTGCCAACTGTCTTAATTGTGGTAGAAGTCATGAACCTAAAAGGAAAAAATGTTTAGTTTTGATCAACAATACCACAAATGTAAATGGAATAATTTCAAAAGATTTTGAAAATCAAAAGGCCTACATTCTTTTATCAAAAGTGAACATTTTAAGAAACAAGCTAATCAGTTAGACTGTGACAAGCTTACTCTTTATGTTGATGGTGTGTCAGTGCTTCATGAAACGGTCAATGCAGTTGATTTAAGGGCAAAGAATGAACTATTTTGTACTGTTCAGATATGTGGCAAACACACAGAGATCAAAGTAGATCAAAGTTGACACAGGTTCTAAATGCAATGTTATGTCTGCAGAAACGTTTGCTAGAGTGCGTAAAGGTGAAAGGCTTGATTTGGCGAGGCATGCGAAACTTGTTGCTTATGGAGGTGAAGAAATTCAAACTGAAGGCTCAGTAGTGCTTTCATGTTACTTCCAGCAGAGGGAAAGAAGTTATGACTTGTTATTTTGTGGTCAAGAGGCACATTCAGCCATTATTAGGGCTCAGAAACTCTTTGAAAATGGGGCTGCTTTCATTTAATAAGGAAATCCATCATGTTAGCTTAAAAGACCACTACTCTAATTTTGCCCAGCACACTTTTCCTACCTATGCTGATTTGTTAGAAGACAAGCTAGTCAAACTTCCAGTTGTGTACTCTATGAAGTTAGACCTAGAGGTCAGTCCAATTATCAGGCCAGCATGTAAAGTTCTAATAGCCATGCAGGACAGACTCAAAGCTGAGTTAGACAAAATGGTGCAACAAGGTGTAAATTGTCCAGTCGAAACTCCAACTGAATGGATATCTTCCATAGCGGTAGCTCATAAGAAAACATCAGAATATGTATTGATCCTTGAGATTTGAGCAAAACATTGAAAAGACCTCATCATCCAATGAGCACAGTCAAAGAAGTCCCAGCTTTGATGCCAAATGCCAGTATTTTTTCTGTCTTAGATTCAAATAGTTCATTTTGGCAAATTTAGCTTGACAAAAAAATCATTGCTCACTACATTCAGTACTCTGGCAGGTACAGATTTTTGAGAATGCCATTTGGGATAAATTCTGCAAGTGAAGTCTTTCAACATGCAATGGAGAAATTGTTTTTTCTGGGTATCCTTGTGCTATTATAGTAGATGACATACTAGTAGGAGGTTATGATGAAGGACAACATGACAGAAACCACAGATAAAAGGGGCACATCAAGTTAATCTTAAGCTCAAGCCACACAAATGCAAATTCAAGCTACAAGTTACTTATGCTGGTCACTTATTTACAAGTACAGTCTTATGACCAGACCCTTCAAAACAAACAGCCTTTCTCGAGATGCTAACTTTGGACAATGTTCAAACCCTGCAATGTTTTCTTGGCATAGTCAACTTACCTAGGCAAGTTCATTCCAGACTTGAACCAACTTTAAAGCACCACTCAGATAAAGATATATCCTGGTCTTGGTTAGAGCAACACCAAAGAGCATTTGATGGCCTGAAACAGAGAATTGCTAGTCCACCAATGCTCAGATACTATGATGTTCACAAACCAGTTACACTTTCCTGTGAAATTTGGTCTTGGTGCAGTCATTCTACAAGAGAATCAACCTGTTGCCTACGCATCGAGAACTCTTACCCAAACTGAGCAGCAGTACATCCAGAATGAAAAAGAGCTTTTGGCAATTGTGTTTGCATGTTCAAAGTTTCATGATTACATTTATGGTAGACCTATCCAGATTGAAACAGGCTACCAGCCATTAGTCACAATCCTGAGAAAGCCAATGCATTCAGCTCCAGCCAGACTACACATGATGCTGAGATTGCAAAAGTACAGTTTCAATCTTGTCTACATGAAGAGCAAACCTCTCTATCTTGCTGATGTATTATCCAGATCACCCAGAAATACCACTGAACAGAATGACAATCAAGGTTCTCGTTCGACCGATGATTTTGAAGTCATGCAAGTGAAACATTTTTCTTCCACATATCTTGGTGAGTTGAGAGATCACACAGTAACAGATCCAGTTTTACAAAGGCTCAACCACTTTATCAATCAAGGATGTCTGTCAAAGCAATCTAGTTTACCTCAAGAAGTGCAACCTTATTTTCCATACAGAGATGAAATTTTGGCTGACAAAGATATTGTAATGAATGGTCCTAAAGTAAATGTTCCAAAGTCCTTGCAACCTCAGTACATTGCTATCTTGCATCGTGGTCACCCAGGAACCAAATCTATAAAAAGAAGGGTGCGAGAACTTATATTTTGTCCTTCTATGTCACAAGACATTGAGAGAGAACTTTCTTCTTGGTCAGTATGTAATAGTACAAGGCCACATCAACAGAAGGAACCACTTCAGCTTAACCAGATTCCGGAACTATCTTGGTCAACAGTAGCCACCAATATCTTCAAGTGGAATAGTCAACATTATTTGGTGTTAGTAGACTCTTACTCCAGTTGATTCGAGATTGATCTACTTCCCAATCTAGCATCTATTACTGTCATTACTAAGATGAAACATCATTTTACTGTGCATGGAAATTTACACAAAGTTAATTCTGACAATGGCACACAGTTTACAAGCCAACAGTTCAAAAGATTTGCTGAAGAATGGAACATTACTCGTGTCACAGGTAGTTCACAGTACCCACGGTTAATTGGTTTGGCAGGACGCGCAATTCAAAGTACAAAGCAGTTACTAGAGAAGTCTAAACTAGACAATAGTGATATTTTCTTGAATCTCTTAAATCTCAGAAATATTTCTTGTGATAAAAATCTTGGTTCACCTGCTCAGAGACTTCTGCCGAGACAAACCAGAACCACATTTCCAATCAATAGTCAATTGTTGGTTCCATGTGTCAAGAACAACAGATCAATAAAAGCCAATCTGTTGAAGAAGCACCTATCCCAGAAGTCCTACTACAATAAGACCAGCAGACCACTCAATCCATTACTAGAGGGAGAAGTGCTAAGGATGCAGACGTCCAGAGGTTATTATCAGATTGGCGTTGTGAAGAATATTTGTCCAGAGCCAAGATTGTACATTGTGGGACTAGATGCTGTAGGTAATACCTCATACAAAATCAGACTGCCTGCAGTACTGAGTTCCCTATGCAGGCAGAGCTGTACTGCAGGCTTTGGGAGTTAGTTAGGGGAGAGTCTGAGACTACACACACATGTATGTTCCACTGTAATGTGCACAATCCTGCAAACTCATCTGGAAATGGCTTGCAATTTTTTGTTTCTAAAACAGATTTAATTCCCTGGTTGGTTAGTGGCCCCACAAGCTTTACCCAGAATGCAGGTGGGATCGACATTGTACCCCACAGATGGAGCTCCAACACTGTACAGCCAAATGGTCATACAGGCTCATGGCCATGTAGCTCTATGTGAATGCCAGACTAGTGAGGACTGAATCCTCAAGTAAGTTTGAGCTGTGCTCAGAATAGGTAATGAGATTCAATCACATGGAATGTGCTAGAATCCCAGTACCTGTTCTTGGGATAGCCAGACTCCCTTCATTCCATACACCCACAGTTTATTACCTAAGGACATCATCAGAAGGAATGGCCAGATGACACAGAATAAGCAAGTCACCGGACAGTTACTCAGCATACAGAACATTGAAATGCAAGATATACCTAAAGTAAAAGTTGCATATTATAGAATCAGAAAGCCCATTTTACATGATGAAAACAGAATTACAGCAAAAATAAGTGATAAAACAAACTTTGCATATAATTTTAATAGTGCTCTAATTTCAATTAAAATCTCTGACTTAGTATTAATGGTGTAGTGTGTTTGGTTTTAGAAGCTGAGCTGAGCCAATAAAATCATTGTTTTTTACCCAACGATATTATTTCTTGACAATGGTTCTTTACAGCAGTATACATAGTAAATGCTTCTCTGTTTTCTAGAAGGCAGTCCACTATATTAAACATCAGCAGGAACATAAATCAAAGAGTCATGAAAGTAAATAAGTGTAACGTACACTTGGAAAAAAGTTGGATGGTTTGCTTCCAGCACAGAGCCTACAGTTAACCCACACTTTGCAATTATTTGTACTGCCACAGAAATTCATTTTCATCTTAAAACAGACTAAACTGAGGCTTCATATTTCATATGTTTGTGATTCAGAAATTAGATCTCCAGCTCCCTTCCAAAATTAAGAGGTTCATAAAAATAGCTGGCTGAATATTAGAAATAATATAAAGGCATTATATATGTACTACACTAATTACTGACAAAGCC
Source organism: Protopterus annectens (assembly GCF_019279795.1). Taxonomy (NCBI): domain Eukaryota; kingdom Metazoa; phylum Chordata; order Ceratodontiformes; family Protopteridae; genus Protopterus; species Protopterus annectens. The sequence continues at coordinate 1,147,796,056 of NC_056729.1, read as the reverse complement.
ATGCTGTCTTTGACCCCAATGGCTCATTTCCAACCTTCAGGAGAGCAACTCACTATGTCACTGTTTGCTTGTTTTGAATCAATTACATGTAGGCTGGGTGGATTAGCTCAGTGCCCACTGTTCTTTCCTTGTAAATAAAACTTGCAAGTTACAGCAATAGAAACTCAAAAATAGCATAGTATGCTAGGACGCAGTGCTTTCATTTTGACAGAGATACCAGATATCACTCTGTAGAGGAAGAGTTCCCTCCTAAGCCTAAACAAGAAAATCAGAAGTCTTGTAAAAATCTTCTAAAGGAAATTACGAAGCTAAAATTGCATCCCTAGCCAAGGATAATCATAAGGCATTCTTTAACTACATCTGAAGTCTAAAAGGGAAAGCCCAGCTATGTGCTGAACTGGTTGTAGGTGAGATCACTCATACTACACTGGCAGATATCGACAACCTGCTAGCTGGCAGATTCAGTGTAAACTTCCCCCCCGCCATCCACATCCACCATATCCCAAAGCACACCTGACATCAGCCCTCTACCTAGTATCTCTAGAGAACAGGTCATCTTTGCACTCACCAAGGCCAAAAACATGGCCTCAGTAGGACCAGACAATATCCCAGGTTATTTACTAAACAATCTAAAACAAGACCTAGTGGACCCAATTGGCATTCTCTTTAATCATAACTTGAGAACTGGCTATGTTTGTGCAGAATGGAGAATAGCAACAGTAATCCCCCTGCACAAAGGAAGACCATCAACTGACCTTGCAAACTATACACCCATAAGTCTAACCAGCCTCATCTGCAAGGCCATGGAAAGAATTATCATGGACTTTATCAGCAAGGACGTAGGTGACTTCCAAATGCTGGAACCAGCCCAGTTTGGCTTTGTTAAGGGTAGATCATGCTTATTAAACCCGGTGGACTTCTCTGAGAATATCACCAAAGCCATGGAAGGAGGTAGGACAGTGCACTCTACCTGTCTTGAGCTTGCCAAGGCTTGCGACACAATTCCCCACTCTTGCATCATTGAGAAACTCTCTCAAATAGGGATTAACCCTTATGTTACTAGATGGGTAGCCCGTTGGTTCACCAATAGAACATACTCTGTCAACTCCACATCCACCAGTATACCCATCACCAGTAGAGTATCACAGGGTTCTGTGCTAGGCCCCTTACTGTTTGGCATCTATTTCTCAGAAGTCCAGGCCAAAGTAGACGGCCTTTGGCTCACCAGGTTTGCTGATGATTGCAAACTGGGACCAATCATTGAGTCCCCCAATGATGTCAACATATTACAAGAAGGGCTAATACAAACAAATGATTGCTGCTAAAGCCATGGTCTAAAACTAAATGCAAAAAAATCCATTATTATTCCCTTTGGCAAAATGGAATTCCCTACAAATTACAATATTGACAGCACCCTCGTGAGTTCCAACCCATTGGTGCTAGACTTGGGAACACAGATTGATAGCAGTCTAAATTAGGACCACCAAGTTTCCACAGTGATAAAAAAAGCATTTTACGTAGTGCACCTCATAAGCAAGGGCATAACATCCTGGTCAAGGGATGTTATAACCACACTGTACTCGACCCTCATCAGACCACTCATAGAGAATAAAGCACCCTTTTGTATGTGCCTCACCAGACACCTGCAGCACCTGGAGAGACATCAGAGGTTTCTCACTAAGAAAATACAGGGACTCCAAAGCCCTGTCACTTTACTCTGTATCTTATAGGCTGCTGAGAGGTGACTGGTGCCTCTACTATAAGCCAGTCTCCAACCCTGCCCTAATGGAAATGCTGCACATCCGCAAGTCAAATGGCATAAGAGTCACTCACTCTAGGGATCTCAGTGTAGCTTGTGACATTAACAGAACATGCTGAAGAGACAATCATGTCTCCCAGAGACTGCTACTTCTCTGAAATAGACTTCCGATTCATGTAAAATATAGCTCCCCACTAATCCTCTTCAAATGCAACCTAGATAATTCGATGGGAAACCACAGATTCACTCCTGGGATGGCACTCATGGCCCTCATTGACAAGGGTAGCTGGTGTTGATCACAGACCTGCACTGTTCATAAATTCATTCTGTGAACTACCCAAAAAGAACAAATGTGGATACTTGGGATTAGCATGGCTAGGCTTGTAAAGGCTGTAGGGCCACTAGACTAGTAACCTCCTATGAACCTATGTGCCAGAATAACTTTAAACATGCTTGAGCTAAAAACTGAAAATGCATGTGTCACTACAGATTAAGGTACACCACCAAAGGAAACTGAACAGTCTCCAGTAAGAAACTTCAGGGTCTGATTCTAAAAGACTCACTGTCAGTGTAAGTGACTTCCTCCAGTGTAAGCTTGCTTTGTACATTGGCCTTACACAAGAGTAAGTCACTTATACTGACAGCAAGTATTTCGGAATCTGGGCCATATGCTTGTAACATAATGTAATACTCTGTACCAGCAGGCCTAAGTACTTTATTATCACAGAGCACTGCACACATTTGGGTAACATTTGTGTTTGCAAAACATGATGTAATGTATGTTGAAATACTTGCACTGAAACATGCAAAACAAAGGCTGTGTCTGCATATCTTATGAAGGCTAAACACATAACTATTATGTACTAAAAAGAGGTGCTTCATTTAGAAATTAGAAGTCCAGTGATTTGAGTTGCAAAACATATAGATAATAATATCTCTGGGCAAATATTTCACTGCATTTTTGTCACTGCTTACACAGCCCCAGTTAGAATATATCATTGAAAGGCAAGAACACAAACACTACAGAATCTGATGTCAGGTAGGTAACATTTGGCTTACCTACTCTGTCCATTTCTGTAGTTACAGGTAACCGTAATCCTTAGAATAATTGCCTTGTGTCTCTTCTTAGCAGTTTTCAGTTATGTCAGTCTTTGCAATGTCATTACCACTTCAGGAAGGTTATTCCTTTAGCTTAATATAGTTTTGCAAAATAATGCTTTCTCGTGTCATTTCTGTACAATCCAGTTTATGAGCCTGGAAACAGTCCAGATGGATCAGTGCTCTACCCCAGTAAACAAACAATAAATAGCTAATTAAGTAACTAAATAAATAAATGTGATCTTGACCTTATAATTGTGCCATTCATTCAAAATGATATTCTACAAGTGTCTATGAATGCCTTTAAGTTGCTTAAAAGTTTGTACCACATCACTCCGTGGTCTTCTTTCTCTAAGAGCATGCATATGGAGCCTTTGTAGTCTATCCACTCATCCATTTTCTACATCACTTGCCCTGGTGACTGTTGTGAAAACAGCAAGCTGACCATGTTGGTCCAAAATACAGTTTCCCCTGTAAAAGTCTCTAGATCATCCAGTGGTATTCCCATGTGTTCCCAGACAAGTTGAGAGATATAACATGTCAAAATAGCCTGGTCTGCTTATGCCCTTCTTCCAGTTGGTTGTGCCTGGTATACCACCCAATGAGGCTAGGGTTGCCACTTTTTCAAATGCCCAAAGTGGGACATTTTTTGTGGAAACATGAGATTTTGCAGGACAAAACATACATATGGCCAGTGCAAAGGGCAGAACTTCTCTTTTTTGCACAAATAAAAGCTCATTCTTATAGCATTTGAGTTGTGTGTGCTGTTAAATATAACATTTACCTGTTTCAGACAGAAAATAACTGTTTTATGCAACTATTAAAGAAAACTTGCGAAATATTTTTCGTCATAAAATCACAGGACATTTGCCATTTTGTAGGTTTTTTTGCAGGACTCATCTGCCCAAAATGGGATTGTCCCTCGCAAAGAGAGAGACAAGTGGTAACCCTAAAGGAGGCCATCTGGTGGAGTGGTATCTTAACAAAGGCTACTACTCTGAGATCAACCAGGGTTTATCAAGCTCTGCACTCTGATATGGACATGGAGCCCAGCTACTGAAAGAACGTCATTACTGTTGCTTTTACATGTCCCTTTCTTTATTTATTATTTTTGTTGTTGTGGTTCCTGTCCTGTTGTGTATTCCTTTTCTGTGATTTTTACCTACTTGATGCATAGTGTTGCATTATGTTTGCATTGACTTTAAACTGCTATATATTAGACCATTCATCCAACTTAGTGAAATAGTTTCTCATTATTTCTACAATTTTTGTATCAACCTAATTGCATTAGTTTTGTGTAATTTGCAGAGGCAACTTTTCTTTCCAGACTTCTATTATCCTGTTTGCCCAGGCATAGAACTCTGACACATGGGAAGTGATATCCCATTTATGACTTGTGTTGTCTTAGATCCTGTGTTCCACTAACATTCAAATATTTTACATTTTCTTTTCATGATTTAACTACAGGTAAGGTCAAACTAGGAGATTTTTTCATCCTTATCCTGTGAGGAAATTTGAGATAACAGTTTTTGTTAATGTGAAGCACATCTACACTGTTCCAGTTTTCATGAAAGTTACTGGGCTCTGTTATTTGTTAAAAACCATTAGTCAGTGATATTAATAATTCTGACATTACTTCCACTATGCCAGTAGTGAAGTTTGCAGTGGGAGTGACAGATGCATTTAAGGTGGAGGTGGGATTACATCAAGGATCAGCTCTGAGCCCTTTCTTATTTGCAATGGTGATGGACAGGTTGACAGACGAGATCAGACAGGAGGCCCCATGGACTATGATATTTGCAGATGACATTGTGATCTGTAGCGAGAGTAGGGACCAGGTTGAGGAGACCCTGGAGAGGTGGAGATATGCTCTAGAGAGAAGAGGAATGAAGGTCAGCAGGACTAAGAATATATGTGTGTGAATGAGAGGGAGGATACAGGAATGATGAGGATGCAGGGAATAGAGCTGGCAAAGGTGGATGAGTTTAAATACTTGGGATCAACAGTTCAGAGTAATGGTGAGTGTGGAAGACAGATGAAGAAGAGAGTACAGGCAGGGTGGAATGGGTGGAGACGAGTGTCAGGAGTGATTTGTGACAGACGGGTACCAGTAAGAGTGAAAGGGAGGGTATTGAGACCAGCTATGTTGTTTGGGTTGGAGACGGTGGCATTGACAAAAAGGCAGGAGTCAGAGCTGGAAGTGGCAGAGTTAAAGATGTTAAGATTTGCACTGGGTGTGACAAGGATGGACAGGATTAAGAATCAGTATATTAGATGGTCAGCTCAGGTCGGACGGTTTGGAGACAAAGTCAGAGAGGTGAGATTGTGTTGGTTTGGACATGTGCTGAGGAGGGATGCTGGATATATTGGGAAAAGGATGCTAAGGATGGAGCTGCCAGGTAAGAGGAAAAGAGGAAGGCCTAACATAAGGTTTATGGATGTGGTGAGAGAGGACATGCAAGTGTTTGGTGTGACAGAGCAATATGCAGAGGACAGGAAGAAATGGAAACAGATGATCTGCTGTGGCAACCACTAATGGGAACAGCCAAAAGAGAAGAAGAAGAAGAAGACATTAATTCCACTATGCCCATTTTCATTAAGCTCCATTAAGTTTTAGTGTTCATCTATAAAAGGCATGGGATCAACCCCATTAGCTCAGGATGCTGGCTAATCTGTTGATACATCAAATTGATTTTCATTTTACTGGACATGGAGCAAATAAATAAAAGCATAAAGCGTGCAGAGAGTGAGTAGCTCAACAGGTAGCACACTTGTCTCTAGTGCTGAATAATCACTGTGGGTTCTATTCCCCTTTCACTCAAATGCTTGGATTAATTTTCTGTTAGTAATTTTTTCCCCTCTTTATATTTAATTCTGCCGTGTCAGTTGTGGACTCCTTCAAGTTTTTGGGATCTATAACTCCCTGGACTTGAAGTGGGAGACCAATTTAGGGTCCATCTTAAAAAAGGCACAACAACAAATGTACTTTGTGCAACAGCTGAGGAAGTTCACCCTCCACAGGAGCTGTTGCTTCAGTTCTATACAGCAGTCATTGAGTCTGTTCTCAGCTCATCCATAACAGTGTGGTTTGGATCTCTGTCTAATCATGACAAAAATAGGTTACATTGAATAGTCAGGTCTGCCAAAAATATCACTGGTGCTAGTTTGCCCTCCTTACAGGACCTGTACTTTTCTAGAGTCATGAAAAGGGCAGGGAAGATCATCAATGACCCTTCACATCCAGGCCACCATCAGGAGAGCCAGGCATTATAGATTAATATGCACCAAAACAAGCAGATATACAGTAAGAACATTTTTTTCCACAGGCCACCAAGTTCATAAATGGTTAACTCAGCTTGTTATGCTGGGGTAGTCATTTTCCCAAGCCTCCGAGGGTTCTGCAGTATTGTTTACATATTCTTAATACTTGTTTCTTTCAGAGTTTATTTCAGTATTTCTTGCAGTGAGTTGCACTTTGCACCTTGTATGTATATGTATATTTACTATTTTGTCTTGTTCTTAATAGTTGCATGTATGTCTCTTGTCTTGTTCTTAATAGTTGTATGTGTGTCGTTTATGTAATTCATACTTGGAGACTCACTGAAACCAGAATCAGATTCCTTGTATGTGTGCATACTTGGCCAATAATTGTGATTCAATACAAGGTGCAGGGTTTGAGTCTCACAAGGGATAATTGGCTAGGCTTGCAAGGGCAGTTAGCCTAACATTAATCTATGAACCTATGCAATAAGAGCAAGAGAAGCTCCCCAGTGCCCTGGCCAAATTTCCCCTAGACAGTAAAAAGTACTACCTCAGTTCTCTTCTGAAAAATGCCAACTGACCTAGCATGATTAACTTGGCCAACAAAAGATGAATAAATAATAAATAAATACCTATAAAGGTATCAAGACAAGCTGTGGCCATAATAGAAGGGTCACCTGAATAATTTCTTAAGAATCTAACATACAGTTCTTCAATAAACTTGAGGTATAAGGCCTTGTAAAGGAAGTGGTTGCAAGATATATGTTGTCCATTGAATTACAAGGCCTTATAACTCATGCTTATTGAGGAACTGTATGCTAGATTCTTAAGAAATTATTCAGGCGGATACTGAATAACTTACATTTTATCAATTAATTTTTGGTAAAGTTTAAGATGCTGCTCCATCCAAGACGCTCTTAAGCAAGGGCAGTTAAAAATTGCTCTAAAGACAGAAAATAAAGGTATGAGAACTAAGTGACAAATTTACCTCAGTTTTAGCAAGCTAGTAGATAAGGAATTGTAGGCGTCACTGTTGCAAGGGGCTCCATTTAAATATTTTGGTGAATAGTCCTTAACATGGATGAACAAGGTACCATATATTTATTATACTACCCACTATACAAGAAAAGCAATACAACTGTTCAACTTCCCTTTCTATGTTGCCTATCATAATGTAGAATGAGGTATCCATCTCTTTCTAATGCCATTTTGTTTTCTGTTTGCATATCTGAAGTTGAAAAATAAATGTACAACTATGCATTATATTGTGATTACTCATTTCAAGAAGTATTCATACCATCAATGTTTAAAGTAAGTGTAGGAAAAATTAATTAATAAAGGAGAAGTTAACCTTGAAAAGTCAGAAGCTGCAATCTTTTTCCACAACTCAGCTTTTGGACACCGTGTACTGTTTACTTGCAGCTGTAAGGACATAATGCTGACTTAACTGTTAAGAATGTTGAAAAAATAGGATGTCATAGTGAACTTGGGATGAAATCATGAATTAATCAGCAAAGAGTGTTTAAACAGAGAAAAAAACATTTGGATAAATGGAGTAAAAAACAGAAAGGGACTAAGATACAGTGAAGAAGGGTGAAAGAGAATTTGAATAATTCTAAGAAACCACTAGGAAACTGGCCAGAAATATCATATTTAAGGCTACTCTGACAGTGTCTTGTCTTTGTACGTACTGCTGGCCTTTCACTCTCCCTCTTTCTCTCACTTTTTCCTATAAACATAGACACAAACAGGAAAGAAAGAGAGAGAGAGAGAGAGAGAGAGAGAGAGATTCATCTTGCTATTTTTAAAGCTGATTCACATTTTGTTTTGTCTCCTGACCTATTTCCAACCGCATATCTTATCACTCTACTTGAAATCTAGGTCAAATAACGTTTATGTCTGATATCTGTTTTGAATGATTAATCGGAAAGTTGCCAAGCTGGCATAACAGAAAAATATAAACCACCAAGCAAGCCAGCACCCTCAGTCAGCTTTCAGATGTAAAACTTTAATATCACATAAACATGATATTAAGATTAACGCATCTAACAACTGAAATTAATATGAAGCATACCGGTTTCGGCTTTGCACCATTCTGTACATGCGTGGGATTGTGTAAGCACCATAACAGATAAGTATGCCAGCTTTCAGATCAGCTTTATTGTACTGAAACACAGAAAACCTGTGACATAAATTCCTGAAAAATCTGGCTAAATTGTAGAAGTTTGAAATAGCTCAAAAGCAGCAGAGAAAAAGACATTTAAAAAACATTTGCATACGCATTTTAGTGAGGCAAGCTCCTGTGCCCTCTCCACTAATTTGTTTTGTCTCTAGTGCCATATAATACCTGTCTAAAGTGAATACCTTTTTCACAAAAACCTAGTATTTATTTTCTCTGCTGTGCAGCCATTGATTTACTACAACTTAATGTTAAGAGTAGATGGTATGAGGCTGTCCACATGGAGGTAGTGGTTCAGACTCGACTTGCCTCTCTTCAAAAAATGGAATTCCAATTGCTCAGTTAAAATGACAGACCTTTAGAAGGAATACTAATAGGTTCATAGGTTCATACTAGGCTATCTGCCCTGGGGCAATTATAAGCCTAGCCCGATTCTGTATGGCTTATGCCACCCCTTGATTTGAGTATACTGTGTCCTTTTTAAGGTTTAGTTTACTGTGCCTCTGTCTAATAGTGACACGGGAGTAATCCCTGGGACAAACCTACGATCCCCCATCCACCTATCGAGATTCTTCTTGAAGAGATTCAGTGAGGTGCTCTGCCTCACATGAACTGGAATTCTATTCCAGAGTGAAGGGAGCCTCTGGGTTATGAACCTGTCCCTCCAGAAAGTTCTATTTATTTCTGTGCTGAGGTTCAAGTCCCTCAAGTGTGTGGCTCTAAGGGATTTAGATTTACTGAGGTGGAGCATGTCCATTAATTCTGGATTTGACATAGCTTTGTATGTCAGGCATAGATCGCCTCAAAGTAGGCGGTATGCAACTGAGTAGAGCTGGAGTTTTTTTAACTGAGCAGCATATGGCATCTGTTTGAGACCCTTGATCCTCTTGGTGAGATACTTTTGGGTTCTCTCTAATTGCTGCAGGTGTCGGGTAAGGTACATCCCAAAAGGGGCATTGTATTCTATGATGGGCCTGCTGAGGGATGAATAAAGGGGCACGATTACCTCTCTTGATCTAGATGTGAAACCCTTCATGATGAGGTGGGCTATGTAGAAGGTCTTTCTAACCACTTTGGCAATGTGGTTTTCAAAGGAGAGATTGCTATCAACTTGGGTCACCAGGTCCCTAATAACTTTCTCTGTACTTAATGGGTTTCCGCCTATGTGGTAATTTGTGGGCACATTGTTTTTGCCAAAGGGTATGACTATACATTTTTTGGCATTTAGCTTTAAACCATGGCGCTGGAACCCGTTATCTGTCTCTGTGAGACCTTTTTGAAGGATGTTTGTGTCAGCTGGAGAGTCAATTATGGCGCCCAGTTTGCAGTCGTCTGCAAACTTGGTGAGCCATAGTCCTTCCACCTTTGCCTGTACCTCGGAAAAGTATATACCGAACAAGAGTGGTCCCAGGACAGAACCCTGTGGGATGCCACTTGTGACTGGTTTCGAGTCTGACATAGCTCAGCAACTCTCACTCTGTGGGTTCTGTCTTTGAGCCAGTCTGCGACCCATCTTGTGACATAGGTGTTTATATTTAAGCTGGATAGCTTATCTATGATGCCCGAGTGGGGTATTGTGTCAAATGCCTTTGCAAGGTCCAGATAGGCTGTGTGGACTACCTTCCCTTCATCTATGGCTTTGGTGACTGTTTCGAAGAAGTCAACCAGGTTCAAAAGACAGGATCTGCCCTTGACAAAGCTGAACTGGGTAGGATCTAGTGTCTGTAGGTCCCCAATGTCTTTGTTTATGAGCTCCATGATGATCCTCTCCATAGCCTTGCAGACTAAGCTAGTCAGGCTTATGGGGTGATAGTTTCCAGGGTCCGTGAGGCTCCACCTTTGTGGAGTGGGACCACTGTTGCTGCACGCCATTCTGTGGGCACATATCCTGTAGTGAGGCTGAGATTGTATAGCTGTTTTATTTGAGGGATTAGTTCCTCTTGGAGTTCATGTAGGACGCAACCTGGGATGCCATCTGGTCCCATGGAAGCAGTGTTTTTGCTTTGGAGAGGGCAGCCTTCACCTGAGCATCAGAGATGTTTGGGAGGCAGCCCTCTGCCGGGATAGATACTTGCTCTTTGGGAGTTTGCACTGAACCTGTCTGCCAGGATATTGGCGATGTCTGTGGGTTCAGTGTATTTTTGTCGTTTAGAATCAACTCAGAACAAGTCTGGGAGTTGCATCCCAGGTTCCTAACATAACTGAAAAAAGCCTTATGATTGTCTTTGGTGTCCTGTGCAATTTTTCTCTCGAAGCTGGCCTTGGAGGATTTTATGAGGGATCATAATTTTTTGCTAGTACTGATCAGAGATACCTTCCCTATTAGGGATTTTGCTCTATCATGTAGTAGCTTCCTCCTTCTGTTGTACAGTTTATTTATGGCAGGGGTCCACCAGACTGGATGCCTGCCTTTGGATGATTGGGTCTTGGTTTTGTTTGGGATAGCATGATCCATGCATTCCTGGAGATGTCCGTAGAATGCGTTTATATAGTATTCTGCAGTTTGGGCCGTAGTTTCCACTGGCCCTGGGGCCTTGAAAGATTCTACTTTAGTTTTGAGAAGTGAGAAGTTCGCTTTTGAGAAGTTTTTCACTGTGGTTTTCTGGGCTGGGGGTGGGGTCGGGATGTGGACATCCAGTGAAATTAATTTATGGTCTGATCTTACCAATGAGGGATATACTTCTGGTGTGGAGCATAGAGTCCCCCTGTTAGTAATGATCAGGTCCAGTATGTTGTCCCCTCTTGTGGGAGTGGTGACTAGTTGTTCCATAGCATTTGAGTTTATAATTTCCAGGAACCTTTGGGCTAAGGTGCTGGGGCTTGAGTAGTGCTCCCAGTCAATGTTTGGGTAGTTGAAGTCACCCAATATAATGGTGTTCGGAGAGATCTTCATGTCCTCCAATGTTTTAAGGAAAGCCGAGTGGGATTCATAGGTTCATAGGTTCATAGGTTCATAGGTTCATACTAGGCTATCTGCCCAAGGGCATTTATAAGCCTAGCCCATAGTTATGTGGCTTTCGCCACCCCTTTAGTTTGAATAAAAACTATGCCTATCATTTTTCTGTGCCTCTGTCAAGCAGTGACACTGAAGTAATCCCTGGGGTATATCTGCGATCTCCCATCCATTGGTCAAGATTCCTCTTGAACAAGGCCAGCGAGGTGCTCTGCCTCACATGTACCGGGATTTTGTTCCACAGCATAGGGAGTCTCTGGGTGATGAATCTGTCCCTCCAGCATGTTCTATTTATAACCGTGTCAAGGTTTAAGTCTCCCGCCCTTGTGGTTCTGAGGGATCTAGATTTTTGAGGTGAAGCATATTCATCAAATCTGGGTTTGACATGGCCTTATATGTCAGGCACAGGTCACCTCTGAGCAAGCGGTATGAGACTGAATAGAGCTGGAGTTCTTTCAGTCGGGCAGCATAAGACATATTTTTGAGACCCTTTATCCTTTTGGTGAGGAACTTTTGGGGCCTTTCAAGCTGCAGCAGGTGTCTGGTCAGATACATTCGAACGGGCATTGTACTCAATCATAGGTCTAATGAGTGATGAGTACAGGGGACGATGACCTCCCTTGATCTAGATGTGAATCCCTTCATGATCAGGTGGGCGATATAGAAGGTTTTCCTAACTACTTTAGCAACATGAGTGTCAAACGAAGGCTACTGTCAACTTGGGTCCCCAGATCCCTGATGACTTTTCTGTGCTCAGTGGATTGCCACCTATATGGTAGCTAGGGGTAACCTTGTTTTTCCCGAAGGGTATGACTATGCATTTTTTGGCGTTTAACTTCAGGCCATGGCTCTGGCACCAGTTATCCGTTTCTGTGAGGCCCTTCTGGAGGATATCTGTGTCAGATGTGTTTTCGACTATGGCCCAGATTGCAGTCATCTGCAAACTTTGTCAGCCATAACCCTCCTGTGTTTGCTTGTACTTCAGAAAAGTAGATGTCGAACAAGAGTGGACCCAGGACTGAGCCCTGTGGGACACCACTTGTGACAGGCTTTGAGTTTGACATGGCTCCAGCAACTCTGACCCTGTGGGTTCTGTCACTTAGCCAGTTTGCAACCCATCTTGTGATGTATGGGTTTACATTCAAGCTGATGAGTTTTTCGATGATACCTGAGTGGGGTATTGTGTCGAAGGCCTTTGCCAGGTCGAGGTAGGCTGTATGGACTGCCTTTCCTCATCAATGGCCTTGGTGACTGTCTCGAAAAGTCAACCAAGTTTAAGAGGCAGGATCTGCCTTTGACAAAGCCAAACTGGGTTGGATCCAAAGTCTGCAAGTTCCCTATGTCTTTATTTATGAGTTCCATTATGATCCTCTCCATGGCTTTGCAGATAAGGCTTGTCAAGCTAATGGGGCGGTAATTTCCAGGGTCTGTGGAGGCACCACCCTTATGAAGTGGGACCACAGTCACCGCCACTCCTTGGGTACGTATCCTGAGGTGAGGCTAAGATTAAACAGCTGTCCTAACTGTGGGTTTAATTCCTCATTGAGTTCATGAAGCACACAGCCGGGGACACCATCCGGTCCCATGGATGCTGTGTTTTTTGCCTTAGTGAGGGCAGTTCTCACCTGGGCGTTGGAGATGTTTGGGGGCTACAATCCTCTGGAATAGATCTCTCCTTTTGGGGAGAGAAGTTTGCACTGAACCTGTCAGCCAGTATGTTAGCAATGTGTGTAGGTTCAGTAATTTTCACATCATTTTGAACTAATTCTGAGTATATCTGGGAGTTTCCGCCTAGGTTTCTAACATAGCTAAAGAAGGCCTTATGATTGTCTTTAGAGTCCTTGGCGATTTTTCTCTCAAAATTTGCCTTGGATGATTTTATGAGAGCTCTTAGTTTTTTACTTATAATGATCAAAGGTGTCTTACCTTTCAAGGATTTTGCTCTATCTTGTAGTAGCTTCCTCCTTTTGTTGTAGAGCTTGTTTATGGCTGGGGTCCACCAGACTGGACGCTTGCCTTTGGTACAGAGAGTCTTAGTTTTGTTTGGGATTGCCTGATCCATGCAGTCCTGTAGGTGCTGGTAGAAGGCATTTGTAAGTGATTCAGCGGTTTGAGTAATGTTTACCACTGGCTCAGGGGCCTTAAAGGAGACCACACTAGTTTTTAGAAGTGTGAAATCGGCTTTTGAGAAGTTTTTCACTGTGGTCTTTTTGTTTCAGGTGGGCGGGATGAGGACCTCCAGCGAGATTAGTTTATGATCTGATCTCACCAGTGAGGGGTATACTTCTGGTGTTGAACATTTTGATCCCATGTTCGTGATGATGAGATCAAGTATGTTTTCTCCTCTTGTGGGGATGGTGACTAGTTGTTCCATGGCATTTGAGTTTATGAACTCCAGGAATCTTTGGGTTAGAGTGTTCGGGCTTGAGTAGTGTTCCCAGTCTATATTAGGGTAGTTGAAGTCACCTAGTATGATGGTGTTTGGAGATACATTTATCCCTCCAATGTTTTCAGGAAGGCCATGTGAGGTTCCTGAGTTTGAGAGGGTGGCCTGTAACATGCTACAAATTGCAGAGCAGTCTTGCCTATGGTTAATTGCACCTGGATGGTCTCCGATGCATCGTGCGTTGCCACCAACCTTGAGGTGTGGGTGTCCTTTATGAATATGGACACCCCTCCTTTCTTGGTGTTGTCCGGATTTTGGGGCCAGAACGCATGATATGAGGTGAAACCTGTTAGTGCTGGGGTGCTCTCAGGAGCCTTGAACCAGGTTTCTGTCACAGCACAGACATCGATGTTCTCCATATTGAGAAGGGCCTCGAGTGCGTGCATCTTGAGATTGAGACTTCTGGCATTGAGCAGCATTACCCTTAGTTTTTTCCTTTTGGTGTTCTAGGGTGGTAGGTTTAGAATTTGAGCCTTGCCTAAAAAGGCACTATGGGGTGGCAAGAGCCTTTGCCAATATCCGGAAGCCCAGGGGTGACAGGTGCAAGCCATCCCTTGCGAAGCAGCATGGCTTGTCCAGCATGTCATCCCAGGCAGACAGACATTGAATCCCCTTTGAATGACACCAGAATTTAAGCCAATTATTAAAGCTGATCATCTTATCACTGTATTGTGGCATCATTCTAGGTGAAGGTAGGATACTGCTCAAGGTCAGGGTCATACCTGCCTGGGCTACATAATCAGAGAGCTCCTCGATGTCCCTTTTCATGTAGTCCAAGGAGGTCCATCTCAGGTCGTTGACACCAGCGTGGACAATGACTGAGTCATACTTGTACCTGCTGTTGAGAGACCTGAGTGCTTGCGTTATGTGGCGGATTCTAGCGCCCGACAGGCAGCTTACTGTGACCTTCTCCTTACTCAGTCTGGTGAGCGGGACGTCAGTGTGTCTGACTATGGAATCACCAATGACAAGTGTGTCTGGCATTTTGTTTGGCCTTAAGGGCTGTGACTGTTTGACACTCTGACTGTGTGGTCTATGTGTTGCATGTGTTGGGTCATGAGGTGGTAGTTGTTTGGGTGTCTGCTTTGGTGGCCTCTGCTGTTTTGGTAAATTTTTGATCAGAGCCTCCGAGTATGTCTTTGTGTGAGTATGTGTATGATTTGAAGTTGTGATGGTACCATGTGTGACTGGGTATGTATTGTGTGTGGTTACCTTCTCCTCCTGTCTGGTCTTGCCAGTCCTATGTTGAGAGAGCTCAGCCTCCAGTTTGGCCGTATAGTTGCATCTCTCGCATGTATTTGTGTTTTGTGGGAGAAGGAGAGGATTGTCTGTGTACATGAGGCAATTGTAACATTGCCTCAATATTCCCAGGTTCACCAGTTGAGCTGGAGAGGGTGGTCTGTCGGATGCTATAAACTGAAAAGCAGTCTTGCCCACTGTTAGTTGCACATGGATGGTCTCCGATACTTCGTGCAATGCCACTAACCTGGAGGTGTGGATATCCTTGATAAATATGGAAACTCCCCCTCCTTTTGTGGTTCGGTCTGGGTTTTGGGGCCGAAAAGCATGATATGAGGTATAGTCTGGTAGTGCTGGGGTGCTCTCTGGAGCCTTGAACCAGGTTTCTGTCACTTCACAGATATCTATGTTCTCCATACTGAGGAGAGCTTTGAGTGCGTGCATCTTGAGGTTAAGACTTCTGGCGTTAAGCAGCATTACCCTTAGTTTCTTGTTCTTCACTAATGTCATACCATTAGTGAAGGTTAGTCACTGCTGTTGCATTTGAGTTCATTATTCTGCACGTTTTGTGCTGTGTTTCATTATTTGGTGCTTTATAGGTTCATAGCCTAGTACCTACCTATGAACCTATCAGCCCAATGGCCTAAGTAAGCCTAGCCAACAAAGTTTCCTGACTTATTCCACCCAAGAAAGTTATTTTCCTGTGCCATTCTCGAGCAGAGCCACAGAAGTGATCCCCGGGGTTTATTTCCTATTTCCCATCCACTCATCAAGATTTTTCTTCAAGAGTGCTAATAAGGAACTTTGCTTGACATAGATGGGTAGCTTGTTCTAGACTATGGGGAGTCTCTGGGACAGGAATCTATCCCTCCAGCATGTCCTGTTTATTGTGGTGACAAGGTTTAGGTCCCTAGAGCATGTAGCTTGGAGGGATTGAGATTTCTTTAGGTGTAGCATGTCCAACAGGACTGGGTTTGACATAGCTTTATATGTTAGGCAGAGATCACCTCGGAGTAGGTGATATGCTATGGAGTAAAGCTGGAGTTTTTTGAGACGGTCAGTGTAGGGCATCTGTTTGAGGCCAGTAATCCTCTTTGTGAGGTACTACTGTGGCCTTTCCAGCTGCTGCAGATGTCTTGTGAGGTACATTCCAAAAGTGGCGCTGTACTCTATAATTGGTCTAATGAGTGTTGAGTAGAGGGGAACAATGACCTCTTTTTCCCTGGATGAGAACCCTTTTGTGATGAGATGTGCCATGTAGAAGGACTTCCTGACTACTGTGGCGATGTGATTATCAAAGGAGAGACTACTATCTACCTGGGTCCCAGGTCTCTTATCACACATTTGGTGTTAAGTAGACTGCTGCCTATGTGGTAGTTCATGGGTGCAGAGTTTTTACCAAAGGGGATGACAATGCACTTTTTAGCATTGACCTTCTGGCCATGGCTCTGACACCAGGCATCTGTCTCAGTGAGGCCCTATTGTAGGATGTCCACATCATTTGAGGGCTCGACTATGGCTCCTAGTTTGCAGTCATCTGCAAACTTCATTAGCCAGAGGCCTTCTGTGTTAGCCTGTACTTCAGAGAAGTAGACACCAAACAGGAGAGGTCCCAGGACTGAACCCTGTGGTATTCCACTTGTCACTGGTTTGAAGTCAGATTTGGAGTCTGCAGCTTTTACAGTGTGGATTCTGTCAGTGAGTCAGTTGGCACCCCATCTTGTGACATAGGGATTTATACCTAGTTTAGTGAGTTTAGCTATAATTCCAGAATGGCGGATGGTGTCGAAAGCCTTTGCTAGGTCAAGATAGGCTGTGTGAACCACCTTACTCTCATCTACAGCTTTGGTGACTGCCTCAAAGAAGTTGATCAGGTTCAGAAGGCATGATCTGCTTGAAGGTTACCAATGTCTTTGTTTATGAGTTCCATGGTGATATGTTCCTTGGCCTTGCAGACCAGGCTCATCAGGCTAATAGGGCGATAGTTCTCAGGATCAGTGGTGGCTCCCCCTTTGTGGAGTGGGATAACTGTTGCTGTGCGCCACTCAGTGAGCACAAAGCCTGATGTGAGGCTATGATTGAACATGGTGCTTAGGTGGGGAGCCAGTTCATTCTGAAGTTCGTGTAAAATGCAGCCTGGGATGTTGTCTGGTCCCATGGATGCTGTGTTTTTGGCTTTAGAGAGTACAGCTTTTACCTGCGTTATTGTGATTACAGGGACTCTGCATTCTTCTTGTATAGATATGGGCCCTTTAGGGGGTGAGAGGGGGGTAAAGTTAACACTGAACCTATCTGCCAGGATGTTGGCAATATCAGTTGGTTATGTAATTTTCGTGTCATTGTGCTGTAACTCAGAGCAGATCTGGGTGTTGCCATTGAGATTCTTGACATAGCTATAGAATTAATTGTGGTTGTCCTTAGAATCAGTGGCAATTTTGTTTTCATAGCTAGCTTTGGAGGATCTTATAAGGGATCTCAGCTTCTTACTGAGGCTGACCAGGGAGCTCCTCCACTCATGGGATTTTACTCTCTTTTGCAACAGTTTCTTCCTTCTGTTGTACAGTTTGTTAATGGCTGGGGGCCACCAGATTGGCTTCCTTTTTTTGGAGGATAGCGTCTTGGTTCTGTTTGAGATAGCACAATCCATGCACTTGTGTAAGTGCTTATAGAGTGCATTTGTGTAGGATTCAGCAGTCATAACTGTATTGTCCATCTGCATGGGTGTCATGAAGTTCACCACTTTTGTCTTAAGAAGCATGAAGTTGGCTTTGGAGAATTTTTTTACCATGGTTTCCTTAATGGGGGTGGATTTGGGATGTGGATATCTTGAGTGATTAGCTTATGGTCAGATCAAACCAACGAGGAATTGACTTCAGGTGTGGAACACCAGCCACTCATGTTGGTAATGACTAGGTCTAGGATATTATTGCCCCTGATGGGGGTGTGGATAAGTTGATCCAGGGCATTGGAATTCATGAATTCCAGAAAGCGTTGAGCAAAGAAGTTGGTACATGAGTAGTTTTCCCAGTTATTGATGGGGTAGTTGAAATCGCTCATTATTAGGGTGTTTGGTTGAACCCTAATATTTTCCAGTATATCAAGAAAAGAAGAGTAGGAATCCTGGGGCATGGTGGGGGTTCTGTAGCAAGCTACAATTTGGATTGCAGTTTTGCTCAGAGTTAGTTGCACTTGGATAACCTCGGATGCATTATGCTGATCAACTAGCCTGGAGGTGTGGATATCTTTAATGAATATGGACACACCTCTGCCTTTGGTGTTCCGGTCCAGGTTGCATGGCCAAAAAGTCTGGTATGTGTTATAACCTGGTAGTGCAGGGGTGCTC
Organism: Protopterus annectens; assembly: GCF_019279795.1. NCBI lineage: Eukaryota > Metazoa > Chordata > Ceratodontiformes > Protopteridae > Protopterus > Protopterus annectens. Next base: position 1,147,777,778 of record NC_056729.1, on the reverse strand, counting down.
TCTGGAGTCTTGAACCAGGTCTCAGTCACTGCACAGATACCAATGTTCTTCATTTTAAGGAGTTCCTCGAGTGAGAGCATTTTGAGATTTAGACTTCTAGCATTGAGTAGTATTACCCACAGTTTTTGCTTGCCTGTTCCTGTTATGGTGGTGAATTTGTCATTTGAACCTTGCCTAAAAAAGGCACTATAGGGGCGGCAAGAGCCTTAGCCAGTGTCCAGAATCCCAGGAGTGACAGGTGCAGGCCATCTCTGGCAAAGCATTGTGGTTTGTTGACCATGTTGTCCCAGACAGACAGATACTGGATACACTTAGAATGACACCAGAAGCTTAGCCAATTGTTGAAGCCAATCATTTTGTCCTTGTATTGCAATATCATTCTGGGCGATGGCAGAATGCTACTCAAGGCTAGGGTCATACCTGTCTGGGCTACAAGATCGGAGAGCTCTTCCATGTCTCTTTCATGTAGTCCAGGGAGGTACGTCTCAGGTCGTTCACACCAACATGGACAATGATAGAGTCATATTTTTACTTGTTGTGGAGTGACCTGAGTGCATGGGTTATGTGTCGGATCCTGGCACCTGACAGGCAGCTGACAGTAACCTTCTCTTTGTTTAGCCTGGTGAGTGGGACATCAGTGTGCCTGACTATAGAGTCACCTATGACTAGTGTGTTGGGTACTTTGTTTTGCCTTATGGGCAGTGGTTGCATGGCACACTGAGTCTGTGGACTATGTGTCATTTGTGTTGTGTTAGGGGGTGGAGGTTGCTTGCATTTCTGCTTTGGAGGTCTCTGTTGCTTGAGCAGATTATTACTGAGAGCCTCCACAAATGTTTCTGTGTTTCTATGTGTGGATTTTGATGGTGTAGATTTAGTGGAACTATGTGATGAGTGTGGTGTGGTGCAAGTGTTTACCTTCTCCTTTTGACTGTCAAGTTCAGTCTTGGTTGGAAACAGCTTTACCTCCAGTTTGGCTAGACAAGTGTATCTCTCACAGGTTGTAGTGTTGGGTGGTAGGAGGAGAGGGTTGTCTGTGCACATGAGGCAATTGCTACATTGCCCCAAGATGCCCAGATTCATCAGATAGACAGGAGAGAACACTGGGAGCTGACCCTTGGACAGGCCTGAATAAAAAACTATATTTCACTAGATAAGTGAGGAAAGTGAGTACAAGAGCTGTTTTTTCTCTAAGCAAGTGAGGAAAGTAAGTACAAAAACTGTTTTCCTCTAGGTAATGAGGAAGGTTGAGTGCTGTAGTAATTTTTAGCTTATTTAGTGCTTATAACAAGTTCTGAACAAGTGCTGAATACGAGTAAGCAAATTCAAGTGCTATAACTAAGAATCTGTATCTGGACTAGACTAGTTACAAGAAGGGGGGAAAACAAGTGCAAATGCGGGCTTTTAAATCAGGAAGTTGAGAGAGATGGAAAAATTGCTCAAACTGCCAATAAACTACAATTTCTGGGCCAGAAACCACTCCTCTTGTGGTAGATAGGCTACCTAGTGCTTACCACTCCCACTGATAAGCTAGAAGGCTTCCCTCCAATACAGAAAGGCTTGGGAGGCTCAGAAGCTTACACACAGTCCTGGATACAGCAAATCTGTATCTGGACTACACTAGTTACAGGAAAGGTAGGAAACAGGCTTAGAGGGTTTTTTTTTTTTTTACAGAAAAGCAGCTAAAACAGCACTAAAAACAATTCAAGTGCAGAGCAAGCTAGCACACTTCAGTGTGTAGCAGTATTAAAGCAAATAACAGTTTAATTAAATGCAATTCATTCAAAATGTATACTATTTAGCTGACCTAAGCAATTTATCTGTATTCTGTGATCCTTATTCTTTCAGTTTATGTACATTATATGATATAAAGAAAAACGCAGTATATACGGAGGGAATAGTCCACTGAAACCACTTGTAGTAAGCCAAAAGCGTTTATTCCAATCACTTGTTCACAAAACAAAATCCAAAATAAAACACATCCACATGAACACCTTTTTAAATACCAAAACAGTGTTTTCGTCTATTCATTGACTCATCAGATGACCAGTATATCCTTCTAAACTATCAATTTATATATATGTGTGCCTCTTAATTACCTATCCAATAGCATTCATTATCTAGTTAAATATTAATCAATTAACAAAATTGTTTAAAACTTGTGTTTAAAACCTTTTAATGTTCAATTCATAAGTATTCTATGTTAAAAACTGCCCCTTTCAAAACAAATATAAATATAATATTTTATTTATTAAATAGTTTCTCTTATTAAAAAATATATATATATTATAAACACTATTTATTAAAAACACTAATTATTAAAACTGTTAAAAGATACATTCAAGGCCATAAAGCCATTCATTTATATTGTAGCTGCCCTCTAGTGGTAAGCTTTATTAATGATCTGCTTTTAGCTTCTTTTAAAGTTTTGCAGATCTTAATTTTAATAATGGTAAAATGGAGATATTGTCATTTAAACCAGGAATTTTTCCTGCATCTAAGGTTATTTGCCACCACAATTCTCTATATTCTATTTTTTCCTCCCAAAGGCCACCTCTAATATCATTTTTAATTTGCTCTAATACCATGAATTTATACTTATAACTTGGACATGCCTTATTATGTTTATATAAAGCATTGCTTTCTTTTTTTATTGTTATTTCATACATATGCTCATAGATCCTTCTTTTTAACATTCTCTCAGTTTTTCCTATATAGAAGGATCCACATTTCTCACAATAAGCCATGTAAACTATACCTTTGGACTCACAATTAAAATATTCTGAATTGCTGGTAGAGAAAAAATTAATGAATTTTTAAAATATATGAATGGTACTACAAAATTTTTAAAATTTACCCACAAGATTTCAGAAAATGAATTATATTATTTGGATTTAGAAATATATAAAATAGGACAAAAGCTTGAAACTAAAATATACAGAAAAAATACATTCTGTAACTCCTTTTTACACTTCAAAAGCGCACACCCCATACATTGTAAAAGAAATATTGTTAAAGGTTAATTTGTTAGGGGCAGTCACATGACAAGTTCAGATAATGACTTTAGAAAGGAATGTGAACTATTAGAAAAGATGTTTACAGAGAGGGGTTATCCCTTGGATTTTATCAAGCAAATAAGGAGAGAAGTGGAAGAAGGAAGGAAAGATAGATTTTCTCCTATTTATAAAAATAAAGACTTTAGTGATGAGAATAAGAAAAAGAATATGAATAACAAGGAAGATAATGAAGGGTTATTCCAACAGGCTTTAATTTTGGAATATAATGGGTTAAATAATGGTATAAAAAAGATATTTTGGAAGGAATGGGAGAAATTTACAACCCTTACAGATATAGAGAATTTATCAAAAATACCTAGAAAAATAATTTATAAGAATTCACAAAATATAAGAAATATTATAGAAAATAAATATAATTTTAATAACAATAGAAACAAAATAGGTACATATAAATGTGGACATTGTAGCCAATGCACATACATTATAAATAGGGACAGCCATTATTTGGAGAGTAGAAAAAGATGGCTTTACAATTCAGAATATTTTAATTGATAGTTTAGAAGGATATACTGGTCATCTGATGAAGTCAATGAATAGACGAAAACACTGTTTTGGTATTTAAAAAGGCGTTCATGCACTCTTGTGGGAGGAGAGGCTGGACTCTGCCCTTCTGAGCTGGGGATTTCTGGTTAAAGGCTTATAGTGCCTGCATATTTGAACTGCTTCTTACTGAAATTGGTACACCTTGTTTGCTGTAGCATAGACTAGATCCAGGCCTGCTGAATCTTGCTTTGTTTGTATAACTTGAGCACTAATCCAGGCATTCATTAAAGTATTGAATTGTATTTATTACTGCTTGGTAGTAACTTGATTAAAGTGTAGCTATCATTCTAAGTCTTTTGGATTAAGCACTTGGGCTTCAGACCAGTTGTTTTACATTAGGAAGGTTTGTGGCCTGCACTGTGGTGGCAGGACAGGTAGCTTACATCCTTCTAAGTTGGGAACTGCTGATTGAGGGCTCAGTGTCTGTTATTCTAAAAGTGTATTAGTTCTGGTTTAAGCACTTAGGCTTCAGGCCAGTTATTTTACATTAAGAAGGTTTGTGGTCTGCACTCTTGTGGGAGGAGATCTGGACTCTGCCCTTCTGAACTGGGAATTTCTGGTTAAAGGCTTATAGTGCCTGCATATTTCAACTATTTCTTACTGAAATTGGTACACCTTGTTTGCTGTAGCATAGACTAGATCCAGGCCTGCTGAATCTAGCTTTGTTTGTATGCTTGTTGTTTGTTTGCTTGTTATTTCCCCTGAAACGCTAATTCCACCTAAACCGCAGCTTTTCAGTGCTTCTGTGAATCCCTAGTGATATCTGCATTGCTTACTGTACTTATTTCCTTGTTTCACTTGAAAGAAAGTTACTGTTTGTCATTTTTGCATTTACGTTACCTATAACACATTGCATTTAAGTTACCTGGCACTTGCTCACTAAAGCAATTATATAAGTCAGCACTAAAAATTTAAAAGCACTACACCCTCACAAACTCCCCTTGAGTACCTTGTTCCCCATTGGAATTCCCAATAGTATTCTAGCATGTCCAAAGGTCAGTTGTCAATCTCCTCTCTGGTCCAGCTGGTGAATCTGGGAATCTTGAGGCAATGTTACAACTGCCTCATGTACACAGACAACCTCCTCCTCCCAACAAATTCCAGCACATGTGAGAGATGCAACCATATAGCCAAACTGGAGGCTAAGCTCTCTCAACTCAGTACTGGTGTAACCAGTCAGGAGGAAAAGGAAACCACATTCACTACAATTCCAGTCTCACATAGACCTACCACGACAGCAAACCAAACACATAAACACACAAAAACATACTCGGAGGCTCTAAATAAAAATCTGCCTAAGCAGCAGAGACCTCCAAAGCAGACACCCAAGCAACCGCTACCCCAAAACAAAACACGTGCAACACATAGCTCACAAAGCCAGTGTGCTGAACAGTCACAGCCCTTAAGGCTAAACAACACACCTGATACACTTGTAATAGGTGACTCTATCATCAGGCACACTGACGTCCCGCTCACCAGGCTGAACAAGGAGAAGGTCACGGTGAGCTGCCTGTCGGGCGCTAGGATCCGCCACATAACACAAGCACTCAAGTCACTCCAAGGCAAGTACAAATATGACTCAGTCATTGTCCATGCTGGTATGAATGACCTGAGACATACCTCCCTGGACTACATAAAAAGAGACATAGAGGAGCTCTCTTAGCATGTTGCCCAGGCCGGTATGGCCCTGACATTGAGTAGCATCTTACCCTCACCAAGAATGATGCCACAATATGAAGACAAGATGATCAATTTCAACAATTGGCATAAGTATTGGTGTCATTCAAAGGGGATCCAATGCCTGTCATCCTGGGATGACATGCTCGACAAACCATGATGCTTCACTAGGGACGGCTTGCACCTGTCACCCCTGGGCTTTGGGTATTGGCAAAGGCTCTTGCTACCCCCATAGTGCCTTTTTTAGGCAAGGCTCAAATGCCAAACCCACCTCCATAGGTATCACAAGGGATAAGAAACTAAGAGTAATGCTACTCAACGCCAGAAGTCTAAACCTCAAAATGCATGCACTCGAAACTCTCCTTAGCATGGAGAACATCGATATCTGTGCAGTAACAGAAACCTGGTTCAAGGCTCCCAAGAGCACCCTAGCACTACCATGTTATACCTCATACCATGCTTTTCGGCCCCAAAACTTGGACAGAACCACAAAAGGAGGGGGAGTATCAATATTCGTCAAAGATACCCACACCTCCAGGTTGGTGGCACAGCACAAAGCATCAGAGACTATCCATGTGCAACTAACAGTGGGTAAAACCTCCTTCCAGTTTATAGCCTGCTACAGACCACCCTCCCAAACCCAGGAACCCCACTCAGCCTTCCTGAGAACACTTGAAAATATGAAGGTCTCTCCAAATACCATTATATTGGGCGACTTCAACTACCCAAACATAGACTGGGAGCATTACTCTAGCTCCAACACCCTAGCCCAAATGTTCGTAGAATTTATAAACTCAAATGCTATGGAATAACTTGTTACCACTTCCACAAGAGGGGAAAACATACTGGACCTGATCATCACCAACATGGTGACTCTATCCTCCAGACCAGAAGTGTATCCCTTACTGGTAAGATCAGACCATAAACTAATCTCACTGGATATTCACATCCTGACCCCACCCCCTGCCCAGAAAACCACAGTGAAAAACTTCTCGAAAGCAAATTTCACACTCCTCAAAACCAAGGTGGAATCTTTCAAAGCCCCCGGGCCTATGGAAAATATGGCCCAGACCACAGAATCCTTTATAAACGCATTCTATGAACACCTTCAGGAATGCATGGATCATGCAATCCCAAATAAAACCAAGACCCAATCCTCCAAAGGCAGACATCCTGTCTGGTGGACCCCAGCCATAAACAAACTATACAATAGAAGGAGGAAGCTACTACATGATAGAGCAAAATCCCAAAAAGGGAAGGCATCTCTGATCAGTATTATCAAAAAACTACGGGCACTCATAAAATTGTCTAAGGCCAACTTCGAGAGAAAAATTGCACAGGACACTAAGGATAATCACAAGGCTTTCTTTAGTTATGTTAGGAACCTGGGTGAGAATTCCCAGATATGCTCAGAATTAGTCCAAAATGACAAAAAATACACCAAACTCACAGACATTGCCAACATCCTAGCTGACAGGTTCAGCGCAAACTTCTCCCCCCACTCCTCACCAAAAGGGCAAATATCTACCCCAGCAGAGTGCTGCCCCCCTGACATCTCAGATGCTCAGGTAAGAGCTGCCCTCTCCAAAGCAAAAAATACAGCATCAATGGGACCAGATGGTGTCCCAGGCTGCGTCCTACATGAACTCCAAGAAGAGCTAAACCCAAACATAAAACTACTGTTCAATCTCAGCCTTACTACAGGCTATGTACCCAAAGAGTGGCGTACAGCAACAGTGGTCTCTCTCCACAAAGGTGGTGCCTCAACGGATCCTGGAAACTATCGTCCCATAAGCCTGACTAGCTTGGTCTGCAAAGCTATGGAAAGGATCATCATAGACCTCATAAATAAAGATATTGGGGACCTACAGACACTGTTTCCTACCCAGTTCGGCTTTGTTAAGGGCAGATCCTGCCTCTTAAACCTGGTTGATTTCTTTGAAACAGTCACCAAGGCCATTGACGAGGGGAAGGTGGTTCACACAGCCTACCTGGACCTCGCAAAAGCCTTCGATACAATACCCCACTCAGGCATTATAGATAAGCTCACCGGCTTATATATAAACCCCTATGTCACTAGGTGGGTTGCAAAAGGTCTCAAGGACAGAACCCACATGGTTAGAATTGCTGGAGCCATGTCAGATTCCAAACCAGTTATAAGTGGCATCCCACAAGGCTCAGTCCTGGGACCTCTCTTGTTCTGTATATATTTCTTGGAGGTACAGGCCAACATGGAAGGACTGTGGCTGACCAAGTTCACAGATGACTGCAAACTGGGCGCCACAATAGACTCTCCAGCCGACACAAGCATCCTCCAAAAGGGCCTCATAGAAACAGACAACTGGTGCCAGAGCCATGGCCTCAAGCTAAACGCCAAAAAGGGTATAGTCATCCCCTTTGGCAAAAACAAAGTGCCCACAAATTACCACATAGGTGGTAATCCATTAAGTACAGCAGTAGTAATTAGGGAACTGGGGACCTAAGTTAATAGCAATCTCTCATTTGACAACCACGTGGCCAAAGTGGTTAGAAAAACATTTTATATAGCCCACCTAATCATGAAGGGATTCACATCTAGATCAGGGGAGGTCATCGTCCCTCTTTACTCATCCCTCATCAGGCCCATATTTGAGTACAATGCCCCTTTTGGGATGTACCTTATCAGAGACCTGCAGCAACTGGAAAGACCCCAAAAGTACCTCGCCAAGAGGATCAAAGGGCTCAAACAGATGCCATATGCTGCCCGGTTAAAGAAACTCCAGCTCTACTCAGTGGCATACCGCCTGCTCAGAGGCGATCTGTGCCTGACGTATAAAGCCATGTCCAACCCAGAATTAATGGACATGCTGCACCTCAGAAAATCCAAATCCCATCGAGCTATGCGCTTGAGAGACTTGAACCTCAGCACTGAAATAAATAGGACATGCTGGAGGGACAGATTCATAACCCAGAGGCTCCCTTCACTCTGGAATAAAATCCCAGTCCAGGTTAGGCAGAGTCCCTCATTGACTCTCTACAAGAGGAATCTTGATGAGTGGATGGGAGAGCATAGGTTTACCCCGAGTATCACTTCTGTGTCACTGTTAGACAGAGGCACAGTATACTAACCTCGAAAAAGGGCATAGCAAAATTAATTTAAAATGGATGGTGAAAGCCAAACACACTCTGGCTAGGCTTATAAATGCCCTGGGGCAGAAAGCCTAGTATGAACCTATGAACCTATGTGGATGTGTTTTATTTTGGATTTTGTTTCATGAACAAGTGATTGGAATAAACGCTTTTGGCTTACTACAAGTGGTTTCAGTGGACTATTCTCTCGGTATATACTGCGTTTTTCTTGGATTTTTTTTTTTTTGTTTTATTTGGCAGTTTCCTGACTTACTGGACATTATATGATATAACAAATTATTATTCTGTTATAATGGCTATGTATGTTATGTGTTACTGTCTACAGAACTGAACAAAATAATGATTCTTTTGTGTAGTATCACATTATGGAGAGTAAATGCTGAAAGTGTGTAAAATATAAAATTACCCAAAATGCAATTCCATAATGCTATAAAATATTTAAGACTGTATACATTTAGAATTAAAATAATTCTACCAAATGAGGCATCAGATATCCCCAGATGGTTAAACAAGCAGGTATTCAAATGGTCCTTAAAGGTACTAACAACTGACACTTACTGGTCTGATTGGTTAGACTTCTACAACATAATTCAGTACAGACAAATGAACTACCTCAAGAGCCATGCAATACAGACAATGAACTACCTCCACATCATGCAGTACAGAAAGTCAAACTAATCCCAGAAGACAGCAGCTTCTCTTGGGGAACCATTAATTGTCTTTGCTTTCTGCAAGATGGAACAAATTACGTAGTAATAGTGCTTTCTTCTTGTGAATGTCTCTGATATTACTAAGCAAAAAATATTAGAAGTATTTTGTTAGCTAGTTAAGTTAGTTAAAGTTTATTCTGCACTTGTTATCTAAGTAGGTATATTGTCCCAGGAATATTTTCAGGTACAATGTGGGCCATACAGGCAAAAATAATGCAATACAATTTGAGGCAACAAACAAGAGACGAGGCGGTATTACAATGTCAGCAGGGCAGAAAGAAAGATAGAATTAATCAAACAATAAATAAGCAACAGCATTACACATCAACCAAGGACCAGTATGTAGAATACAGTGTAGATTAGGTAACTTATAGTATCATTTGTCATCCTTCAACAAAAACTCATTTAGTGCAAAACTGCAGCACAATTGAGATGCAAGCATATCTAGAAGCTCATATTTGTGTTATTGCTATCTTGTTTTTCCTCAAGTTGTCACCATATGAGGCCTACAACAAGAAATCATAACTAAAGAGGGTTGAAATAATTCTCCAGGAACTAAACACCACTGGAAATCCTGATGAACAATAATATTTTATCTGCAGTGTGCTACTATAGGTAGCAAAAAGATGATTGTATTACTGCCAGCATCTGTTTTGCAAATTTCTAATCACTATATTACCTCAAACTGTCCTAAGGTAAGCAAACAATCCTAATGATTCAACTCAGAAATGAGATGAAATGATACATGAGAATCTACATTGTCCTATAAAATTGGACTGCAAAACTGACACCTTAATATTTTTTGGACTTTCAACCCAATCACTATGCTGACACAAACAATTGTGTTTTTCTGCGCAAGAAGTATTTAATTTATTAACATCAGAGAAGAAATGAAGCAATGAAAAGTACCGATTTGTGCCACCAGCAATGTTTTAATATTCTGGGTGACATGGCCTTAGACGAATAGTATCCTACAATTACAAAAAAGTGCTGTCCAACACCACAATAGACAGGGAAAATGGTTGCATACAATTTTCTCCATTGATCTGTATATCTAAAACCAGTCCAAGAGGTAACCTTTGTTTTCTAAGGATCATACCAAATACAGCCCAAAAAAAAGAACATGCATATATACAGAAGATACAGCGTACTATATTTCCACAGATAGGTTGCAGATGGTAAACAGCTGTTTCCTTTGATCCTTCTTACAAGCAGATCACTGAACACCTATATCCAAGTTTTCTGGTGTTCTATACCTTCTTGTAATGCTGAATTGGAAAGAATTGCTGAGACCAGATGCTGTATGAAAATGTTTGATCTACAGCTTTATGGTATTTTGAATATTTCAATAGAGCAGGATAAAATCTGCATGCAGATAGCAAGGGTATGGTGTTAGATATTATGAATATAAGGCTGAAATTAATTCTGTTGTAAATATGCTGAAAGAAAATGGTTGCTTGAATATATGTATAGAGTTTTAAATGTGCATTAATACAATATGTATAACAGACAGGCTTCTCTTCGCAGCATCAAAAAGAAAATGCCTAACAAAACAATATTGGAAAGCAAGCATTACATGATTTTCTCATGTTTGCAGAACAAATATCTATTAACAGACATCCTTTTTTATAAACTCAGCAATACATGATGTTTTTCAGAAGGAACAGAACAGATGTTTCCTTTCATATTTCTGTTATTCTGATTGCATGCATTTGTGCATTTTCACATCAGCACATCTGCTGACAGGACAATAGAAAAGTCAAAAAACAGACATTATGTGACTTCCCACAGAAGGAAAGAAAAACATACCAAGAGGAAATAATCTATGTGAGTAACTAGCACTCTATATAACAATTGTAGTAATTCAGTTATGTGAGAGAAGGACAGAGAGAGGAATTTTGTATTTGTCATCATTCATATCTGTAATAAAGGAAAACTTTGTAAATATATGCTACAATCTGACAGAAATAGTACGTGTCATTTGTTATAAAATAAGTTATCTGTAACTGTGCTTATAGCTGCAAAATATATTTCTTTATCAGTGTGCAATTTGAAAGGCTTGGTGCTTTAAACAGACTACAGATGGAGTCATGCAAAGCTCTGTGTATCTGATTCAGCAGTAAACAGCCAGAAAGACTGTGTGTCTTAAAAAAACTTTGGATTTAGCACAGCATAGGAGCAGAGCACACATATTAAAATAAAATTTTCAATGGTGATCCTAACTAACGTTCCTAGCCTGTATCCATAAACAGGGGGAGTGAGTGGGAAATGCCTTGTATAAGGTCAGTCCTGTAAAAGCACAGTAATGTTTATGTGAAGTACTTCGGATTTCTACGGTTTTCTACAGTTTTCTACAGTTTGCAGCAATAATACAGTTTAATAGACATCTACATCCAGTGAGACTGCATTGCAGGAAGGTGAGCAGTTCCATAAATTCTCCAGAAAAGGTACAATACAAAGTTGTAAGACCAAAAATGCCAGTTTTGCTGTACCAACTTCACAAGTGACTACAGAGACTTTTCAACCATCTACAGTAAAGCAGCTTGGCTCTCTGCCTCTCTGTTGACTGGTAAGAAACTTATTCTGTGTTACATACAGTATGAATGCCATAAAGGTAATAATAATAACAGAATAAATGTATATACAGCATATTAGCAAATGTAAACCTTATTAGGGCAACTTAATAGTAAGGCATTATGCAAATGGATTGCAAGTTAATAGTAAGGAATTATGCAAATGGATTACAATATTTGACTGGTATCTGAAACAAAATCATGTGTGGTATAAAAAAATGTTTTCTGTGTGTACAATGTCATAAAAATACAGTGCATGCCACTAATATGCTGACATTATATTCAAATGTTAGACAGTTATGTTTTGTCACCAGATGTAAAAGGTTTATTTCAGAGTTGCAACAACAGTCAAATCAGTTACTGATAGAACCTCTAGTACATTTTGTTATAAAAGAATGTAATAAAGTTCTAAAAGACAGACACAATGAGTTCAGGAAGCTTAGACAAGTTATACATACATCTTTTCAAAAGTGCATAGGAGTTTCAAATTCAGCAGAACAGCTTACTAAAGAATGTCACAAAGAACATGCAACATTACAGGAAATTCTTCAACAGCAGTTGCAGGATAAAGGAAATAAATTAGCTGAACTGACAGAGACTGTGAACTTCCTGCATATACAGCTAATCTGTGCAAAATAAATATATTTTATAATATGTTTATGTTTTGAAAATGGTTAAAAGTACATGGTAGGATGGCAGGATCTGAATCTGGACAAATCATTCTTAAATGTTTTACTTTCATTCAGTACAGACAAAAATTTTAATGGTAAAGAACCAAGAAAAGTTAATATGCTGACAGAAATACAGAAAAAAATAAAAAAACAAGGGTTTAAAATAAAGCAAGACATTTATCAGTAGTACAGTATATAACTGCTATTCTAATAGTATAGTCAAAAGGTACACAACAGTTTTAGTGTATAAAAATTAAATAAAAATAGTTAATAAGAGTAAAGATTTAAAGTCACAAGACTGACATGCATGTATGTTCTTTTCATCTAGAGTACATTTGTTTACAATAAGCTAATATCTGTTTTGTTTTTTTACAATTTTTATATAATTGGATAGTAACACCACACCAAACAGTTAAAGTTCTGAATTTTAAAAGAAAAGAAAATCACAAATGGTATTAGTCAAACAGTTTTTTCTAAAATTAATGGCAGGACAGTTAAATAAATAAAAAAATACTGAAAAATATGTAAGCTAATTGTAAAATAATGTTTAGTTTGCATAGTTATGCAAATCACAATCAAATTAAAGGAAAAATGCCAAAAGAATTAATTATAGTTTATAGAGTCTGAAATGAGAGCTCAGACCTTCCTAGACTAGATGAACAGTTACAGGAAATGTTGGAAAGATAAGATAAAAACAAGACTGATTGCCAGACAAGTAGCTTGAGTTTTTCTAAAACATTATTGTTATTAAAACATAGTTGTTAAAATGTTTACAGGCAACACTATTTGGTAATTGTAATAAAATGGCACAATTGTGCATAGATGTCACTGATAATATGTTTGCAAGTAAATGTTGAAAGTAAAAGAAAAAAAAAAACTCAGTTGCATCAACTACAGCCTGCAAATGGGCTATAGTATGCATACAGTTCAAATCAACTGTGCAGAAGGGTGTAAATACCTACTAGTGGTAATAAACAGCAAAAAGCTTTATAAAAATGATGAAATCAGACAGGGGTCTATAGTTTGGTAGCCTAGTGGAGCAGATGTGTGGCCAAAGTATTGGGCTGGTATACATTCTAAAGCAAATAAACAATACTGGGGGTTGGGAGAGTGGCCTAATGGTTAAGATGTTTGCCTTACAAACACAAAGTGCAGGGTTTGAGTCTCTCAAGGGATAATTAGCTAAGCTTAAAATGGCTCGTAAGGGTAGTTAGCTTAGTACTAATCTATGAATACTGCAGTATACTACAGGGAGAGGAGCACTTTCTCAGTTTTACACTGACTGTATAAGCAGTACTGCACAAGGGTCTGAAACAGAGCTACAGGAAGAAATAATATCTCATTCCTTCTTGACAATACTCTTTTAGGGGGGAGGGGAAAAACAGGTATTAGTGTATTAGAAATACTGGTAAACTGGATTAACCCAGACAGGATAAGATATTTTACAAGTTGTTAATGGCTATCATAATGGTTATTATTGTATTGTTTAGTATTAAATTGTTTTTACAACCTGTTAAACTGTAAAGCTATGCAAGAGATGGTTTAAAAAATATAAGATGATTTAAAATTGCTTTATTACAGCTATACAAGAGAGAGAGTAAAGATATTAAAGATATGTGAAAAATTGCACAAGAATAGTCACTATTTTTAATATGATTTTGGCAAAACAATGTTGGTATAAAAAAGCATGAATGTTTTTAATTGCTGAGTATGTAGTTTAAAATAACAGGACGTATGCCTTTGGTGCCAATTCCACTAGATACTTCTAAAGAGACATAACATTTTTCCAAGATTTTGCTTAATATTAATGTTATTAAATTTGTAAGATTAGACTAAATGTACTTTACAGTCTTTGTATGTACAAATGCAGAAGAATTCAGTACAAATGAAATTAATGTCTAGCAATGAATATGTGTAGAGAAGAAAATGGGTCCAGGATAGCTACTAGATTGAAATGCAGGAGTAGTAAACAGTCTGTATAAATACATGCTGTACAGGAAACATTGTAATAAGTTCAAAAGTAATTTGCCAAGTTGTAATATCACTGGTTTTACCCCAGCTAGAGAAAAAAATATATTAAACTATTGTATTCATACAGCTAATGGACTAATATGTACATAGCATTCTTTAGTGTATAAATCATGTTTTTTTTAAATCCTTAAGTATTAAATATACTGAAATAATTGCATTTGAATCTAAGCTCTCTTCACTGTCAACCATGATGTTAATGAGCAGTTCAGAGACATGACCACAATGTTATGGTTAAAATTACATTGAAACTGTATATTTTCAGCAGTGTATAAATGCTTGCAGTAGCACATGGTTCTTGTCTCTTATAGTTAATTCAACAGTTGCAAAGAGTTAATGGAACAGTTCTAAGTCATAAATTAAATTCTGTGATTGCAAAAGAATAAATTAGTCAAGTTAAAAAATAAGACTAAAGCAGACACAGCCCATAACTAATAAAATATGTTCACAAAATGGTCTGAAACAAAAAAAGTTAAATACATTTAGTTTTGGTAGTAATACTTAATATTATTGTATTAACTGTGTAAAATTGCATTTTGACTTGTATCAAAAGAAGACTAAAGGTTTTGTTTCTTAATGTGTTTTCTATATAATGTGATCAAAAATGCATATCAGTATAAAGTGTTTCTTAATGTTTAAAAAAAGAGGGAATTGTTAGATATTATGAATATAAGGCTGAAATTAATTCTGTTGTAAATATGCTGAAAGAAAAAGTTTGCTTGAATATATGTATAGAGTTTAAAATGTACATTCATACTATATGTATAACAGACAGGCTTTTCTTCACAGCATCAAAAAGAAAATGCCTAACAAAACAATATTGGAAAGCAAGCATTACATGATTTTCTCATGTTTGCAGAACAAATATCTATTAACAGACATCCTTTTTTATAAACTCAGCAATACGTGATGTTTTTCAGAAGGAACAGAACAGATGTTTCCTTTCATATTTCTGTTATTCTGATTGCGTGCATTTGTGCATTTTTACATCAGCACAACTGCTGACAGGACAATAGAAAAGTCTAAAAACAGACATTATGTGACTTCCCACAGAAGGCCAGAAAAACATACCAAGAGGAAATAACAATATATGTGCATGACAAGCACTCTATATAACAATTGTAGTAATTCAGTTATGTGAGAGAAGGAGAGAGAGAGGTATTTTGTATTTGTCATCATTCATATCTGTAATGAAGGAAAACTTTGTAAATATATGCTACAATCTGACAGAAATAGTATGTGTCGTTTGTTATAAAATAAGTTATCTGTAACTGTGCTTATAGCTGCAAGATATATTTCTTTATCAGTGTGCAATTTGAAAGGCTTGGTGCTTTAAACAGACTACAGATAGAGTCATGCAAAGCTCTGTGTCTCTGATTCAGCAGTAAACAGCCAGCAAAACTGTGTGTCTTAAAAAGACTTTGGATCCAGCACAGAATAGGAGCAGAGCACACAAATTAAGATACATTTTTTATATGGGTCCAAAGATTATTTCTTCAGCAAAAGATTTACTACAGTTTCCTCAAATAAGGCACAGAAGGTACCACTCTTTAACGCCACCGAGCAATATGCATTATTAGAGTACAGAGGTCACTGAGGAAAGAGACAAGCCTCACTACTCTTGACTACAAAGCATACCCTTTGGAGTACAGTCCTGTGATGATCCTCATAACCTCAATATGATAGGCCAAACAGGATGGCACCATATTTTTGCTCCAGTTATATTTTCTTACCTGATATCCCAAAGCTTAACAATGAGTGGCTTAAGAATTTAATTTGAAAGCTGAATAATGCTACCAAGAAATAAGCACGTGACCTGCCAATACTGCTGTGATAAGAAGTCTATATTAATTCTACAAACATGCGTAATAGCACATTCCCTTCCCACTACACAAGAGGAAGACAAACCAGCACGACATAGCGGCAGTTATCCTGAGCAAGACCAATAACTTCTTCAGTAAGACTTCCAAATGGTAGGTTTAACAATATTTCAAAAGCCAGAGTTTGTCTTACTTCAGACAGAAATATCCCCAACATCTCTCACGAAGGAAGTGAATGCACAGTAAGATATGGAGTAGACAAATGAGTAAACATTGGAAAATTTAGCACAGTCAAGGTTCAAGCAAATTTAAACCATATTTATGAGCATTGAAGATATTAGGCTCACACCACATGCAAAAGCACTCTTTAAATGATGGGGAAGCTCAATATTGTAAGAGATGAGTTGAGTGTGACCATAAAAAATATATTTATATGATGGTGTGTAGTGTGGCAATATAAGGTTCCAGTAATAAATCAGAGTGGCCTGTAAAAAAAAAAAAAAAAAAAAAACAGGTTCAAAGAGCAGAGTTCAATGCAAGCATCAGGGTACTAGATTTATAATTTAGAGAATTTAAGGGACTAACATTTATTGCTAATCCAGATGTAATTAAATCATCTTGAGTTCATTATATATGGAAATCAAAAACTAATCAATAAGGAAGTCATGCAGTTTTCTTAACAGCATGATCTCCATCCCAAAAAGACAATAAGTGGCTATATTACTGCAACTCATGTTTGGCACCCATGATATAACCAAAGGACATGACCTCATTAGCGAAGACTTTATAAAGTCTTAGCCTTTCTGGTGGTCAGATGGCCTAGTCATACTCCAGCCGTGAGCTCTTGACAGCATGGATAAAATTAAATATCATGTAGGAGCCGGAATTGTCATTCATGCAGCTATCATTAATAAAAATGTGTTTACTTTATTATGCTAAATATCAAAATACAAGTTTTAACAAAGTCCTTTTTACATAGAGGAAGGTAGAAAATCCTTGTTATTGTGACCCTGCATAACATATCATTTAAATGCCACAGCTCTCAATCACATTTAAATGTTCAATATCCTCCAAGTTAAAGAAAGCCTTAGTGGGTTGTTAAGGTCCCTAACATTTAACACTTATATCCCTAACTCTAAATGTTTAGTTTTATTGACTGTTTGATGTGCGGTTTCAGCACTCTGCAATGAAGATGTCTGCAAAGCACTACCTTGAAGAAACAGTTGCATTAACTCAAAAATCTCAGCAAACTTTTAGAGCTTGGGGAGATATAAGAATTATATCTTATTTTTTGTCAGACCAAATTAAATGGCATGAAAGTAAACTGCAAAACACACAGAAAGGATTTGAAAGAATGAGAAACAGCTCACATATGGTATATAACTTCATTACAGTGAATGGAGCTTATTAATTACATTCAAATATCTAGGAAAAGATAGATCATTTAAGGGCTTCTATAGCACAAAACCCAATCTTAATATTAAGTACCCCCTGCTTTAGTTGTTGATATTGGGTATCTCTGCAAGTTAAATCTGCCAGTACTGGCCTACAAACTTCTTCTTCTTCTTCTTCTTCTTCTTCTTTCGGCTTTTCCCAGTTAGAGGTTGCCACAGTGGATTACCTGTCCACTCATGATTGGCAATGGAGTTTTACGGTGTTGAGTTGCCAGCCCAGTGCCCAACCTTCCACAGAAGGCACACATATACACACACTTATGCCTAGGGCCAATTTTGAGTGTCCAATCCACCTACAGCATGTCTATGGGATGTGGGAGAAAACTGGAGCACCTGGAGGAAACCCACACAACTACAGGGAGGACATGCAGACTGCACACAGAAGGCAACCCAGCTGAGGATCAAACCGGAGAGCCTCTTGCTGTGAGGCACAGTACTGACCTACAAACTACAGAGGTAGAATTAAAACAGATTTGTTGCTGCCCGCTGTCTGTCCCAATAATGTGTCCCTGACTTTGTGTAACTGAAGACAGTGTGTTACTGCCTTTCTGTCAATGCTTGCTAAGCACTTTGCAGCTCTGAAAGTCAGTAAAACACTTAGTGCAAGCAAGATGAAGTAGGTGAGGGGTCCTTCTTTGTCAGGTTCCAAAAACAGACTACCATGAGACTTCAGTCTTATCTAGTATTAAACATCATTTTTATCCAAAGTTAGTGAATGACATCAAATACATCCAGTCATCTGCCCTCTAGTTCCCATGCTACCCCCTTGGCAAGAAGATGTTAGGATTTAGCACATATGTGTCAGTAATACACACACACACACACACACACACACACACACACACACACACACACACACACAGCTTTGCTAAGATCTGCTGCAGCTCCTGGAAGTCATAAAACAATTTCAAACCTCCACCCTTCCAGAGTAGCAATTAGTTCACCCCCAAAGACAATGTAGAAAGCTTCCTAGTACTGATTAGTTTGTCTCTAGCTGCATTGAGAAGTGAAAGATACAATCTTTATGGCCTAAGCAGAGTAATTTATTTTCAAATTATTTACAAAGTTATGTGGATTGAGATTAAACTCTTCACTTCCAGTATCCTCTATTAAAACAAATACCTTTAAACAGTTACAATAATACATGTATATTTCTTTTTCTGTCCAACAGGGCACTCTGTTGGTATATGTTTAACACAAGCAGCTTTAGAAATACATTTTTCAACACAAGCATCTGTACAAATAAGTTTGATATACAAATGACATGTAATTCTTTACAAAATTCCAGCTACCTTGTGCTGGTTGGCATATGTTACACATCCACTGCCCTACTTGCCCTGGCATAGCTGGCAATACCTCATATTGTCACATATAACTTAATTATAGTGCATGAAGCGTGTTAATTACATTCAGATATTTAGGAAAAGATAGATCATTTAAGGGCTTCTATCACGCAAAACCCAATCTTAAATGTTAAGCACCCCCTGCTTTAGTTGTTAAGACTGGGTATCTCTGGCAGTTAAATCTGCCATTACTGACCTACAGACTGCAGAGGTAGCATTAAAAAGATTTGTTGTTGCCTGCTGTCTGTCACAATTATGTGTCCCTGACTTTGTGTAACTTAAGACAGTGTGTTACTGCCTTTCTGTCAATGCTCGCTAAGTGCTTTGCAGCTCCGAAAGTCAGTAAAACATTTAGCACTATTTTTTATCTTTAACTAGTAGTACATAGCAGAACAAATAATGCTCCATGCTTTACAAAGAATTATGATCAGGTCCCCAATCTTAAACTTTTACTATGAGTTCTTGACATGGATGTCAAGACTCACCTCATGAGCAAATTTCTTGGTGTCTGTGTCTCAAACACATAATACGCATCTTATAATCAGTGACCAACTCATAATCTTCTGTATTGTAGACAGAATATAAAGCTCCATTTATGCAGGAAGCAAACCTCCTGTATCTGCATGTCATGGATTGCACCGTGCATATCCTGTACTAATAAAGTTTAACTCTGAGGCTGCATATCCATGAAGTAAAGGGCTTTGACTGAAAATGAAACATTCCTCTATCTCAGAAATAGAATATATTAGCTTGATGTATGCTGTACACAGTATGGGGAATCCCCCATAGGAATGATGACTTGCATCCTGCAAAACATAATTTAGCACAGCATGTTGCATAGTACACTAATATTCTTGACTATCCATACCAGTCCAGAGTCTGCAATATATTTCATTTTATTGTTTTCAAAGTTCTGATAAACCTGCTTGCCAATCTTCAAGTTATCTAGGTTTGATTACTTCTATTTAGAAGTCCTATCAGTATTTGAATTTTCTTGGCTAAAATATCACATTGGTACAAACATCTTTGAAGTTATCTACTATTTAATAACCTAGTGCTGCCTTGGAGTGCCTAGCTTTGCTCTTCAGAGCCCGCACTGAGTTACATAATGGCTGGCTAGTTCAGTTACTTAATACATTAATATTTTTCTATGAGAAAATATGCTACTTCATATAGAAAGATTATGGGATGTCTAGGGAACATTAAGATGCTTAGGTTAGTCCATCTTGCTTCTGTAAGGGTTCCAGCTACTCCAGTCCAGATCTGTCCTATAAGATTTGATCCCATTCCTAGGATTTTGTCCCTCTCAGAAATGGTAATCAGAGTTTTTAAGTTAGTGAAATTTTAGAAATGATGCTGCAGTGCAAAATTCCATGTTTTCCAAAGGTCTGGAAGTTAGTGTTCTACCCTAGTGTTGAATTGTGTAGTTTGTTAGTTAATGCTAGGCTACTGCAGGTTGCTGCATTGGTATGAATATACAGAGGTAGCTATTTTGGAACAATGAAGAACTTAAAATGCATTAAAGGTGTTTAAGTACTTTATATGTTGCACGTGCTTTTGTTCTCTACAACATTAACTTGCCAGCAGATTGGTTCAGCTCAGTGGTAATTTTAAACTATTAATGCAAGCCAGTAATTTGCGGCATATTTTAACTTGCTGTTGAATATTGCTGTGCATTTAACATATAAATTCTTGACACCTAAATGCCCCTCATTGAGTATCTGCTTTCAGTCAGATGTTATTTATACATGTTCTTTATATTTTTTTGCACTATACTATTTAAACTACTTTTAACAGTTACTATTGTTGTTTGTTATTTCTGTTTTATTGCTGTTGGTTATGGTAGATGTTGAAAATTAGTTCTATACCTTGGTTGTGTGTTGTGCGACTATTATTAAATGTTGCACTTTTATATGAATCTCTTTTACTGCTATTTTATAAGTTTAAAGAAATTTTGAAAAAAGAGAAATCATGCATTTTGCATCACATTCTACTAAAATAAATACATAAAGGAATGTGAACCTGCAGCCTAATCTTGACTGGGAAATTTCTACACTCTAAGCCAATGACCAGACACCATTCTGCAGTTAATATACAGGTAAAGCCCAGTAGAAATAGAAGGCTTCTGCTTCATGGCAGCATATTAAGCCACAAGGAAGCTCAAACAGAAAAAATTTGTTCACTAAACAGGGTTTTGATTTTAGCAAGTGTAAAATATAAAGGGTAAAAAAGGCAACTCAACTTGCAAAAATAACTGCAATAGTAGTTACAAGGACTTGCCATTTCCCTTAAACTTCACTAAGCAAGGTTTAAAGATATCTGGTTTAACAAGTTGAAAAAAGAAAAACAAAAATTGAATTCTGTGTGTGTTTGTTTGCATTTTGTGCATGCTTGAGAGAGCAAAAAGAGAGAGAGATAGAAACTGGGAGTGAGCAAGCGAGAGAGAGAGAGATGCAGACCACATACCCCTCAATGTCTTTCCACAACAATTTATATTTTTATAGGTTTTTCATCTGCATGCATTATCTAAGCAATAAGAAACATGAAATGATACATTTATTGACTAACTGTATCCCTCAGACATTTACATGAAAATCAAGGCGGCAAATAAGGTGAGTCATACAAAATCAAAGACTATTGGAAGGGGGGTTGAAATGTTTTGCACTGTATGTTTTTTTTTTTTCATTCATTTGATTTTGATCACAATGAAAAGTGAGATGAATTCTGTCAAGTGGTTGTAATTGCAAGGCATATTTCTGTGTGTGTGTGTGTGTGTGTGTGTGTGTGTGTGTGTGTGTGTGTGCGTGTGTGCGTGTGTGTGTGTGCATGTGTGTGTTCATATTAAATACTTACATAACTTCCTTCAACAGCAATTACATATGCTATAGCAACTTTGGAGCATTAAGTCGGGGATCTATTTTACATAAAAAATAAATAAATATATATATATATATATATATATATATATATATATATATATATATATATATATATATAGATTCACTTCAGAAGCTTGAATTTACAAAATCTCGAACTGCAAATAACCGTAAGCAAAAGATCGAGTTTCGTAAACTCGAACTTCTGAAGCGAAACCAAAAAAAAAATTACAAACTTTGCTTTTGCAGGGGGGCTTCGCCCTCCTGCACCACCCCCCCCTACTTAAATATACCAACTCCAAGATCGCGCTACAGTGGGGAAATGGGAAATCTCCTGTCTTGCGCTGTATGTGGAAGCGCAAAATGAGAGATGTCTCATTTCTTGTCAACACCACAAAAAAAAAAAACATTACGTACACACAGAGCGTACAAGAATCCTTGCCTCTGTGTGCACGCAATGTATTAAGGTAAGTAAACTCTTATTTTTACACACTACACATCTTCGATTTACTGAAATCTCGATCATATGGTCTCGACCATATGACATTCGAGATTTCAGTAATTCGATAATGTGAAGTGTTTATATATATATATATATATATACATATATATATACTAATAAAAAGGCATTTATGAAACAATTTGACTGATAACCCATTGTTTAGGTGCAGTGATGCTCTCCAGAGTGGGTGCTAGTGATGAGCAGGCCTTCTGACCTCCAGCGTCTAACCTCACAACACCACTGAGCATGTAATATTTCCCCAGTAGTAACCCCTATCAGACATTATTACTTGCTTGTTTGTCTGCCTCTTCTACTTTCCATCTCCTTATATCACTTGCACAGCAATTCTTTACTACTTTCTCTACTTACTCTTCTTTTTCATATATTCAGGATACAGGGGTTGATTCCTTCCACCTCCCTTTGACTAGCATGTTATTCTGAGGAAGTCAGACAGTGCTCCTAAGTGCCCCTCAAAAACGGCATTCATGCCCAGTATTTTTACCTGGTTGACAATTTAATAAAATAAAAATAAATAAATAATGGTGATGATCTAGCTTTAAAGAATTCCCAAGATCATCCCTGTACCTAGTCAGTGGAACATTATAAAATATTCAGTACAAACAAATGTTTTTGCAGCCATTGTGAGAATGGTTCAATGTACCTATATGCAACTAGCCATTAAATCCATGGTACAGTGAAAACATGCAAGAATTGTGGTATGTCTGTCCCTCCCTCTGTAGCACTTTGTGGTGGTTTTTCTGGTGTCCACCAAAGAAATCACACCACGTTTTTGCCACAAGTATGCACAACGTTTCCTACCCCTCCAAGTGATGCTAGCGGGCCATGCCCCTTTATTCCTTTCTCTTCCTGCTTAGCTCATCCACTGCCCAAACACTGGTCACCTAAATCCCAATCAGGGCATCATAGTTCTGTGCCATTGAGCATGGCCATTTCAAATTTTATTACTTGTTTAATAAAGTAAAATTTCTGTGTGTTTGTTGAGTAGTTTGGAACAATTTTCTAGCAAGAAGTGAAAAAAAAATTACTATGCAATAATAACAAAATTATACATTTTAGAACATTTAAAAAAATATGAGTTCATATTTTTGTCATTATAATCAGCCAGTGTCCTAATACATTCAATTCTTTACTGTGATACAAAAATACATATTAGTAATATATTCCAACTTGCTTTACACAGATACACTCCAGTCCTGCAAAGCCAGACTAGTTATGGTTTAATTAATCATGACAGCAGGATCAGTAATTCTAATCAACCAACAACCCTCATTCCAACCAATTATAGCCCTGTTGTTGATTCTCTTCATATCAGATGTCTAATTGTGGTAAAATAAAAAAATAATAAAAATTATGGACACAATAATGTGTTGCATGTTTGTTTCATATAACCACACAGTAGCCTAAGTTCTAGCCTATTTCACACAAATGCATACCAGTGCTGCAAATCAATATTGTTTACTCTGTGCACATAATAAGAGGACAAATTACTTTTATCCATAAACAACCTCACCTAACAGTTATAGATTCTTTCTTGTGTATACTTCATCTGAAAAAGAAAAAAAAAACTCTTTAATATCTTAGGGCAAGAATCAGGGACAAAGCCAAAATATTTTTTTTGTTTTTGAACTTCAGTATATCAAAAATAATTTGCATAATGGTAATATATATCCCACCAGGTAACAATAAACCAGTGTTGGAAAATATTTTATCCTGGACATCCCAAACAATAAACCTTGAAACAACAATCTTAGGAGATGCAAGTATAGATTTGCAAACCATAGCAAACCATAGCTTCCGACTCCCCCACAAATAGTATAAATCTGTATGTTTTTTTTCTCAGCGTATCAGTGCTCCAACAAGATACAACAAAGATCTTATCTGCCAATCCACCTTAGACTGGATTCTAGTATCCCACCCTGCCAATTACCCCTCTTCTGGTACACTGTCTAGCTCCCTGAGTGATCATTTACCAGCTTATTCCCTTAGAATAAACTCCCAACAACTAAGAGTACACACTATAAAATCACTTAGGAACTCAACTAATTTTCATCAGCATAAATTCAACAATCTCCTACAGGAAGTAAACTGGACACCCCTTAAACCACTACCCCTTAATGATGCTGTACTGTACTTTAATAACACCTTCCTTCACATACTTAATACACTAGCTCCCATTCATATGAAAAGAGTTAAAAAGAACTCAGCACCATGGCTCTCTAAGGAATTTAAACACCTGATGAAGCAAAGGGACCTAGCCTGGTCAACCTGGAAACAAACAAAAAAAAATGAACAAAATCATGTTAATTTCAAAACACTATGTAACAAAGTGACAAAACTAATCAACAGAGATAAGAAGTCATATTATTCCCAGCTTCAACTCCAGCATAAAATCAACCCCAGTAAAGTTTGGCACTGCATATCTGCTCTACCTAACCCTGAGAGCACACCCTATCACCTGATATCCCTCCATTACAAATAGCCGAAAACGTTAACAAGCACTTCATAAAATCAATTTTGGACCTACTAACTAACACCCCTAATGCTGAACCCCCCCCAACCTTCAACCTATTCAGACACCAAACCGAGGCCATCAACTACTGCTAACCCTGTCATTACTAACCCCCCTACTCAACAAAATGTCATACAAACCCCATTCTCATTTCAGCCCATACCCACTGACACCATTAAGAAACTGCTACAAAAACTAAAACCCTGTTCTACCTCAGCTGACAATCTCCCCCCATACTACCTCAAACTCGCTGCTAACTCAGTCGCCTACCCATTCAGTATCCTTATAAATAGGTCTTTATCCAAATCAGAAGTACCTACCATATGGAAACATCATCCCCATCCATAAAGGCGGCAACTCTTTTGATCCATCCAATTTCCATCCTATATCCATTTTGTCACCCATATCCAAAATTCTCAAGAGAGGTATCCATCAGCAGGTAATGCAATAGCTATTGCAAAACAATATTTTAACCAAAACCCAACAAGTCTTCTGACCTAGCCACAGCACAGCTAAAGTCCTATTATCTTTTACAGACACCATGAACCAGGCCATAGATGTAGGATGCTATACAGCCTCAGTATTCCTCGATCTCTCCAAGGCCTTTGACACAGTGTCTCACTCCTTACTTTTGAAAACACTGTCTAATTTAGGCTTCTCACAAAACACAGTAAAATGGTTTCAGAGATACCTCAAGGATTGTAAACAAGCAGTGAAATGGTCCATTGAACTCTCATCCTTTTCCACAACCCTACTGTAGTCTCCCAAGGCTCCATCCAAGGACCCTTACTCTTCACCATTTTCACAAACAACCTTCACAATGCCTATCATCCTGGGACTCTCATTTAATATGTTGATGATTCCACCATAATCTGCACTGCTCAATCACTACCAGAACTACTTTCAAAAACTCAACAGTCCTTTACTGCAGCCAAATCCTGACTAAGAAATGTCCAATTCTTTCTTAATCCAAAGAAGATATAACTAGCACTCTTTCATCCCAACAACACCTCCCCTGTCATGGATCATTTCAACATCCTTGCATCTGACAACACTGTCATAGAAATAGTGCAGGAAACCAAACTTCTAGGTGTTATCATTGACAATAAACTTTCATTTGAATCCCACATACAGCAAAATATAAAGAAAACTCATCAAAAACTAGGGCTCTTATATAGAAACAAACATTTCTTTACTGGAGCAACTAAAACTGCCCTTGCAAAAAACATTTTTTTACTTCTCTCCCTTCTTTATGGTGTCCCTAACTTAACTAACTTACAAAACTCTACCCTAAGCAAGTTGGACAGTGCTACAACAAAGTTGCAAAGTTTGCCACAAACTTTAAATATCACACACGCCACTGTAACTTGAACTCCCCAACCGACTTGCCTTTATTCAGCTATCCACCTTGCACAACCTTATTTTTAAGCCTACCGCCTGCCCTGCACCAGCCAGTCTAGTCACACCTTACACACCAAATTGATCCCTACAATCAGAAGACAAAAATCTCTTGGCTGTCTCAAAACCCACAAGAAAGCCTCATCACTCTCTGTATTTATTTTTTGTCTCTGGGCTTTGGAATTCACTACCTCTAGCTACCAGGACTATGCCTGGCCTAACCCATTTCAAAGCTTCTTTAAAAAAATCATCTCAAAAATACATGGCTCTGCTCCTGCATAAAGCCTGCCTAATGCTCAGGTCTTCCTCTTCTGTCACATTTCAGTCCCTCACAGACTGCAAAATCCTAAGGCTCTTCTTACGCCTTCTCAGCTTCTATACCATATCCATAAGCTACTGGTCAGGCTTTATTGCTTCCATTCTTCTTAACTCTCTCTCACTATCTATCTGCATCACTAACTTTCTTGCTGCTATTTTCCAAACTGAAACTAACATTCTTTTTTGCATGTACTATAACAGTCAATGTCACACATTGCACAACCTACGTACTATTTTTTTTTACACTATCTACATCATGTATGGTGAGAGTGACTATTATTGTCTGTAATGTTTTGACTGTATAGAATTGTCTAGATGTGTAGTAATATATTGCAACATCTTGTAGCAGTTTGTACTTTCATCTTATTTTTTGTATAGTATTTCTAATGTAATCTTTATTGCATTGGATTATACTGTATTTGTATTGTACTGTATGTGGAGCTTTTCTCCCCAGGCCTCTGCTGAAAACAGGTTCTGTAGACCCAGTCAGACCACCCCTGTAAACAAATGTCAAATAAATAAATAAATAAATAATGTGGGGCAAAGGCCCAAAATCAGGGGCCAAATTTAAATATATCTCTAATATACCTAGAATGTTGTTAGGAAAATACATATTGCATTAGCATGAACGTTATAAAGAATATGAAGTCTAAAACCCAATTGTCTGGTGTTATTTAGTGACTGCAATCCTCAATGATTTGCCAGAAAACCTAAAATTGAACAGACCAAAAATATGAGACAAATGTAGGGGTATTCTGCAAAATCAGGAACAGATGAGATCTATCAAGCTTTATTTCACACAAATAGTAAAAATGAGGTATTCCAGCCTATTTCATACAAATGCACCTAGTCTTGCAAATTCAAACTGTTTAAAATGAGAAATGATAAGAGGATAAGTTACTGTCATCCATAAGCAGCCCCCACCTAGCAGGTATAGCCAGTTTGGTGTGTACAGCTTATCTGATTGTTTATCTGGATGTTTTAAAACATTGTGAGAAGGTGGTATTAATATGGGCAGTACTGAAACAAGGATCTGTAGCATTGTTTATTTCACATATCAGATGGATGTGTTTGCTAGTCATATAAGTGATATTTAAATGATACGTGAAATATTCTAATAGACAGAAAACATGGAATGTAATTTGCATATCTGTATGTTTATGTTCATGTAGTTTTTAAGTTTGCAAACGTTAATGTCTGTTATTTTATAAAGTATATGTTCTGTTAATAATTAATGAGGCAAAATGATTGAGAGAATGTGTACCCGAATAATAAGTGAAATTAGTGCTTTGTCTTAAAGTTGTATAGTAAGCACAATATCTGTAACCAGTTCTACCTTTCCCTCTAGTGACTGATTGGCATGTACAACTTGGATTGTGTGTGTGTGTGTGTGTGTGTGTGTGTGTGTGTGTGTGTGTGTGTGTGTGTGTGTGTGTGTGTGTGTGTATGTGTGTATACGTGCAATTATATAACTTATAAGCAGATGCAATTTAAAAATAATAATTTCCATAATACTTACTTACAAAGAATATAACTCTGGCAGTTATTGTAGTGGATTAATGCTATAAGGTACTACTGAGTTACTTTCTGTGGTATAGGGTATGAATCTGCCATCCTCCATGTCAATGCTGTGTGACCCTGGGCAAGTCATTTAATCAGATAATGCTTTGGGTTAATTGGAAAATTAGGCTAGGCCTCAATGGTCGCATGTATGGCATGTCTAATAGCTACGTATCAGCTTGATACATTTCATTTTATTCTTAAGGCACTTAAAATGATACAGTCATTTCATGTAGTGTTTGCAGATACTTTGTTTTAGTTTATTCCAGTAATAAAAAAAATCCTTTGTCTATAACATCTGCAAGATATCATTACTGCATGGGATATGCATGACATACAGTGTCATTTTCCAGTTTAGAAGGTATTTATTTATCTTTTGTTGACCCGGTTAGTCCCACTAGGCTAATAGCCTCTCTTCAGTGGAGACCCAAGGTGGTATTTATACTACTAGGAGTAATTTGGCCAGGGTATCAAGTAACTTCTCCTACTTGTCATTGTTGTAAGTGGGATCAGTAGCGGCTCGTGATATCGGGCTGCAGGACTACAGCCCTCCCCAGCTGTGAACAACAGTGGTACAGTCCTACAGTCCTCCATACAAAGTAAATCCAGACTGCTGCGTTACCAGTCCAGATTCAGGAAGAAGGAAGCAGACTGCTGGTTCCCCAGAAGTCTATGTGGTGCTAACCGCATAGACTGGAAGGGGATCGGACTGCAGAGTCAGCAGTCTTGGACCGTTCCCAGGAAAGAGCCAAGAAACCGGAAGTGTGCATTCTGGTGCAAATGCAAGCTACTGAAGCTGTGGATTAAGCTTAGAAAGCTATATGGATTGATTCTTGCAGGAACAAGAAAGCTGTGCATTGATTCTATCTAGCATGAACACAGGATTGATTCTATCATTACTGAAGCTGTTTGTGGATTACTGGATTGATTCTTGCAGGTACGAGAAAGCTGTGCGTTGATTGTGTGTGTGTGTGTGTGTGTGTGTGTGTGTGTGTGTGTGTGTGTGTGTGTGTGTGTGTGTGTGTATGTGTGTGTGTATTAAATGCCCCAGTTGGTTTATACTGGTGGCTAGAGAGAACTCAGGATACCTGCTGGTGGTGGTGCTTGAACCCTGTACCTTGACTGCAGGTAACAAGAGCCTGCATTCCCTACCCACCACCATTTGTGAAACATTTGGAGATTTTTGCCTCATATTTTGTTCTGTTTTGTTCCTCGCAAAATCTGTGGTTTCTGAGTCATTAAGTCCTTAAATAGTTGATGGTGCAGTGGTAGCATTGTTGCCGCACAGATAGTGGTTCTCTGGTTTGATTCTTGGCTGGGGAGCCTTCTGTGTGGAGTCTGCATGTCCTCCCTTTGTTTGTGTGGGTTTGCCGTGGTGTCCTCCTATGTTACAAAGACATATCTGTAGTGTTTCTCCCTGGGCCTCTGTTGAAAATTGGCTTTTGTTCCAAGTCAGACTTTTCTGGTTAACAAATGTTAAATAAATAAAATTGATAGGCATTTGAATTTCAGACTTTGTATTCTTCAGAAAGTACATAGTAACACAAAACCTTTATTCTAGCAATTTTCTAAGTTTATAAGATGAATATTTGAAATTTGTCCCTATTTCTGGGACTGTATTTCACCATTATTGGCTTCATCCAGGTTTTTTGTGCTAAGGTTAACAGCTATGGTGAGAACTGAATTCACTGAATATGTTTGAGGGCTGTATTCCCCTGTTACTGGCTTTGTCCAGGTGTTTTGTGATAAGAGGTTGATAGCTATGATGAGAACTGAATTCACTAAATGGTAGTCATTTAAGTTTCAGTCTTCCTTGCTTTCTTAAAAGAGCTGATTTGGCATAGTGGTATGTTGTTCCGATTGTTTTCCACAGAGTCCTGGGTTCAAGACTTGGCAGTAAAATGCATGGTGGTAACACAGCATTTTATTCTAGCAACTATCCAAGATTATACAAGCAATGTTTAAAATGTGTCCCTGTTTTTTGAGCTTTTGTCCCTCCCCCATACATTTTGGCTTTTTCCAGATTTCTTGTCTGCAAAGTTGAGAGATACAGCTGAGTGTTGAGTAGATTTTACAAGGAGCTGAGAGCTGCAGGGGAAGAAAAGTTTAGTGCTGCTTATGCTGAGACTGCTTGCATTGTTAATAGTACAATAGGTAATGTACTTGCCTTTGATGCAGAAGGCTGTGGGCTCTACTCCCACAGTATGTAGGTGCATGCTGATATTGTACTGTGTTGTAAATGGGGTGATTGCTGCTATCTTGAGAATGTCCCCTTTCGCAAAGATACCTAGTAACTATGAACCCGTTTGTTATTTGCCATATATTCCCTATTGCAATATTACTAGCTTATCTTTTTTAATGTAATATAAGCAATTTATTCCTCAAGGGCAACGGGCAATTTATTTGAAGATGAAACAATGAAATATAAAGTTGTTTGCTAGCAGCAACCTCTTCATTAGTTACAGATCTTTTTAATGTGGAATTATTTATATGACTTTTACTTCTGCAGAGATTGTGCGTACTTACTGACACTGGTGGACTGTTGAAGTTTGAGTAGACTTTTATGATTGAAATGTTCTCAACTGGGCAGTTTTGTCATTATTGGTGCATGCATTTTGTTTCATTGTTTACTGGAAAAATGTTCAAAACAATAAATTTAAAACAGACATCAGAAATAATAAAATTCTTAGTCCTGTAGCTGAACACTTTAATAAAGAACATAATGGTGATATAAAAACCATGAAAGCAACATTGTTGGAACAAGTAACATTACAACATGGTAATGTAGAGTTAATAAAATATGTATTAAGACAGAAGGAATCTATTTTAATAATGAAATATGACACACTTATACCTAAGGGTATGAACAAGGAATGCAACTGGCATAGTTTTATATAATGTTTTTTAACTTTAAGAAGAGAATTGAATAATTGTGGTAATTTAATTGTTAACTAATTAATTAACAGAAATTGTATAAATAAGATATCTTTTAACAATGAAAGTTTTTACTCTGTAAAGGCTACGGCTGAGGTGCTAACAGAAGTGTTTTCTGTGATTAAAAGTGTTTGTGGAAAGTAGAGCTGTTTTTCACTGGTCATTCTGTTTTGGTCATTATAGTAATTATCATTTCTACCAGGAGTGGTTACATTAATAAATTTAAAACACCCTCTAACAACTGTATTGTATTATACAAGGAATATAATTTAATGCAATCAGGAAGGTGCATCACAGAACACATGTATGTTTTGTGTGCAAGGGGCGTGTCATTTGAAAATAGCCCAAAGTTAATCTTTATCTGCCACTAGCCAAATGCATTTTCTTTGAATATGGGTTTCAATGCTGTTTCAATGAATGTGAGTTTCAAGGGCAGAGAAGTTTTAATGCTAAGACTGTTTTCATTGTGAGACTGCATTGCTTTGTTTAGCAGATGTCTTAGTGTTTGTGCTGTAAAATCAAAATAAAACTTTAAATGAAGTCCAGATCATTGTAGAAGTAAAGCAGTATGCACATTAGTGTTTATGGTAAATGGGGTGAAATAGCCAAGTAATGGTTCATTGGAATGGCTGCAGGGGGGAGGCTCCATTCGACCATGATTTTGTGAGGAGGGAAGGGCAGCAAACTCAGACAGCCCTGGCTGAAATATATCTCTAAACTGTCCAGATTTTCTCAGAATGAATAGATTTTTTTTCTTATTTTTGGTTTGTTCCTCATAAAATTTGTGGTTTTCTGGCAAATCATTTAGGAATTAAGTCACTAAGTAATGACAGACATTGAGTTTCATACTTCATAACCTTCAGAAAAATGCATGCTAAAGCAAGACCTGTTATTCTATCAACTGTCTCAGTTTATACAACAGCAATTTTTAGTACTGTTTATATGTTTCCCCAATATATTTGGCCTTGTCCAAATTTCCTGCATTAACAGGTTGAGAGGTACATGTAAATAAATTGCTTTATAGAATTAGGCATATCCAATCCTCTAAACTGTCCCCGATTTTGGCTCAAAATGTTGCTCTTCCCCTAATAATCCCTCCACAAAATGGCAATTTTGGAAGAAAACATGGAGGGTTTACAATTAATAAATAACTGTAATAATCAGAGTTATAGATTACTTTTATTTCAGAAATGCATGCAGATTCTTTTATTTTGTCAGCTGCTCAAGTGAACAGTACTAATATTAAAAAAGTGACCATTCTTTGACAGGTTCCAAGCTGTATTGTGTGGATATTTTCTATTTTTGCATCACATTTTTGGTCCATTTTTCACAAAATTGTGTTTTTGGCAAATTAGTGGCAAATCATTAAAGACTGAAGTTAGAAAATAATGACAGACATTTGAGTTTCAGATTCCATACCCTTAAGAAAATTCATACTAATGCAAGACCTACTATTCTATTATCTTTCTAAGTTTATAAGAGCAATATTTAAAAATTGTCCATATTTTTGGGCCTTTGTCCCACTTCTATGTATGGCTTTGTCCAGATTTCTTGCTTTGAGGTTGAGCAGTATTACAAATGTGTCAGGACCATCACAGTCAGCTGGAGGCATTTCAAATTGTGACATACTTGTTGCACCCCATACCACATGTAGTGACTCTGGATGTGTCCAAGCAAGGCAAGGAGCAGTTATGCAGTGTAAATGTGCAGAGTATCCCCCCATCCAAGGTAGACACAAGTACTACATTGGCTTTTCATCTGTCCTTGATGTTGCAGAATGTTCTTGTTCTGGTTTCTGTCATATTTTTATACTGTTGATTTATGCTTATTATTATTCAGAAAGTGCCTGTTGCTCTGTGTTTAAGTAGCAATGCTTTAATGGCCATCAGGTAAGCTTGTCAGAGTTTGTAAGATGTAAATTAGCTTTAATAAGCATACTGTTAAAGAATTGCCAACATTGAAAGCCTTTCTGTTGTTGCCATGCATTGAATACTTAAATAACTAGATAACTTATAAGCCTTGAGTATTGAAATGCATATGACAGTATTTGTAATAAAGGACAGGATTACATTACTTTAAGAAGCTCATTACATTTGTTGGAGACTTGCAGTCATCTTTGCAGGCTTTACCTGTAAACTAAACAGAATGCCAATCTATCATGTGTGGTCCATAACCTGTGCAGTAATCCTTTAAGCAATGTATCTTGAGCTTGTTTCTTGTTTGCTTTTCATTTTTTACTTTGATTGTTTTCCCCATGAAACAAGTAGATAGTTGTTGTCAGGCAGCAGGTCTTTTTTGGATAAGAAATTTTTTTACAAGTGGGGGTATCACATAGATTGCTACTTTCAGCATGTAAAATGGTACTTTAATAAAGCTGAATATACATTATAATTAGAACTGCAGTGCAAGGAGAAGTGGTTTGAGTTGAGTGCTGCTTGTTTTTCTTATACTTGATTTTGACTGGCATTCCAGTAATGTATTTAAAAAGTAATTTATTTTTTCATGCCTCACAACCTTTTTTGTTTCCATCTAGATATTAATTAAGCTGTCATGCAGCCAATGCACTGAAATAATTTTTTTCTTCTACACTTCATTTTGTCTTGATTGGACTCTCATAATGACGGTTTGGCACCCAGGGCAGCATATTTAATTAAAGTTACAGTTTTTGTGGTTTTGAGCATAGTTCCTCCCCTTTCTAGTTGGCCGCAGCCCTTCCCATTGACCACACCCATTCAGCTGTCTCCTGCAGCCCCCCTTTGATTTGAAGTCACCAGCCACCACTGAGTGGGATCCATTTTGGAGGATCACTTCCTGTTCCCATTCCAGACACAGAAGTGGCCCAGAGAAACAGGGAGGCAGATGGAGAAAGAAGGTGATGGAGTGGTGAAAGAAATGAAGGAGAAAATAAATATTGAGACCACAGAATGTGTACAAGACTCTGAGGAAATGTTTCAAAGAAACCAATCTGATGGAAATGAGTCAGAAAATGGTGGCTGTATAATTACAACCCTCCTGTCATGAGGGTTGTGGGATGATTTACTAAAAGAAATGGTGGTGCAGGGTGAGACAAAAAATGTAGGAGATATTTCCTGGGGTGACATTATAGAGAAAATACAAAAGGAGGATGCAGAGACAATCCTAAGGAATAGTGATGAGATAGAAAAGAAAACATATGCAGAAAAAGTTAAAGAAGGCAAACATGGAGTAGCAGGAAAGAGGGTAGAGAAAATGAAATAAGGAAGACATGGTATGGATTCAAAGTAAAGCAGACCAATAAATGGACAGGTATGAAGTGTGGAAACCACAAATTTGTCCCATGGGTTCCATCTTTTTCCCTCATTGACAGGAGTGACAGGTGCTGACTGAGGTTTCTTTTTTGGGAATAAACTTCTGACTAGGCTTGTGAGGGCCCCAGGGCCATTAGCCTAGTAACCTAGTAACATATGAAAGATAATATGGAATCTGGGAAATGGGAGATGCTTTGGAATAGCCATATTCTTTAGAAATACGGTAAAGATGTTAGATGTAACTTTAGAAAAAAATGTGAAGATTAACCATTATAGATTTAAATTGAAAAGAACAAATATACACAATTATACAATGATATGCTTATACTAATTGTAAAGAAAGGCAAAGTTTATGTCATCAGATTTTAGACTATGTAATGATGAATATGAATATTATATATAATAACATGAGATTTTAATTGAGATTTAAGAGGCAAGCGTAAAAAGAAAGGGAATTATATAAGAATATGTTAGAAGTTATACGATGTGGTAAGTTAAAAACTTAAAATTTGTGGACTTACAAAGGAGATATGTATAGAACTGAACTAGATTATTTTATGGTATCAGAGGGTTTAGTTATAGGAGAAGGGGAGGTAGTTGAAGCAAGATTTCTTGATAATTTTGCAACAAGGCGTGAATATATAAAAATAAGTGAGTGAATAAAAAGAATAAATGGGAAAGCATAGAATGAAGAAGAAAAGAGATTAGTAATACAGTTATGGAAATATCATATTACTATGAGAACATTTTATGAAAAGTGGTCTGAATGGTGGATGATATTTAAGGAAAATATAATTTTTTTTTTTACAGTGGCAATATGCTGTGAGAAAAGTAGAAAAGAAAAATATGTAAGAACAAACAACGATGCATTGGAAGATTTAGAACATAATGATAGAAAGTGCTTTAGCAAAGAAAATAATTATATGAAAGAAATCAAGAAAAAAACATGAATTTTTATATAACAAATATGTGTTTTACAAGGAAAAAGAGAAGAGATGCCAAATTATTTAAGCAGATTAGTAAAGGAAGATAGTGTAATAAGAGAAATAAAAAATGTAAATGGACGAATAAAAAGAACTCAGGAATAAATTATGAATAGTGTAGTACAATATGTACAAGAAACGTTTAAAGAAAAACATAAGGTAGTTATATAACATGGAAAGTAAAAAAGTTAACAGAAAAAGAGAATGAAGAGCAAGAAAAGGAGTTTTTTTTAAATAAAGTATTAGAACAAGTAAATACAGATTTGGCTGCAGGACTAGATGGAATAGGTATGAAATGTATAAAAACTTACATGATTGACAAAAAATATATTTTTAAAGATTTTGAATGAATGGTTAAATTAAGGTTGTATGCATAAATAATTATTTAGTAGAATACTTAAATTCATATGGAAGAAGGAAAATAGAAGACAATAAAAAATGGAGACTGATAGTTTTGAATAATAATAATTATAAGATTTTTATAAAAATAATACAAAAGAGATTTGAAACTAAAATGGAAAATATTCTGGAACATAATATATTTGGTATATAAATAGGAAGGATTGTCAATAAATATTAATGATAGTAAGGGAAATTGTGGATTATATTATGAACAGAAAAGAAGAAGAAGCAAAGATCATGACGGGAGACCTTAAAAAGGTATTTGACACAGCTGGACATGAAATCTTATGAGTAATAATGAAAGAATATAATATAAGTGAGAAAGTTAGGAAATTGTGTACATCAGTGTATGGTAATAATAATAAAGTAAAAATACTTGTAAATAGCTGATTAAGTCAAGAGCTGCATTTGAAGAGTGGCACAAGACAATGATGTTCAATGAGCTGTATGCTCTTTGCATTAGTTATGAATGTGATGGTATATGAAATAAATTACAAAGTGAAGAAGGTGGGGTATATATCACCTGAAGAGTTAAGAATTCCAGTTCTAGTAACATATGCAGATGACATAATAATAGCAAAAAATAGTTTGGATAAAAGTAATAATTTGCACAAACGAGTGTCTATAGATAATAGAGATTGCTTTAAATAAAGATAAAAGTAAAGTTTTAGGTGATATAATACAGATTATAGTTATATAGTTTGCAATGAATGAAATTTCTACATCAGATATAAAATCTGGGAATAAAGACGTAAGTATAATTCAATGGGAAAAAAATTAGAAAAAATAAAACAAGTTTGTCTTTTCTGGAGAACATATAAATTACCATTCAGAAAAAAGGCTTATTTGATAAATTCAGTACTGATGGGAAATATAGCATACTTAGCAAATGTTTTTATGTTGCCAACATTATTTGGAAAGGAATTATTGCAGATATTTTTTTTATTTATATGGGGGTTCTAGCTTAAACCCAGTACAAAGAGAAGTCTTGTATGTAAATAAAGAAGAAGGGGGTTTATGGTTAATTAACACAGTGCTTTGTTAAATTTGTACAGTGTGAAAGTGGAAAAATGAAAAAGATTAGTAGTAAAATTGTATAAATATAAGTATGATAAATTTTGAGGTATGAGAAAAGAAGGCAAAAGAGAAAAAAGAATGCATAAATGAGGAAGTAAAATATAAAGAATAAAAAATATTTTTTGTGGAAAATAAAAATCGATTATACAGAAAAAGATAGAAAAGTAAGGTATAAGAATGTAATGATGAAACATTACTATGTAAAAGCATTGTAAAATCTAACAGATGAAAAAAATTACAGCTATAAAAATAAGAAACAAATGGTATAATCAGAAATTAAAAATCAACATTTTTTGTGGCGAATGGTAAAAAATAAATTGCCAGTGAAAGGAAATATGCCACATAAGAAGAAAAGTGATAGAATATGTTTACATTGTCAAGAAGAAGAAATTATGGAACATGTGCTTTTGAAATGTAAATGAATAAAAAACCTATGGAGAAAACTAAGTAAAGAAGATGTGTTGAAGATATAAATGAAGTGTATAAAATAAACATGGATGTGATTAAAGAAGGATATTATAAAAATAGAAGCAAAGAATATGTTAAAAGAATAGATAACATTTATTTTAGGTTATAAGGATTATACAGAATAAAAAAATAAATGAAGTTATATTTAATTGTAAATATATTTTAGCAACAATACTAAAATCAGATGCTGGCTATGGAAGAAGGAGTAGGTGTCTAACAGGTATGAAAATTTAGTATGATTGTAAACAGATTTGTGTATGTGTATATTTGTACACTTGTAAATATTTATATAAATGTAAATGTATGTAAGTCTTTTAGAGGTCACCACAACGGAACTGCGATCCGCTCATGATTGGCAGTGGATTTTTATAGTGCCAAGTTGCCAGCCCAACCTTAAACGAAGGCACCCCCATTCACGCTCGCACCTACCTGCATGTCTTTAACTTCACTCGACCATGGGGAGGACATGCAGACTCCACACAGAAGGCACTCCAGCCAAGAATCAAATGGGAGAACCTCTTGCTTTGAGGTGACAACGCTAACTGCTGCACCACCGCAGCTTCACTTATATAAATGTAAATATTTTGCAAATAAGAATTATTTTTGTATATAAATACACTGAATTTTCTTGATATATCCTATTTAATAGCATTTTGAATAGTAGTAGTAATTTCTAAAAGTGTACAGAATACCAAAAGAAGAACATTTTGAACTTTTCCTCTAGTTCAACATAAAATAAAAATAAATTATTTTGTTGTTGTTCTTTGTTTCTTTTACCTGTGTTACATTGTACCTCTCCAGTTATTTGTTTGTGGATTTATTTTACCTGTGCTTTGGAAGATAATGTTCTAAAACTGAGCTCTCATTTTGAAAGAAGATTTTATCTTACTACACTCCTTAAATCTTACCACACTTCTTTTCAGAATAGAAATAAGTACAAGTCCAAACAGTTCTGGACATCAATAAACAATTTCCTCCAACCAGGACAAATACATATCCCTACCGCTACCCCATTTATTGCAGATGTCAACAACCCTGTTGCTCACCAGTTTAACCATTACTTCGTTTTGTTGAATCATTATATAATAGCAACAGATGCACTGATCCTCCAAGTTGTATCACCACCAAACAGCCTTCAAAAAATCATTTTTAAATCAGTCCCCACCTCCACTATCAGAAAAGACCTCCTTAAGTTAAAATATACCACAAAAATCCACGTCACTAACTCCAGATAATCTGCCTGAAGAATATTTAAAAATTGCAGCAGATGTCAAATCCTACTCAGTTTCCATTCTGAGAAATTGTTTCATTGTAGAAAGCTATTGTTTATGAACTACAGAAAAAGTGTTTGATCCTACTACTTCATAAGGATGGAGCTTCCACTGAACTTTCAAATTATAGGCCCATATTAATCATCTCTCCACTATTCAAAACTCTTGAGAAATATATTCACTCACAACTCCTAGAATTCTTAACCTCTAATGGCATTCTCTCACCCACACAGCATGGTTTCCATCAAAATCACAGTACAACTGTAGTCCTACTCAGCTTTACTAATGCAAACAACAGTAGCAGGAACTCTAGTAAAATTCCCTCCTCATTCTTTCTTGACACATGGAAAACATCTAACACCATTTCATACCCATTACTACTTCTATGGCTGTCTGCATTAGGCATCTCTTCCTCATCTTTTTTGGTTTCAGAGCTGCCCATGTATTTTTAGGGGTCCCCCAATGATCATTTCTTGAGCCACTATGTTCAGTCTATTCACAAATGATCTTCACTCTTCCACAATCATGCCACCCATACCTCTCAGCTATACAGATTTTTGCAGACTGTCCAGATTTTTGCCTCAGATATTTGGTCTGTTCCTCATAAAGTCTGTCATTTTCTAGCAATCTGCAGAGGATTTAAGTCACTAAATAATGACCAAATAATGACATATATTTGAGTTTCAAACTTCATATCCTTCAGAAAAGGCATACTAACACAAATCCTGTTATTCTAGCAGCTTTCTTTCTAAGTTTATAAGAGCAATGTTTAAAATCTATCCCTATTTTTGGACCTTTGTCAACCCATTATTTTAGGCTTTGTTCAGATGTCTTGTGTTAAGAGGTATGATGCCACCATAGTTCAGTTTGCGGATGATGCTGTTCTTATTTGCACAGCAGAAGACATCACAGAACTGCATAAAGTGACACTGCAATCTTTCTCATCTGTTGAAACATGGCTAAATAAGATTCAATTTCTCCTTAATTCCAGGAAGACTAAACTTATCTTTTTTACTCCTCGGTTCATAAGTTTATACTAGGCAAATGACCTCTTGGGCCTTTATAAGCCTAACCATGAATCTATCCCATGGGCTATTTTGCCTTAGAGGGAGTTTTAAGGGGTGTATTAATCAGGCCATGATTTAAAGGCTGTCTCTGTCCATCAGAGACAGAGGTGTCAGACAAGGGTTGAATGTCTGATTTCCCATCCACTGGTCCATGTTATACTTGAATAAGATTAGGGAGCGCTTTGCTTCACATTGATGGAAAGCCTATTCCAGAGAATGGGAATTCTCTGAGATACATTCCTGTTCCTCCAACATGTCCTATTTAAATTGCAAGCAAAGTTTAAATCCTCAGGTCTAGTAGTTATGATGCTGTTTGTTTTGCAGATATATAAAAGGTTCATCAGGGTGAGAACAAAGGATGCCTTGTATGCTAGGAAGAAATTGCCTCTCAGCAGTCTGCAGGAAACAGAGTATAGGGATGGGGCTTTTAGTTGATCTACATAGGGCATTTTGTATTTTTTTGTGAGGAACCGCCTCTCTGAATGTTCCAGATGTTGCATGTGCCTTGTCAGGTATATACTGAAGGGAATGCTATGCTCAATGATGGGTCTGATGAAGGCAGAGTATAGTGGCATGATGACTTCTCTGGACCCAGATGTCATGCCCTGAATTACAAGTGGA
The DNA here is from genome assembly GCF_019279795.1 of Protopterus annectens. Lineage (NCBI taxonomy): Eukaryota > Metazoa > Chordata > Ceratodontiformes > Protopteridae > Protopterus > Protopterus annectens. The sequence goes on along the minus strand of NC_056729.1, from coordinate 1,147,737,462 downwards.
GTGACACAGAATAACTTTCTTACTGCCTTAGACTCATGTTGATTGAATGTCAATTTACTATCTACAACAGTCCCTAAATCACTAACCACTGTGTCTATTTTTAGGGGTGCTTTATTGATAAGGCATGTTCCTGGGGTGGCTGACTTTCCAAAAGGTACTGTTATGCATTTATTGGCACTGAGTTTTAATCCATGGCTTTGGCACCAGTCATTTGTCTGTGTTAGACCTCCTGTAAAATGTTTGCATCTTGGGGAGGGTTCTATGATTGCGCCTAGCTTCCAGTTATCTATACACTTGGTAAGCCAGAGGCCCTTGACACTGAACTTGACTTTTGAGAAATAGATGCAGATAGGAGTGGACCCAGCACAGTGCTCTGGGGAACTCCACTGGTGACCACCCTCTTTGTTCATGAGGTCTCTCCAATCCTAAACTCCTGGGTCCTATCTGTGAGCCAGCTGGGTTCTATCTGTGAGCCAGCTGGCTATTCAACAGGTTAAATAGGGAAGTTATGGCTGATTACATGAATTTATTTACAGTTTCCAAACAAGGTAGTGTATCAAGTGCCTTAGCAAGGTCAAGGCAGACAGTATCATAGGATCATAGGAGATTACTAGGCTAATGACACTAGGGCCCTTACAAGTTTAACCCTTATTTCCATGATCATCACCTATCAACCCTTTCCAAGAGGGACATACTTGGAACCCTGGGGTGAACATACAGTTACCCATCCAATCATCCAGATTGCATTTCAAGAGAGCCAATGAGGTGCTCTGCTTGACATGAAGCAGGAGACTGTTCCAAAGGTGTGGTAACCTCTGGGAGACAAATCTGTCCCCTCAGCAGGTTCTATTAATGTCACATACCAGGTTAAGGCCATTAGAGTGAGTACCCCATGGGTGTCCTGATTCATGGAGGGGGTCCTGTAGTTGGCAATGACTTGAATAGGTGTTCTACCAACAGTTAATTGCACCTGAAGTATCTCTAGGGAATTATGCTATCTAACAAGTCTAGAGGTGTATTTATCTTTAATGAATATTGATATACCACCTCCTTTGGCTTTCACACCTTCAGTTTGTGGTCTGAACATGATGAAGGAGATGTAGCCCCATATGGTTGGGGTGCTCTCCACAGCTTTGAACCAGGTTTCTGTGACTGCACACATGTCTATGTTTTCCAAGGTGAGGGCTTCTTCCAGTGAATGCAGTTTTGTGTTAAGACTCCTAGCATTTAGCAGAAAAACCTTGAGGTTGTTCTTAGATAGAGTTCATACATCGGGAATTTTGTCCTTGAGACACTGCCAAAAAGAGCATTGGCCAATAGATTAAATCCCAGGGCTGACAGATGAAGACCATCGCTGAAAAAGCATCAAGGTCTGTCATACTGTATCCCCTTGGAATTACACCAGAAACTAAGCAATTATTGAAGTCAATCAAGTTCTGTTTGCATTGAGGCATCATCCTAGGTGAAGGTAAAATGCTGCTTCGGGCTAGGGACAAACCAGCCTTAGACACATAGTCTGAGAGCTCAATCTTGTCTCTCTTCATATCGTAAAGAGAGGTAAGTCTCAAGTCATTCACACCAACATGGACTATGACAAAGTCATAACAGTACCTGTTTTGAGACTTGAGTGCATATGTGATATGGTGGATCCTGGCACCTGACAGACAGCTGACTGTGACCTTCTCCTTATCCAGCCTGGTGAGAGGGACAGGATTTGTGTGTCTCACAATGGAATGACCTATGACTAATATGTTTGGTTTTGTGTTTTGCCTTAAGGGCTTGACAGATGAGACACTGGTATGTGACCTATTGGGTGTATTGTGTTCTGCAGAGGAAGTATTATGTGTAGTGTGCTTGTGTTTGTGCTTGGGAGGTCTCTGGTATTTAGGTATGTTTCTGGTGGGGACCTCCACATATATAGATATATGGGATGTGGGTTTGGGTGGAGTAGGAGATGAGGTGTGCATATGCACCATTTTGCCCTCGTCCATTGTCTTGGTGATTTTCTCAAAGAAGTTCACCTGGTTCAGTAGACATGACCTCTCTTTGATGAAACCAAACTGGGTTAGGTCCACTGTCTGAAGGTTTCTTATGTCATTGTTAATCATTTCCATGATAACGCTTTCCATGGCTTTGCATATGAAACTAGTCAGACTAATGGGTAAGTAGTTCCTGGGATCTGGTAATGGCCTGCCTTTGGGTAGAGGAATGACTGTTCTGGTCCTCCATTTATGTGGCATGAAGCCTGTTTAGAGGCTATGGTTGACAAATGACTCCAGTGGCCCTAATAGGTCACATTTCAGACTATTTAGGGAGCATCCTTGAATATTACTTGGGTCCATCAAAGCTGTATTCTTGACCTTAGAGACTGCCTTTAAGACTCCTAAACATCTTTCTCTCCAAAAAGACCTTTTCATTATATAATCAGCCAATATTACCAACATAGAGCAGGTCTCACATATTAAAGTTCTAGGGGGTCACATCTGATGACAAAATTAAATTTGACCATAACATAATTTAAACAATAAATAAAACCCATGTAAAACTTAGCTTAATATATAGAGCCAAACCCTGTCTTACTGACAGAGCAAGGAAACATAGCCACAGACTTCCTACTGTCATCTTTCCTGTATGCTTCCCCACTACTCATCAATATTCAAACTACATTACTACTTAAAGTGAAACGAGGCTATAACAAAGTCACTAAATTTGCAGATAACCATCACTCTAAAGCACACTACTGTCCATCTCTAAAACATCTTAACTGATTAGGACTTTCACAACAGCTAACCTTCACACATCTGCTGGTAATCCGCAATCTCATACGTCAACGGGCACAGAAAATTAACTTTCTTGGGTGGCATAAGCCAGGGAACCTTGTTGGATAGGCTTACTTAGGCTCTTAGGCCGATAGCCTAGTACCTACCTATGAACTTATGAACCAGACAAAAGTCCTGCTCTGCAATCTATTATCCAACCCTATTCCACAAATAGAGAGTTCATATCCAAGGATGTGCCTCTGCTTGCTATTTCTAAATCCTACAACTCAGCAGGTAACTACTGTGTTTCAAACGTATGGAATTCCATTCCTCTCAGAAACAAGTTAGCAACCTAAACTCATTTACCTGCAATAAAGTAGCCAGATTTGACACTAGCCGAAAGAAGAAGAAGAAGAAGATGTATTTTAAATCTCATCATTGCCTAGCCCTGAGGACACTAGGCTGGCTAGAATTTTCTAACCAACTTTTATTCTCTCAACTTCTAGTTATTCATTCTATCCTGAATAAACCTCCCACTCGCCCTAGTATCTCTGCTCTTATCTCCCTTTATACCACTCCTCAATCTCTCAGAAGCTCTGATCAACACCTTCTAGAAATCTACAAATCTAAAAAGTCGGTTGGACAGTATCTTTTCAGCTCTTCTATTGCTTTCCAATGGAACAAACTTCCATTACCCCTCAGTTATGTCTAATGTTTACAAATTTAAGAAAACACTAAAATTATACCTAAATAGTACCTGGTCTTGTCTCTGTAATCATCCAACCTGAACCCCCCTTACCTAGATCTACTTTCTTTCTGCTATACTCTAGTTGATTTCTGTTCCCTTATTATTTTTACTTTGAGTCTTATTCTTACTCTTACTTCTTCTTATATTGTTATATTCTTGTAAACGTTTTCTCATGTACTGTAACATTTTATTCTTACAGATGTTATATTGTCATATTCTTGTAAATACTTATCCATGTATTGTTACTGTTACATTTTTATTCTTACAGATTTAGTGGAGATTTTCTCTCTTGGCCTCCACTGAAAAAGGGCTATGCCCAGTTGGACCATCACGGTTAACAAATGTCAAATAAATAAATAAATAAATTTAAACCTAACCTAAAGCAGTGAGTAAATGCTAAGTATGTGGTCAAGCTCCTGCTCTTCTCCTGATTAAACTAACTTAGCTTAACTCATCCATACAGTTAGAAGTCACAAGCTACTACTTCTATTAACATCAAGGATCATACATCATGTAAATTCAACTTTCCATTTCCTCATACCACTCTGGTCTTTTTATCTCTCCACTTTTTTCAGAAGATATCCTTATACACTCTACCATTCTTCATCCTCCTCCTCATCCTCCTCTTACATATAACCCTTACAGTCTCTAACTTATTTTTCTCCTTTTTCCCCTTTCAGTATGCTTTCACTCATCTTTCCTAATTTTTTTTCTCTTTTTACCTTTTTCACCTCACCTGCCTTTTCTTACTGTCAGCCTACAAATCTGCATCACAGCTGTTTTTCAATAGTTTATATTCAGTAACCAATACTCCCTCGGTTTATTTTTTCACCTTATATTTTATAGTCCTCATTTTTTATCCTTGTAAGCACCATCATTTCAGTACTATAAGATATTTTCACATATTTGCATCATATTACATTGTTGTTTTAAAACTGCATTGCACAGCGTTACGTAATATGTCTTTCTTGCTTTTACACTTTATACTGTTTTCTTTCACGGATCTGTATTGTTGTATTCCTCTTAACAAATATAATCATTAATTGAGACTGTATTTTTATCCTGGAGCTTTTCTTCCTGGGACTCTGCTGGGAAGGATTCTTTTTGGTCCAGCTGGACTAACCTGTTAAATAAATCCAATAAATAAATTATTATTTTATACATTGTCTTTATACTTACTACCATCCTACATCCACACACATTTCTTATTTCATATTTTTCTACTTGTTTACATTTCCCAGGAAGAAATAGTTATTCATTCATCTATCCTCTAATTACTTGGTTATTCCAGGTCAGTACTGAAGTCTTTCCCAGCACTCATTGGGTACCTGCCAAAGAAACTAATCCCAGATGGGGTGCCACACATGAGATGCATATCTACAGGCAGCTTAGAGGATCAGTTCATTAATGGCATATCCCTGGGATGTGGGAGGAAACCAGACCACCCAGGGCAAATTCACATGGAACAGAGAGGATGTGCCAAATCTGCACAAAAAGTGCCACGCCTGAGAAGCAAATTGAAAAAATATATATATTTACAGTGAGGTAGTAGAACTAATTGATGTGCCACAGTGCCTTTCAAGACTAGTTGTTTTCTTTCAGAACCTTTCCCTTCACTCTGTGAAGTATGCAGTAATTTTACTAGCACAATTTTAAAAGGAAGATTTTACTTAGCGTTCCCAATTGTATCCATTGGTTCATTTTTAAAACATACAGGGCTTGTTCAGCCTTTAATTTTTGGTATTCTGCTCAAATAATTTGAACTTCTTAAAAATCAGGTCTAAAGCAATGCTGTTCTTTTAAAAAATTATAGTATAACTGGTTAAACACACAAATAGATGTCATAATTCCAAAATAAATGCATATTTTACTCATGGTTTATATTGTATTTAGTTAAGAACTGAAAGGCTGTATATTAAAATATAACTCATTATTAGGAGGACAGTTTATATTGTATGTCAACATCCATCTGGCCATCCGCATTTAAGTTCCATCTGACTCTTATAGTCATACTGTGAACAGGTGTTGCCATCCACAGACATTACTAGGCAAGCAGGTAATAGATGTAGATGGCCAGGCCTTCCTTATCTATCTCACACACACCCTGAATGACACATAGGAGCAATTTAGATTTGCCATTTCACCTATTGTATCTCTTTGGAAGGTGGAAGGAAACTGGAGTACACAGATGAAATTCATACGTACCCTGTCCAAATCATAGCTAGCTATAGGCCTCTAACTTTAACTCAAGATGCCCACTCCATCTATCTGAACCTCTTGAAATCTATCAAGATTCAACCCTTTACCCTGATCCTGGGTGACTTTAACTATCCAACCATAGATTGGAAGAAATACTCATGCTAAAACACAAATGCCCAGAGAGTCCTTGATTTTGTCAATGTAAATGCCTTGGACCAGTTGATTGACACCCCCCACAAGAGGTGAAAACATCTTAGACTTGATATTAGCCAACATGAGTAACCACTGCAGCATCCCTACAGTGTCATCATCCCTGGTAAGAGCTGACCACAAAGCAGTCACATTTGAAGTCAAATCCCCTGACCCCCCCCCCCCCACACCTAAGGTCAAACAAAAAAACTTCTGCAAAGCTGATTACAACCTCCTGAGGGAAGGTATAAACAGCTTCACAGCCCCCTCCCCCTCCATAGGAACTAGCACATATGTCCAAACCTACACCACTATATGAGCATTTATATAGCTGCATGGAATAAGGAATACCCAACAGGACAAAATCATCCTCCTCAAGGAAGACTAAACCTGTCTGGTGGACATCTGCAATAAATAAACTATAATAAAAGGACAAAAATTGCTGTCCAGGACTAAGAAGGAGCAGGTGCCTAATTGGAAGGAATCTCTACTTAGCTTGAACAAGCAAATAAGATAACTAGTGAAATCCTCCAAAGCAAACTTCGAATCCAAACTGGCCACATCTACTAAAGACAATCATAAGGCCTTCTTAACTTATGTCCACAGTTTCAAAGGAAGCACCTAGATCTGCTCAGAGTTGGTGGTCAAGGACACCACATACACAAATGCTGTAGATATACCCAACCTGCTGGCAGACAGGTTCAATGAAAACTTTACCCCTCTGCCCCCCCCCCCATCAGTAAAACAGGACATTCCCCAGTACCTGCCCCACTCCCCTTATCTCTAGGGAGCAAGTCATGACTGCCCTCTCAAAGGCAAAAAATACAGCCTCCATGGGACCCGATAACACCCTAGGCTGCATCCTATATGAACTCAGACAGGAACTTGCAGCACTATTAGGTACCCTATTCAACCAAAGCCTGAATACCAGCTTCATCCCAGCAGAGTGTAGGACAGCCACTGTCATCCCTTTGCACAACAATGGCGCATCCACCGATCCAGAAAATTATAGACCCATCAGCCTAACTAGCCTAATCTGCAAGGCCATGGAGCAGATTATAATAGACCTCAATAACAAGGACATTGTTAACCACCAGACACTCAATCCCACACAGTTTACTTTCATCAAGGGGAGTTCATACCTGTTAAATTTGGTCAACTTCTTTAAGACAGTCACCAAGGCCATGGACAAAGGGAACATCATGCACATCACCTAAGTTGACCTGGCCAAAGCCTTCAGTACTATTCCCCACTCAGGTAAAATAGATAAACTCTCTCAACTGGCATCAATCCATATGTTACCAGATGGGTAGCAAACTGGCTCACTGCCAAAGCCCACCTAGTCGAAATAGGGGCAGCCACCTCAAGCAGTAGACACATAATGAGCAGTGTACCCCAGGGATTGGTCTTGGGGCCTCTGCTGTTTAGGATATACTTTTCTGAGGTGCAGGCCAAAACCAGTAGGCTATGGCTGACCAGGTTTACAGATGACTTCAAGTTGGGTTCTGTCATCAATTCCCCTAGTGATGTGGACATCCTCCAAGAGGGTCTCACCCAAACAAATGACTGGTGCCAGAAACATGACCTCAAACTGAATGCCAACAAATGCATCATCATCCCTTTTGGGGAGAGTGATGTTCCCACAAATTATCACACTGATAATAAGGTCCTAAGAACACAGCCATGATGGACTTGGGCACACAGGTTGATAGCAAACTGACTTTTGACCACCATATTGCCTCTGTTGTATGGAAAGCTTTCTACATGGACTACCTCATTAGTAAGGGTATCTCATCCAGGGACAAGATGGTAATAACATCCCTGTATTCTTCCCTTATAAGACCCATTATTGAGTACAATGCCCCTTTTGGCATGTACGTCATAAAGCACATACAGCAGCTGGATAGACCACAGAGGTTCATCACCAATAGAATCCAGGGCCTCAAACATCTACCCTACACAGATAGACTCAAGGCCATGTCACCCTACTCAGTCTTGTACTGCCTCCTCAGAGATGGCCTCTGTCTGGCATACAAAGCAATCTCAGACCCCACCTTGATGGGACTGCTGCATATCCACAGATCAAGCTTCACTCGAGTAACCCATATGCACAACCTCAACCTGGTCTGTGACATCAATAGAACTTGTTGGCGGGACAGATTTGTGTCTCAGAGACTCCCCCTTTTGTGGAATAGACTGCCTCTCCATGTCAAGCAGAGTACCTCATTAACTCTTTTTAAGCACAACCTGGATAACTGGATGGGGAACAGAAAATACATCCCTGGGATACTACCTGCGTCCCTGCTGGACACTGACATAGGCTGCTGACTTGTTGGAACATGGGCTAAATTCTTGGATAGGCTTGTAAGGGCCTCAGGCCCAATAGGCTAGTAACTTCCTATGATTCTATGATTTTACACAAACACAGGGATGACATACAGACTCCACACAAGAGGCACCCAGCCAAGAACTGAACTGAGAACCTCTTTCTGTTAGGAGATAGTATGAGTGAGCATGCCACTACTCCACCCATAAAGGAGCATCGATGACATTAAAAAAGTACTACCAACAGAAAGATGCCATATTAGAATGGGTGACATGTACATGAGGTTTAGTCTTCAAAATTGCTTTTTTTTTTTAACTTCAGCATCAGTATAATTTCATTTTGATTTTAATTTGCAAGTAACTTGCAGGGAGCATTTTAAGTGAAATTTTTGCTAATTATATTGTTTTAAATCCCTAAAGTGCTCACAAGAGTAAATATTTTACTGTTGTTTCATTTAGGGAGAACAAGAAATGTCTGCACTAGATGCCAACAGAATATGACACTTCAAGTGGCTGTTAAAGTTTTGTATGCATTCTTTGCTATCCTAATCATAGCCGTGGTTGTGCTTTCATCATTAGGTAAGTAAATTCTGTTCCATTAGCATTAGTGTGCAGCACCCGAAGAACTGATATTTTAATGTAACTTTACTAAATGTTTTATTGAACACAGTACTGGAATGGAAAGAAAGGGATTGCAATATGACATATAAAACGATCAGAAGAGCTTACTTTAGCATAAGATATGTAAACATTTGTATGAATCTCAAAAAATATACATAATACATACCATAATTGTTATGTTTTAATTTACCATATATTCACTTCCATTTAGAATGTGTGGGAAGTCATTGGCACAAAATAAAAACTAAAAAAGGAATTCTTAAAATGATTTTCAGGTATCAGCATAAGACACACAGTCATCAAGGAAAGAGTTTCTCTGTTGGAAGTCAGAAAACTGTTTGCAGTTGTCAAATATCTTAATGACAGGTTATAAAAGCATGTAGTAGACAGTGCTTTCTAAGCAGTATTATTTTGAAAGAAGCACAATTAATAAAAAAGTCCCTTTATTCCTAGCCAGGCTGTCTTTGCCCTATGGAGCAAAGTAAATGCTATGAATTCATAATAATTTTTTGAGAACGAATAAGCTCTTCAGAGATTCTTGAAAAGCCTGGTAAATGTTTTTATTACATAAACATTCACGTGCATGCACACACCACCTCACACAGACGCACACACGCAAACATACAAATGCACAATAATACATTGTGAGCAATCTTTCTTTATTGTGTAACATTGAAAATCCTATATGACAATGCCAAGAAACATAAAACTGTATGACACTTGTAGGAAATATTAATTGATTTAAAATTCAATACAGATGTATATATGGAAACATTTATGGGCATAAATTCTCCAAGTAATTGAATATGAAATGCTATAAAACATCATTTCCTAGAGGATTCTGAAAGTTAAGTATTCATTTTTACTTCCCATGTTGTCTATGTTGATAAAGAAATGTAAGTTTACCTGTTAGAATAGCTTTTCTTCCTTTGATTAATAAGCTCATTAAATGAAGTATATATTTTGGTGGGATATTGCTTTAGTGGGATTTGCTAATACAGCTGAAGTTTATAATTCTCCAAATGTGTTTTTGTTTGGTAAATTAGAGTTTAACTCTAGGAAGTCAAATAAGACATTTGTTTCATCTATGCCAGTAACAGAACTGCAGAATATATCTAAACTCCCTTAAATGTCCTAGGATGGATTATGCAGGAGTATTATTCTGACATGGTCAGACCCTGCAATGTTTTATGTTTTATATACTTCTATACTGACCTTCTTATAAGGAATGAAAACCATACCAGAATCGTAAGAAAACATGTTTACTGTATTAGATGGCAATGAAGATTAAGGGAAAACTAAATAAAGAATTTACTTGGAATTAATGCTTTTCCATGTAGATTTCTCTCCTTGTGATTGACAAGCAGTACAGAAAGTGACATCAGACAGGAGCATATCAGGTAACTTGAACATTAGATGTGGGGGAGGTTTTGAAAATTTGTCTGGATAAATCTATCAAGGCAAGATACTCTATACCCTTTTTAATGTAGTACGTTTTAAAGCGTTTATTGTAGAAGTAACAACTGCAGTGTTATAAAACCACAAACATGGAGAGAAATGAATTTAGGTACTAGCTTGCGTTCTCTGTTACATAAAGACTTTCTCTGTCAAAGTTTAATTAGGACTGTACAAAAGTCAGGTAGCTATACCTACAGTCACTATGTTAGTGTTGATATTTGATTTAAAATGTAGTGTTTTTTCATAAAATAGAAATAAACTTGGAAATTGTCACTTGGAAAATTGTTGACATATAAAGGACAGTTTCAGTTATTATGGCATAGATATGGTATAGGAGGCACATTTTAGCATTATTTCATTGACATGAAGCTACACATCTTACAGGAATACTATTTGAGCATGAATTTCTGGATGTCAGGAATTATAAATTGCATATGTCAGGTATAAGTGAGCACATGCATACATCCTGTGATGCACTAGTGCTGGGTCCAGGCTTAGGTACCCTGCCTTGTACACTTTGAATGCTGAGATAGACTTCATCTCACCTGTAATGTTGAATGAATGGATAACATGTAAATATACTGTGTTGTGTTCTTTCAAGGCTTGTTTATCAGTGCTGCACTATTTTGTCCAGATCATCATAGTGTACCCGTCTTTGGATGTGTGAATGGAATATGTATTAGCTAACTATACTGAGTATTGTATGATTTTTCTGCTCATGACATTTGAAATACTATTACTATAGGTACACAAGTTTCTCTGTACTCTAATGTTGTATAACAGTTTTTATGTAAGCAGTTACAACTTGTTTCTGAATGGGACATAATTTGGTATTGCATGCTGCCTTGATTAAATCTCTCACTGTACATTATTTGACATATATACTATAGATGTATATATATATATATATATATATATATATATATATATATATATATATATGTGGGTCTACTTTAGATCACTGAAATCCCATTTCACTGACTTTCATTTCACTGAGACCAACTCACCTAAATTTCACAACACTGACAACTCATTTCACTGAATCAAATTTCACCGACAGCTTACAATGATAAATTTCAAAAGACAAAATGACAAACCATAGACAAACACACTCACAAAACTAATGACTACTTATTTCCACAACTTAAAAACTACTTACTTATCCTCTTAACAGAAACCAGACAATATAAAATCAAACTAAGTGGGGGATTACGCCCCCACAACCCCCAATGTGGGGGGCTGTGCCCCCCACCCCAACTATATATACTAACTCCAGAATTGCACGACAGTGGGGAAAAGAGCATATACCTTTTACTTGCCTAACAGTATTCTACACACTGCCACTACTGCTGGGAAGTCTATAGCTTATAATTCAGTGAAATGAGATTCAGTGAAATGAATTTTTTCAGTATTTTGAAAATTAGGTGATTTGGTCTCAGTGAAATGAAAAATCTAGTCTAATTGGCTTCACAACACATTATTGTTGTCCTCACCCCTCTCTCGGGGGTTTAAGTGTCCATATATACTTCCAAATTCAGTTTATATGCACAGCTGTTGCTGTAGAAGAAATGGACAGCTATGGACCTTCCGTACACCCATCCTGCACATCCCTAGCTACTTTCCCTATTGTCTTTCCCTCTTTGTGTCCCCTTTCCCCACTTTCCTATCACCCCTTTTTTCTTTTCTTTTAAAAAAATTAGAGTGGGGTAAGCGGGAGTAAGCACTTTTAAGCAGTAGTAAGTGTGATTAAGCCTGTTTGCATGGCGGTAAGCAATGCCTACACAGAATAAGCAATTGTCTGGCTACATGTCTGCAAACATATTTAACCAGAAGTTAGCATTGCTTACCGCCATGAAAACCCATGCAAACCTGCTTAAAGCTGGTCAAAATTGCATTAACCACTCTGTATCCAACAGTCCTTGTTCTGCCTAGCAACAAAATAAACAGCACTTGCAGGTCTTGAACCCAAGACCCTGTACACTATAGTCACAGCAGTTAACCACTAAGCCATCAAAGCTGTGAAGATGTCTGTTGTTTTTCAAATATATTATTCAGTACACATACTGAATAGTAGTGAACAACTGCTCTGACTAGTACAATTCTTTAGTACTTGTAAGTGAAAAAGGTGTTGAATCAGTCATGTTCTTATATGTAAATATACACATATCAGACTAATATGGTGGGATATATCTGAAAAGGTATACACAACACTCATGTTTACATATGTTTATACATATGATTTATATATATATATATATATATATATATATATATATATATATATATATATATATATATATGTATATAAAACATAGGCCCATGGCTTGTAGTGGAGTCATACCTCAGCACCATAACTCTCAACCTCTTAGTGCAAGGGAACGTAATGTATGTATTGCAGTTATAAATGTAGAATGTTGCTACAGTGACAGGGGTTGTGTCAACATACATGTTGTGAAGGAAGGCTCTTCTGAAACTGACATGTACACCATCAGTTACTGACAAGCAACATAAAATCATCATAGTAAAGTACCACACAAATCACAGTAGTGACCCTATGGAATATAGAAGCAATAAGAGCAATAAACATGGACAGTCTGAAACAATCTGGTCAGTCAGGTGGTATACACAGAACAGGCGGTAGAGGAGTGTAACAGCATGGGGTAAAATATACTAGTGTGAAAGTGCATACTCACAACCAATCTTAACACAGTCACAGTCACATAATAGTAAGCCTAAGTAATAGTACAGTTGATGGCCTGTGTGAACAAAAGTCATCATCATGTTTGTCACTCACACACTAACCCTACATATACTGGCCCAATTCACAGTGTAGTCTGATGCCTGACTGTGGTATGGGACATGTCTCAGTCTGGCCCTACAAACATATAGACTGATAGGGTATCAGACACTGGAGCAGCATGCACTGTCAAATAGAACAGGACCCAAGAACACTGACATCTACCCCAGTCTATACACAGGCCAAATAACAAGATCACAATACACTGCTACATAATAGAGACACTCTGTCAACAATCACCATAAGTGCACAGACCTCACTACTGTACAGACTACCACAGAATGTCCAGGTTTTGTCCACAACTATTAGGTCTCCTATACATTACATGTCAGGCATTCTGATATATCACCAGCTCGATATCAGGAATTATGTCATTAAATAATGGTACACTGTACATATCCTCCTCTTACTGTATGACATATGAACAAAGGGTGACAGAATTGGGGACAGAGGCACAAACACAGGGCCAATATTGACATATTGCAGTTATAAACTGAGAACATTGCTGGTGTAACAGGGTTTATTGTGACATATCTCTTTTGAGGGATATGAAGTCAGTAACACACATGGATGTTACCATTTCCCAAGTACAGTAATCAGAGTATGCTACTGCATTTATGAAGAAAGAAAATGTGTGAGTAACAAACCAAATCTCAGGCTCCAAACTCTGGCTAGACTGCAGATAGCCCTACAGCTGAGAGTTTTCTCAACCACATAACACTGTCATGCCAGACTTTAAATCATGCAGAACAGCCATAACCACACAAACCCTGTTAAACCAACATTACTTCAAATGTAGAACAGTAATACTTACATTCTGTCCCCATGTCTGGAACATCCCCCTCCAGTTTTTTTGGCCTGTCTCCACAGTGTTTGTTTTAAGAGGTAGTTCCAAATACCCTCTGTGATGCTGTTTGTCACATACCCGCATGGAGTCCTGCTCACAGTGTGGGAGAAGGGTCAACACCCACTTGCACTGCTTACTTATAGGGGTGTGTTTCCATGCAATTGGCTATAGGGATGAAACCACAGGTATTTCACATTCAAATAGCAAGTGGAAGACTCCAATTCTTGCACAGGCCATCAGCTGATCATGAACATTACCTATCAAAGTCAAGCTGCTGCCTATGCAAAACAGATTAATTTTTCCACATCTAACAGAGAGGAGGTGAGAGAGAGACAGAGGGAAAGAAAGACAGGAAGAGAGAAAGAGCCAAGTGTGTTTGTGTATGATCTGTGGGTAGAGAGAGGTCTCTGGGTATTATAATGGTTGCTTATATATAAATGTATGTCTGTGTATTGTCTACAATAACTTCTACTGTGTTTGGCAGCTGTTGGCCTTGTAATGTGACATTGGGACATATGGGTTCTCAATATGAAAATGCAGCAAAACCCACCCTCCAATTGATCCTGTTATTTATGCAATCACACCAACACCCACCCAGGATACTGATGACCCCCCCACACACACACAAACACACTTGCCAGTACTGTGTTTCAAACCCCTACCTAGCTATGTATTGGCACTATAATTTTACGCAGCTATTGCCAGCACCACAGAGATTATATGTTACAGAGCTGTCCAAAAGTATCGTTGAAGGTGAGTGACATCAACTGCATTACTCAAAGGAAGGGTGAGAGAAGTGCAGTAAGTGTGAATGACCACAAAAGCAGGTGTCAACAAAGACTCACACATACACATTTTCACAGTTGCCAGGACCAGGATTAGAACTCATACCTAACTAGTTTGGTATTATGCAGTTATCGCAAGTGCCACACCATTTATATGTTGGAGAGCTGACCAAAGGCATCTTTGAAGGTGAGTGACATCAGCTGCAGTGCTCAAAGGAGGAGTGAGGGAAGTGCAGTAAGGGTGAATGACCACAAAAGCAAGCGTCAACAAAGACTCACACATACACATTTTCACAGTTGCCAGGACCAGGATTAGAACTCCTACCTAACTAGTTTGGTATTATGCAGTTATCGCAAGCGCCACACCAGTTATATGTTGGAGAGCTGTCCAAAGGCATCTTTGAAGGTGAGTGACATCAGCTGCAATGCTCAAAGGAGGGGTGAGTGAAGTGCAGTAAGGGTGAATGACACAAAAGCAGGCATCAAAAAAGACTCACACACTCTCACACATTTTCACCGTTGCCAAGGCCAGGATTAGAACTCCTGCCTAACTAGTTTACTACACTATGGCATTACGCAGTTATGACAAGTGCCACACAATATGTTGGACAGCTGTCCAAAGGCATCTTTGAAGGTGAGTGACATCAGCTGTAGTGCTCAAAGGAGGGGTGAGGGAAGTGCATCAAGTGTGAATGACCACAAAAGCAAGACTCACACACTCTCACACACATTTTCACAGTTGCTAGGACCAGGATTAGAACTCCTACTTAACCAGTTTGCTACACTATGGCATTACTCAGTTATCGCAAGTGCCACACCTGTTATATGTTGGAGAGTCATCCAAAGGCATCTTTGAAGGTGAGTGACATCAGCTGCAGTGCTCAAAGGAGAGGTGAGGGAAGTGCAGTAAGTGTGAATGCCCACAAATGCAGGTGTCAGCAAAGTCTCACACACAAACTTTCACAGTTGCCAGGACCAGGACTAGAACTCCTACCTAACTAGTTTGTTGCCCTATGGTATTATACAGTTATCGCAAGTGCCAGAAAGTATATAGGACTGAGATTTGGCCAAAGGGTTATTTCAAGGTGACTGACATCAACAGGAGTGATAACATGGGCAATGGAAAGTGCAGTGTGTGTGAATGGGCCATCAATCATTCCTCTGGAAACACACACACACACACACACACACACACACACACACACACACACACACACACACACACACACACACAGACACACATTCACACACAACATTACATTTGACAGGACTGAGTATACAAATGCTTCATGAATACTGTTTTTTACTATTGTGTTACACAGTTATCACAAGCACCACAGACACTATAAGGCTGAGGGCTACCACAAGGAATGTCTACAGTGATTGACATCTGCACATCATGCGATATTGGCCAATTGGATGTGTAGTGGGTGGGACAGGCCTTATAATGGATTTTTATCTGTCACTGTTTGTCTCTCTCTTCCCCACATCTCTGTGTGTGTATATTTGACATATTATAGTGTGTCAGACATGGGCTTCATTTCTCTAAGTGTAGGAGCATGCCCAGTATGACCTTCTGTATTGAGTGTGTGAATCCATTCTAGGTAGGGTTGTACTCCAGTCCAGTGTTTGGTATTCTCAACCTACAGATCGATACCTGTTTCTGCAGGATATCTGTAGATAGGTTAACAATATGGAGTCACAATGGGTGACAGATAGGGGATACTATAACTATTGCTGTCTATGCTGCTTGTGTTACATGGCTGGTATTAGCAGAGATATTCAGACATATGTACTGTTTTACACTGTGATGTATTATGTCATTGACTGCTGACAGATATAAATTATTTGCTCACAGTTATTTACTGGGAAATACAAGATGAATGAAGCTGAGGCCAGTATTGTGGACTGCAGCCTACACATTCTTGCACACTCCTGCCATTTTGGAGGGGTAGCTACAGACACCTGCTGAAGGGTCTGTGTAAATGGTCCAGCACCTTGGTAGTATGGTGGCTGAGGATCCCCTTGTTGTACATATATCAGCTTAACAGAATGGCCATATCCTGCTGTGGCCATACCTCTCAGCTGTACATATTCACCCAGGTTACTCAGAGGTAGAGCTCATATATCTGGTCAGTTCCCCTTCACATTGTGGTTTATGAGAATGTTTGTAACCACCCATTACTGGGTTTGCAGGCAGGGGGAGTATGCGCACACATCAGAGTTTCAGACTTCACACACTCCATGACGTCCATGCAGCTACACTCCCTCAATCTGTTAATCTATCCTCATGCTAACATTATGCAAGCGATATCTGGGAAGTATCCCTATAGTTGGCCCTTCATCCCAGCAGTATTTATGGATTGGTCCCCAGTTCATGCAGTAGGACATGGGGTCATGCTACTGGGATTTGTCAATATGGCCTTGTATTTGTGTTCTGTTGACTGTGTTAGTTTGTTATTTGGGACCCAATGAGATACCATATATTGGCACTATGGGTGAGCACTGTAGGCCATTTGGTAGTAATGCAGGCCATCTGTAGCAGGCCAGTGCATTCTGGCACTCCTACATTCCCAGGCTGTGAGCCAGTGGATTCACCTGGGGTGAAAGGGTAAGTGTTTGAGGTGTTAATGGCAATAGTTCCTGTACATATTGACCCATTGGTCTGGATGCATGCAGGGTGCTGCTTACAGCTAGGGATACACCTGCATAAGACATCTCTTTAGCATGCTGCATTCTGTGGGTATTCCCATACAGAAGTGAGGTCATACTGTACTCATTCCCAACAGCTAGGATATGACCTGTGATAAACCTGTGGCTGTTGGTGGAGTGAGCTGAGTGCATGTGTGATATGGAAGCTACTTGCAGCTGACTCACAGATATACCTGGGACATTCCCCTTATGCTGCCTTGTGCAGGGACATAGGCAGTCTCTCATTACTTCATAACTGTACCTTTCACGGACTGCCAGTGATTGTCCAGACTACATCAGCATTCCATACTACACAGACAACTAATGTGCCGCTAACCTGTATGTACAATTCCAAAGTTGTGTGCAGTTGACAGTTACATTTTATGCACTCTGTCTAGGGTACTTCCACCTGTGTACTGTGTTTATGTATGGGCCCACATTCATGGCATGTCCATCTTTCAGACAGTGACAGATATTGACATCTGGCCAGTGAGTATGGATGACTACTGACATGGGTATTGCTGAGTGGCATTGTGGTTGGCACTGCAGTTGGAACATGGTCTTGTCATCCACAGTACTGCCCATAGGCCACCAACACACAGCCCTCCATGCCTATAAGCTGACCATTTCCACTCAGTATTGAACACACGACAACCTAACACATGGACCCCTGCATATTGTGCACATGCAACAATCTATCCTGTAGATTGGGCCAGCTCGGGTAATCTGTGATCCACTGTTATTACACCTCACACTTACATGTTACTGCAGTTCTACATGGGATGGGGTGGCACAACTGATGACTTTAAACATTTGCTATGACTGTACTGTTATTTCGGGTACTCTGTTGGCTTCCATTTCATTTTGTATTCTGACCTATCATGCAGACTGGAGGCATATTAATAGGATACAGATCTTAGGTTTTATTGACCTACATTTCAGTTTCAAACTTCTTACTGTTCAGAACTGACATACAACTGCCGGACCTGTTGTAGTCTGTCTGTGTAGGTCTGGAGGGGGGCTGTTAACCATTTCCACCAATTGGAGGCCTTAGCCCAGCCTTTTTTATGGTCATGTACACCTGTCCTGCTGGCTGAGGCTGATGGTGGGTATGTGAACCGTACTGACAAGCATGTGTGTGTCCTATAGACACACATTTGGGCAACTACATGTACTGCAGTGGGATTTGTCACCTTATCTAGTACTGCCTAGTATGTTGACAGCAGTATTTGTTATGGATTCCATGCTGCCCATATAGGTGTCCACTATCTGCTGTCATCCCATTCATCCAACCGATTCCCTTGCATGCTCAATCCATACTATAGATACAACTATCAGAAGATAATATCCCATTCAGCAATTGATAGGAAGACTGACTTACCTTGTGTCTGTTCCAGTATTGAGGATGGTGCTGGAGGGCTGACTATGTTGGATGCACATAGTACACTCCCTATACATGGTAAAGCACAGGTAGTATCATGGTTGGCATCCCTTTTACTGTATGTGTGAGTCAGAGAGAGGTGTCATTCCCTAGGTCCCTACCTTGTCAGTTATGTGCTATGAGCTGTCTCTTTGCCAAGGCCTGGGCATACTGGGCATGCCTCCTTCTGCCTACATGGGCAGGCTCAGGTAGTTCCTCCACTGAGTCACTCTGTGCCTGTGATGGCCTTGGCAATGGTGGGGGGGGGGTTGTGTGGCCCTGCCCCATGCTGTTCCTGCTGCAGCTGTTTCTGCAGGATCATATTGTGTATCATGGCACATACTGTGAACATTTGTGTACATGTAGCTGAAAAGTATGCAAGGCTCCACCGGATATGTCCAGGCAGTGGAACCGTGACTTGAGCATCCCAAACACATGCTCTATTATGATTCTGGTTTGTGCGTGTGCCTCATTATAGAGTTCTTGTTCAGGTGTGTGTGCATTTCTGAGGGGTGTCATCAGCCATGGCTCCAGTGCGTAACCAGCATCCCACACTAGGTGGTCATATGGGATGTCCCCACTTGTAAATGACTGGTACAGCTGTGTCATATGCCAGATGTGGGACTCATGATAGCTTCCAGGTCTGCCAGCACACACATTCAAGATAATGCCCTGGTCATCGCACATGACCTGGCAGTTGATGGAGGGGAAGCCCTTGCAGTTTATGTAGACCCTACCCCACTCTCCAGATGGTGATTTGAAGGGTATATGCATGCAATCTATAGCACCCACTACCTCAGGGTATTCTGCTATTTGGTGGAAGAGATGCATATTGCTTGTCAACACCTCATAGGTGTTGAGGAAATATATGTGCTCACCGGCATCTGCTGACATGGCATCCAGGAACTGGTGGAGTACCCTGGATGCTAATGCCTGTGAGATCACCATGATATCGCCAGTTGGCCTTTGGAATGTACCTGTGGCTAGTATTCTTAAGCCTACACATACCTTGGTAGCCACTGGGATGGGTTCCCCTAAGCTGGTTCTGTGTGTGAGGCGTAGCCGGTACAGCTCAACAATTTGCTGTAGAATGTCCCTGTCCACTCTATAGCACTCCACTATCTTCAGATCATGTAGCCCCTGGTAGGTTACCCTGGGTCTGTACAGTCTTCTCCTTCTCCTCACTGTGGGTTGATCATCAGCATTCACATCCTCACCACCTTCAGCCTTTTGCACATATTGATGTATGAGAGCGACTGCAGCCCCTTACATTTTGTTAGCTTTGTCAGGTAAAACTTCCCCGTCTGAGTACACCAGTGGTGTAGAGTTTGTGGGAAAAACCAGACTGGAAGGTGTTTGCATAGTTTGTAGTAGTGTGCTATGCTGTTCCATGTGTAATTGGCTGATTCTGATACATTTCACCTTCCAGCTATGTTAGTTCTCTTTGATTGCCTTCCTACTGCTGTTTCCCCAAAAACCAGTCTGAAAGTTGTTTGCATAGTTTATAGTAGTGTGCTGAGCTGCTGCATGTGTATTTGGCTGATTCTGATACATTCCACCTGACATCTATACTAGTTCTCCTTGTTTGCCTTCCTACTGCTGTTTTCCCATCCCATTGGCTTCCTGTTTAAGCCCAGAGGTGCGCCGCACATACCCAGTGCTCAGATGTGAACTGAGCTGCTATTTCCTGTTTTTTTTTTTTTTGTTTAAAACCCAGTGCGTGCCGCACACACCCATTTAGGCTATGTACACAGTGCTCAGGAACATCTGACACACACCCTTCCTTTGCTGTGCTTAGCTAAGGGCAAACATGAGCCACAGAGCTCCAATGAGCTTACAGCAAGCATGACACATCCCCTTATGAAGTCATTCAGCTCTTAGACTTGCACTGTCATATTGCTGCACCTTCACAGTTGGGTGAAAACTAACACCGAGAGGAAATCTGATTCAGTATCAATCCCCTCATTTGCATAAAACAGAATGCTAATTCATAGTTACCACACTCACACTCAGCCTTCCCCCTTAGCAACCACTACTCCCTGGTATTGTTGTCTTATGCATGCCATTGACTATCATGGCAAAATGCGGATTTGGGTTTAAAAGCTTATTTCCAACTTTTTTCTTATTTTCGGATTGATCCCATTTGCGCACGGCTACCCTACACTTAAGCAGCCGAAATTGACCAAAAAAAATGAAAGTTATTTTTTATAATTTTGCAACTATTTATCATGTCAATGGCCATACATTTAGCCATTGGCATGCCTACTCCATTGAATACATGCTTTCTTTGGAGCTGTCATGCCTCCGTTTTGTAATTTGCAGAAATGTATTCGGTTAGTAACCAAATACATTTCTGCAGGTTACACTATTCCTGCACAGATGCCTGCCTGATTCCTGGATCACTAATTCACCTCATTTGCATGGTTTTCACCTGAAAATGGGGTAATTCGCATATAGCAGTGGTGTCCATGCAGGAATAGTGTAGGAACGCTCTTGCACGTACTGGCAGCTCATTCCTGGATCACTCGTCAGCCATATTGCATGCAGCAGCTCTTGCACTATTCCTGCACACCGTGCAGAGCTTGCTGAATCCTGGGGATGGTTTACAGCAGCAGAGAGTACCCCCAGCAGTCCAAGGTTTCAATACCTTCCACAGGCACAGAGATTTCTGAACTTTGTAAACACAAACACCCTTGACTAAATATTGAATGCACCCATTAGAGGCTCAAACATACTGGACCTCGTGCTCACAAATATGGGAGAACGCTGCCTCCCCCATCTCCAATGTCTCATCCTCCCTGGTAATTACTGACCACAAATCTGTCTCCTTAGAAATCAAAATCAACTCTGTAACCCCAGTAAAACCAGTAACAGTCAGGAACTATTCCAAGGCAAACTACCTTTTATTAAGTAATGGTTTCTCAAAATGCAATGCCCCTTCAAACCCCCAAGAACACAGCAAGCTATGCTAAAGCCCTGAACAACTAAGTCAATGGCTGCATAGAGGCTTCTGTACCTACCAGAATAAGCCCAGAACTAGCCTCAGAATCAAATTGCCCTGGTGGCATCCAAAATTAAACAGGATATACAACAATAGGAAAAAAAGTATGTCACAAATCAGGAAGGGTAATTCCCACAGTGATAAAAAAACTCTCTCATCAAATGAAATAGACAACTAAGAGAGCTAATTAGGTCAAACAAAGTAAACTTTGAGGTTGACAGCCTCCTAATAAAAGACAACAGTAAGGCCTTCATCAGCTATGTCAGAAACCTCAAGGGCAGCACACAGCAATGTGCCTAACTGGTGGTTAACAGTGCCACATTCACCAAGCCTGGTGATATAGTGAATCTGTTAGCAGATAAATTCAGTTCCAACTTTACTACCCCACCCCCACCTATCCCCCAAGAAAGACATAATCAGGCATAATCCCCCAACTCTAACTAGGGAGTATGTACTGGCTGCACTCCCTAAAACCAAGAACACAGCCTCAGTTGGTCCTGATCACATCCCAGACTGCCTCCTGCCAGTCTAAATTATGACTTATCAGGACCCACAGAGTCACTATTTAACTATAGTCTTATAACAGGCTTTGTGCCACAACAGTGGAGAACTGCAACTGTCATTCCCATTCATAAGGGAGGACCTTCAACACATCCAAGAAACTACATTAATTTGCCTAGCCTTATTTGCAAAACCGTGGAAAGAATTATCATGCAAATGATCACCAAGAACACAGGAAACTCCCAGACACTAGATCCTTCCCATGTTGGCTTTGTCAAAGGAATGTCTTGCTTAGTGAACCTGGTGGACTTCTTTGAAAAGGTCACCAAGGCAATAAATGAGGTGAAAGCAGTGCATACTGCTTACCTAGATCTGGCTAAAACATTTGATGCAATGCTTCACTTAGGCATTGTCAACAAATTTATGGAACTAGGCATCAACCACTTTATGATGCACTGGATTGCTAGCAGGCTGTCGCTAGGACCCAAGAGGTTAGGTTTGGTGTAACCACCTCCACAAAGAGATCAGTCACCAATGGAGTCCCTCAGTCCTCTGTCTTGGGCCCACTCATCTTTGACATCTACATCTCAGATATCAAAGACAATGTCAAAGACATCTGGCTGGTCAGGTTCACAGATGATTTTATAAAACCACCAACATGAAAAAAGTGAAAAGAGAAAAATGACTAGCCAGTAAATCCACCAGAATTTATTTAAAACTATAGAAACTGTTCTCTAACATCTTGGCTAAACACAAAAGCCTTCAAGGAGTCAACCCCAAGACAAGAATACCCTTCAGGAAGGACTAACATAGACAAATGCTTGGTGCCAAAGCCATGACTTAATACCAAGAAATGCATTATAGATTATAGTATCTTTTGGGAAGATGACCACCCCAAAATGTTGATTCAATAGTCAGGGAACTTATAAGTAAAGGAATAGCATCTAGGTCCAGAGATGTCATTGTACCACTGTATTCATCATTCATCAAACTCATCATAGAATATAATGCCTCCTTTGGTATATACCTGACCAGACATATACAGCAACTGGTATGTCCACAAAGGTTCCTTACAAAAAGAATATAGTGAGTAAACAAAATGTCTTATGCTTATCTACTCAAAGCCTTGTCTCTTTACTTGGTATCATACAGACTTCTGAGAGGTGATATTTGCCTGGCATACAAGGCATCCCTGGAGTCTGTTTTGATGAACCTTTTGCACATCTGCAAAACAAACAGCATATATTTTGCTTTTAACATAAATAGGACATGTTGGAGAGATAGATATGTTTCTCAGAGAATTCCCATTCTCTGGAACAGGCTTCCCACCCATGTGAAGCAGAGTCCCTCCCTAACCCTATCTAAGCACAACTTGGGCCAACATATGGGTAATTATAAATTCACTCCTGGTCTGGCACATATGCCTGTGGAGGAAAGAGGCAGTCAATAAAGCACTCTCTATATAAACTAAAATTGTGGATCACAAATGGATTGCATGGCTAGGCTTATAAGGGCCCTAGTGGTCATTAGCCCTTGAACTTATGTATTATATTGAATTTTTTTTTGTAGAAAAATGTAGAATAAGATGGAAGTTGAGCATATTATAAAAGAAAATGAAAATCTAGCTGACTCCATTTTAACAGGCCTGCCTGAACACAATGGTGCACCAAAAAATATACAGGAATTATGGTTAGGAACTATTGGGGTATCATAAGAAGTTATTCAGTGTACGCTATAACAACTTGAACTTAAAGTACTCCAGTATAGACGGAAAATGAATGATGATGGAAGAGCAGGTCACGAGTTTCTAAATTATTACTATGACACTATCTTTCCACTGTGACAAAAAGTCAAGAAATATAAGGTAAGTCAGTCGAGTCTTATGGACAAATGTTATCTGTTAAACAACAGCTGGTGTTATTGGAAGATAAAGCCAAATGATGGATTGTCAAAAGGAGAACATGGTCTTGATTGTCTGAATGCTGTGAAGCAGAAAATGGTTTACTCCCAAATCCTGTGCAGAAGAAAATGGTTAACTCCAGACATGATGCAGAACTGTATGCACTTTTGGATAATATACACAGACAATGGAAATAGTATTGGTAGGCCCAGAGGAGTACACCAAACAGAGTTAGTAGGATATTGGTGTTTAATTATGAGGAAGTGTTTACAATGCTTGGCGGGTATTACCTGTTGAAGAGAAAAAGAAAGGGCATGACATAATATAGGTACCTCGGATTTTAAAGTTGGAGAATAAAAGACCTGGAATGGGAAGGATGAGGTGGTCACAAATCGTAAACACGATATTCAGTCTTCAAGGTACAGCTGGGTAGGGAATAACTCAATGAATGGTTCAAAAATCATGGGCTAAATAAAAGAGTGGAGGAGGATGGCAGTAGTTGCAGATGCTAGTTATATCACACAACACACAAACAGTGAAAACAGATCTCACAACACACAAACAGTGACAACAGATCACTGTCCTTCTCCTGTCAGCATGGGTATATGTACTGCCATTCTGAATATCTTGGAATGTCCCCGATAAAATTTCTTTCTGTTGGGGCATACATTTCCATTCTGCTGTAATGTGATGGTAATACCTTTGATAATTTCTCCATTTAAATCATTGGGCAGTTTAACAAATGACAATTTGGAGAAATACAAAGGGAGGAAAAACATCAACACAGTTCAAAAACAAGGAGTTTATTCAGTCTCTGCTGGGCAACATAAACCAACACCCAGATCCCAGTAGTTACACTAGATGTCTACACTGTAGAAAGCAGTATTAGGAAGTAATTTATGGATAGCTGCATCTAAAAAGTAAAATGTTTAAAACATACCCCCTGATTTACTAATCTTCCATGCAAGACTAGCTTAGTCCTGCATGGAAGTGGCCATTTAGGAGCAGGATGGCAGTGCACCATTCATATTAATGAGGAGCATTGTCTGAGCTCCTAATCTTACACGGAGTGTGTAAGAGTGCAGGGTGCATGTCTAAGAGCAGAGCTCTCAGAATATACATGCCCCCACAATGAAGAACAGCAGAAAGGCCTAAGAAATGAGCAAGACTGCTCATAGATGTCCACATATCCCCACCAACATACCCCTTGTGTACAGTAGCAAGTAAATACAAATAAAATGAACAAACCCTTTTTTTTTAATTAAAATTCCGATTAATGCTAATCGTAGGTGTGCGGGTGTGCCCATCGTTTAGCCACAGCTAATGCAGCTTAAATGGCTGAAGAGGATAACAAGGAAGATATACACAAATGAAGCAGCATAGCAATAGTGTAGTGAGCAGAGCATTCACCTTATGAACAGACATTCCCGGTTCGAGTCCCACTACAGCACATTCCATTTTCCATGGCAAAGCACATTATGACCAATATTTTTGTTGCATAACCCCCTAAATAACATATATTTGTGAAATGGAGTGCTGCATTAAATGCACATGTGAGGTGTCAGTGTCATAATGAATAAAGCACTAATAAGCAAGTTTAAGCACCAATAAGCTGTAGCAAGCATATGCAAGCATTAGTAAGCAGGTTTAAGCCCGTTTGCATGGGGGTAAGCAATGTGCACACAGGTTAAGCAATTTGGAATCTAACTCTCTGTGAGCATCATTAATCGGAGGTTAGCAGTGCTTACCCTCATGCAAACCTGTGCAAACCCGCGCAAACCCGCTTACAACTGGTCAAAAGTGCCTTAATCACTCTGTATCCAACAGCCTTTGTTCTGCCCACAACAAAATAAACAGCATTGCAGGTCTTGAACCCAGGACCCTATACACTATAGTCACAGTAGTTAACCACCAAGCCATCACAGCAGTGCAAACAAATGAGGTATCAGCAAACAAGTCTTCACTATAGTAAAATGAAACTGAACCTGTGAAAGGAATCAGTATACAGACATATGTTCCATAACCCACTACATAACATAAATATGTGAACTGGAGTACAGCAGTAATACCAAAAGTGAGGTGTAATTGTAATAGAGTGTTGAAGTCCCCAATAAAACACAAGGACCCCATACTGTGTATGTACACATGAATCATGGATACCAGGCATACATATAAGATGTAATGAATAATAAATCAATGCCAAAAAGAAAATATAATGCAAAGTCAAATGTAAGCAATGCTAAGCATTGCACAGACCAGCTTAGGAGGTGTAAGCAATGTGTAGGCCAGCTAACTCAATGTGCCCAGTGTTATATCCCTTTAAACAATGGCAACCTTAGGTAAGCAGGTTTGCCCATAGCTTAGCCTTTTCAAAACTGGCCAATCACAAAAAAGTGCTGGAAATTGGCCTTACTTAAACCCAAGAGGCGGGAACACATCTCATGACTGGTTGTAGCTTCCCTTGCAGGCACCATGTCAGGAAGGGGAGAGGGTGTGCACTTTTGGGAGCAGTGCTGATACATCCAGGAGTCCAGAGTCATGGCAGGACTCCTTGTCAATGACCATGAGCAGAGACTGCTGCAGGGCCAGTACCAGAGCTCCCAATATAAGGTGGATGCCTGGGATCATCTCGCCCGTGACCTCGCCAGTGCCACTGGCATACCCTGAACCGGTGAGCAGGTCAGGCATCACTGTGCTGACCTGAAGCAGTGTAAGGGGGTCCTCTTGGAGCAGTGGATCTAAGAGGCTAGAATGGCAGGGGATGTCCCAGCTGTGTGTAAGTATCACCCCACTATGTGTGTAATAATTGCCAGCTCATGTATATCATGGATAGGTATGGCTAAATATTCCTCTTATGTCCTCCACAGCTGCAATTGAGTGGGCCGTGAACCAGGAGGCCCATGGCAGTCGCCTGGAGAGGTTGCAACGCAAGGCAGGTCAGTAATACTCTTGCATGCACTGTCATAGGAAATAAATCTAAAAGTATTAGCAAATACATTTCCTGTTTAAAACCTGTATTGTTTAAGGCAAGTATCGCATACCCCGGAGAATATGGCATGAAGAGACTCATATAGTATGTACATAAATAAAAGCGTAATAGCCTAACAATAAAGGTCTAACTACTGGAATGCATGTGTATACTCTGGTATCATATGGTAATGTAGATTTGCATTCACATAATAGTACTGTTGTATTAAGCACTGTTACCCACACTGTACACCATAAATAGAATGTGTAGGAATGCCTGTATATGACTGGTATAATCCCCAGAGGCCATTTAGTACAACTGAGAGACATATAGACAGAAAACAGGGAAAAGGCAGACAACAAAATCTGAATAGCACATGCAACTGAGATGTGAGCTGTTATTTTTTTAGCACACACAGCCATGGTTTGGATCCTGCCAGTGGTAGTAGTCTGTGTACAGAATCATACCCCACAACTGTCCAGATATGTCCAGAATGTCCAGTAAAGTGGCCCATATCAGTTGCCTGTCAACCTGTCCCCCTGGGAAATCAGTGGGATGATCCCAGATATACAGGCAAAAAACAGGAAATACAACTGATTGACACACATCTATGAGAACAAAGCTGGCACACTAGCAACTCCCCAAAACCTTATGAGACTAAGAAGCCACATATGTCCACTTTACACCTCCATCTTGTCAAGCTGTGGCCAGAGTGTGTACAGTAACAGAGTGAGATGTATGTGCATAATAGTAATGTGGAATCTGGTACTGTGTGTGGCAACATTCAGGTAGTGCTAACAAACATTTCTCCCACAGGTCTATCAGATACCAACACTGTGCCCAGAAATACAAGAATGATACCCTGTACTGGTACTGTTTGCATTGGTATTGTATGGCATTGTGACTGATGCAGTTGCTCTGAATAATGAGGTATTACTCATCACTGTCACCCACACTGTCCTACAACATATAACTGTCTAGGAAATCTGTATAAGAGTGTTGTACTACAAGGTCAAAATGCAAAAGCACAGGAAAATCATAAGACAGAAAGCAGATAGGAGATATACAGCAATATCTTTATAGCACACACAACTCTGATGGACAGTGTTTAAGTTGTAGCAGACACAGCCATGGTCTGAATGCTGGGAGTGGAAGTAGGCTGCATACAGAATCATATTCCATAACTGTACAGATGAGACCAGAATGTCCAGTATATGGAACCATATCTGCTGCCTGTCCCCCTGTCCCCCCTGGTAAGTCTGTGGGATGATCCCACATGTTTAGCCAGCAAACAGGGAATACAAGTGATTGTCAAACATCTATGAGAACAAACTTGTCACTGTAGCAAATCCCAAAACTGTTAGGAGAGTATTGTAATAAGCCAAGTATGTCCTATCTACACCCCCATGTGGTCAATCTGTGACCAGAGTGTGTACAGTAACAGAGTGAGATGTATGAGCATAATACTAATGTGCAATCTGGAACTTTGTGTGGCAACATTTAGGTAATGTTAACAAACATTGCTGCCACAGGTACGTCGGATACAAAGACTGTGCTGAGAAATAAAAACCATAATACCCTGTACTGGCACAGTTTACTCTGGTATTGTAGGGAATTGTGAGTGTTGCAGTTTCTCTGGAATAATAAAGTATCACTGATCACTGTCACCCAAACTGTGCTACATAATATAACTGTGCAGTAAAGCATGTATATGTGTGTGTGTCAAGTCACTAAAGGTTGAAGAGGGCAATATTCTAGATATGTCCCGGTACACCTGCATGTGGTCAACACATGGTCAGAGTCTGTGCAGAAAGAGTTGGATAGCTATGTGCACAACATCAACGTGGAATCTGGGAGTATGTGTATAAACAGTTAGTGTTAACAAACATTCCTTCCACAGGTATACCAGGTAAGAGGTGTATACTGCAGGTAAAACCAGTTCATGTATAATAATTATGATAGCCATATCACTGTCCAAACTAAGGCTATAGGTTAGTGTAGTAAGACTTGCAAGGTACAGACAACAGCACTGACTAGGAAAGTAATGTGGACTACAGGAACATACTAGTTTTTAATTGACATCTTTCTCTTCCCCCCCACCATATCTCCAAAAATAAACAACATACTTACCCCAACCGGTATGTAATGACTCCAATGTTCTGATAATGTCCTATTGTTTGATAAATATTTTAATTGTTCCCCTGCATGTGCTATATTGAATTATTCCAACATTGGTGGCATAGTGCCATCAATGTACCTGCATGCTGTTCTTATTACCACTGTGGTCCCATATATGCATGTGTTCGGTTTGCTATGCACCTATTCCATATCTGGTGTCTGGCTTAATGGGAATATCTATGCATGCTGTTATACCTGGAATGTGTTGACTATTACTAACCCATATATGATGATAAACTCTAAACACTATAGCACATTTGGGAAGGCCGGTCCCAGCGGACCCACCTGTCCCACCTCAGCTGGCTGTGGCACCGGGCACCAGCATGTCTGGGGCCCAACTCGGGACCTCCCTGTCCATTGGTCCTGCACCATCTTTAGGTGGAACCACCTCAGGGGATGGGGCTCACCCCCCCCAAGAGCGAGCACAGACAGGAACCTGTCACCCATCCCAGATCCGGGTGGTGGTGCGTAGCGTGCTCAACCAGCAGTTTGGTGACCTACTATGCCAGTTCGAGGGCTGCATGTCATGACGAGAGGGTCAGCCTGGCTCTGAAACTCAGACCCCAGCACAGCCAACTTTGGGGCTGTGAAGGTGCAGTGGTGACTGCCCATGGGTGGGGACCTCAGTCACACTGTTTCCACTAGGAGGCTCATGGGCTTCTGATTTCCCAACACCCCTTCCCACCAAGGTGTTTATCCCCCACATGTATGACATACTGCTCCTGTATGCGTCTTGTTTGCCTTGTCTGTTAACCTACCCAACCTATCTCCCCAAATATACCTACTATCCCTCCCCAACATCCCACTCTCACCTGAAAAAAAAATAAAAAAGGGCAATCTGTTCCCAAAAAAAATCTCACCCCATACATAGCTGTCCATTTTGCACACATGTAATCATGTCTACTTGGCATCACAACTTATTATTGTTGTCCTCACCCTTCTCTCAGGGGTTTGAGTGTCCAAATCTACCTCCAAATTCAGTGTATATCCACAGCTGCTGCTGTAGAAGAAATGGCCAACTATGGACCTTCCCCACAGCCTTCCTGCACATCCCTAGCTATTTTCCCTACTGTCTTTCCCTCTTTCTGCCCCTTTTTCATCACTTTCCTATCAACCATTTTTTTTCTTTTCTTTTAAAGAAATTAGCATGGGATTAAGCAGAAGTAAGAACTTTTAAGCAGCAGTAAGCAGGTTTCAGCCTGTTTGCACGAGGGGTAAACAATGCCTACACTGGTTAAGCAATTTAGAAGCTGAGTATAAGACACTTTAACCGGAAGTTAGCAGTGCTTACCTCCATGCAAACCCTCTTACACCTGCTCAAAAGTGCCTTAATCACTCTGTATCCAACAACCCTTGTTCTGACCAGCAACAATATAAACAGCATCTGCAAGGCTCAAGCCCAGGACCCTGCACACAATAGCCAAAGCAATTTATCACTAAGCCATGTCAGATATGCATAACCCTGATGTTTTCACAAACATATCATCAAGCCCAGTCATTCAACAGTACAGGGAATGTATTCCAACATGTAGATGTAAGTGTGTGTGCATATATATTTATATCTACATAGATAAAACATATCTATACATGTAGATATAGATATAATATATATATATATATATATATATATATATATATATATATATATATATATATATATATAAACATATATACATACAAATCCTTACATCTATGGATATATATGTCTACATTTATATGTATGTATATATATATATATATATATATATATATATATATATATATATATATATATATATATATATATACAGCAAGTTATATATATGTAAGCATATATATATATATATATATATATATATATATATATATATATATATATATTTATATATACGGACATACATCTGTAGATAACAATGGGAACATAACAAAAA
Source organism: Protopterus annectens (assembly GCF_019279795.1). Classification (NCBI taxonomy): domain Eukaryota; kingdom Metazoa; phylum Chordata; order Ceratodontiformes; family Protopteridae; genus Protopterus; species Protopterus annectens. The sequence goes on along the minus strand of NC_056729.1, from coordinate 1,147,706,165 downwards.
CATATATGTCCACATGCACCGTTAATGGGGTTGAGAGGCCCCAATCAACATACGTCTTGAACAAATAGGTATACCCCCTCACAGCCAAACACATCTGCCCTGCAATACACTACCAACTGATGCAGATCCCATAACCAGGCCCTGACATGACATGGTCACATGATGTTAACAGTACTCCATCCCACTTGCATGATGTCAGGCTGGTATCAGTAACATATCATGCAGTACAGTCTGGCTCCCATAGGGAATCTACAATGTGGAAGCTATCAACATCCCTAGGATACATATACACAGACACATATATGCAGATAGAGATATACATATATATATATATATATATATATATATATATATATATATATATATATATATATATATATAGATATATATATATATATATATATATATATATATATATATATATATATATATATATATATATATATATATATATATATGTATGTATGTAACTGCACATACACACGCAGAGATATGTATAGTAAGATACATATGTAGAAGGTGCACACAATATGTCTACAGTTACCACCTTAACAACTGGATACTGTATGAGCCACCCATACAAATGACAATCGTTGCCTGCAACATATACCCACAGAGAGGTCAAAGGATATAACACCACACACAGGTTTGCATAAATGGGAAAGATTTATTTGTGTACTATTACAGTTGTATATGCCATGTCACATAGCTGTTTAGACACTAAATAAACTGTTTTTTGGCTTTTCCCGGTTAGGGGTCGCCACAGCGGAACTCTGGTCTGCTAATGATTGGCAGTAGATTTTTATGTGCTGGCTTGCCGGGCCTAAAGCACAACCTTCAATGAAGGAACACCCATTCAAGCATGTCGACACACAGAAGATGCTCTAACTGAGAATCAAACGTACAACGTCTAACTTTGAGGCGACAATGCTACCGCAGCACCACCACCGCTGTCATAGACACTGACATCCATATAAGCAGAGTAATGCAACCATGAAACAGTTATACTAATACAGTAGTCTGGAAAGGGTTACAAATGTTGCTGTCCAAGTTGAGGCCTTCAAGTAGTGCAATAGTAAAGACAGACTGAGCCACAGGATACCAAACAATCAACAGTAAGTAATGCAGATGTATAGTTCAGCAGCCTCTATCTACACTCTGTACACAATCCCTAGGGGGTAAAGACCTCAGTTGACACAATGGGATGTAACTGTTACATAACAAGGCATAACTGGCACCACCATAAGCACACTGACAAATAGAACAGTCTGTATGGCAGGATGCGCTAGGCCTGCATTTTCCCAAGGTGGATTGTATGATAATGTACATCCAGATACCTTAAGGTGGTGTAGACATGGTGTGTGTGGGAGGTTACATCTGCTTTTATCATGTGAGCCATTGGCTACTGACAGACATCCTAGGAACATCATAGGACAGTATAACTGCTAGCATGTAATGCTCCTGTGGAGTACAGCAGAGATATTGGCCAATATATTTGGACAGTCTGACACACTCTAGACAGTCCGGAGGTATTCACACAACCCCTCAGTGCAAGACATGTGGACCAAGCCTGACAATGTGGATGTTAAAAGCCATGTAGATGAGTATAACATGTAACTACTGGTATACATTTTCCCCCACAGGTTATGCATTCACACACCCCTGTCTGTCCCGGTACATGATAACCGCTGATACAGAGGTGCCATGGCCACATACTAGCCACTAGATATTGACATACATCTGTACAGCATCCCACTGCTCTGTCTAACATACATGACTGTTATGGTGGCCTGGCAGCAGTACATCTGGCAAGTATCTGGGCATGACATCTCACTGGGTAAGTACACTAAACTGTTAGGCATGTAACAACTCAATGTGCAGGCTATGGGCAGACTGGCTCAACAATGGCCTACATTTCCAATGGGGGAATGCACATATACTGGCATGTATAGCAGGCTCTACAGGCATGTCACAGCACAGAGTATGATACGCCTGTGTAAAAGTGCATAACCGTAACCAATGTGAACACAGCCACAGCCACATATGGTAAGCTAGTGTAATATTACAGTATATGGGCTAGCTGTTCAACACCATCCTCATGTGCCACTCACACACTAACCCTACATATACTGGGCCGCTACACAATGTGGTCCAAAGCCTATATGTGGTAAGGGACATGTGTGTGTTTATGACCCTACAAACATGTAAGCCGATAGGGTAATATACAGTGGAGCAGCATGAAACATCAGATAGAACAGGACCAAGAACAATGACATCTACCACAGTCTATACACAGGCCAAAGTACATATTAACAATGCACACAGTGTCGACAATCACCATGTGTATATAGACCTCAGTACTGTACACACAACCACAGAATGTCCAGATTATGTCATCAAATGTAACCCCTACTACATATAACATGTGTAGCAGTCTGATATTTCACTGGCTTGTTATCAGATATGATGACACTAATTATCGAGTACAATGCCCCATTCGGGATGTATCTCACCCGACATCTGCAGCAATTGGAGAGACCCCAAAAGTTCCTCACCAAAAGGATAAAGGGACTCCAAAATCTGTCATATGCTGCCAGATTGAAGAAACTCCAGCTCTATTCAGTCGCATACCGTCTGCTCAGAGGTGACATGTGCCTGACATACAAGGCCATGTCCAACCCGGAATTAATGGACATGCTCCACCTCAAAAAATCCAAATCCACCAAAACCACTAGAGCAAGCGACTTAAACCTTAGCACGGATATAAATAGGACGTGCTGGAGGGATAGATTTATCACTCAGAGACTCCCTATGCTGTGGAATAAAATCCCAGTCCATGTGAGGCAGAGCACCTCGCTGGCTCTGTTCAAGAGAAATCTTGACCTGTGGATGGGAGATCGTAGGTTTACCCCGGGAATCATCTCTGTGTCACTGCTGGACAGAGGCACAACAAACTAATGGGCACAGTATTTTTTCATATAAGGGGTGGCGTAAGCCACAAAACTTTGGGCTAGGCTTATAAATGCCTTAGGGCAGATAGCCTAGTATAAACCTATGAACCTATAACCTATGGTATACAGCACATATGCACATCTTACTGCATGACATATATACAAAAGCTGACAGAGTTGTGGCTGGAGGCATATACACAGGGCCAATATTGACATGTTGCTGTGATACCCTCATACATTTACTGTTGTAACATGGTTTGTTGCAATGTATGTCCTATGAGGGATATGAAGTCAGTAACTCTCACAGCTGTCACCATCTACACACTGCAATCCTCACACTACCTTCTGCAGTTCACAGATAGGTGCTCTGTGGGTAACACATGAAACAAAAGGAACCACACACTGGCCAGTCTGCAGATGACCCTACAGATGGGGGTTTCCTCATAAACATAGCACTGACATGGCAGCTATTAAAACATGTAGGACAGCCATATCCACACATACCTTGTTAAACCAACATTACTCCAAATGCAGTATAGCAGCACTTACAGTATGTATTCAGGTCAGGCACATCTCCCTCCTGTGTGTTGCCCTTTTTCCACAGTGTATGTTGTTACAGGTAGATCCCCAATCCATCTGAGATGCTGTTTGCCAAACAATGGAGCGAGTTCCTGCTCACAGTGAATGTAAAGGCCCAACACCTACACGAAGTTCCTAGATATTGGAGTGTCTTTCCATGCATTTGGCTATGGGAATGTTACCACAGCTGTTCCACATGCAATCAGCTAGAGGAGGGATGTAATTCATGCAGCGGCCATCAGATGATCATGAGCAACACTTAAAATACACATGCTGCTGTCTAAGCAAAGCAGGTGTAAGTCTCCACATCCACCAGAGAGGGAGTGAGAGAGGCAGACAGAGGCAAAGAAAAGTCAGGGAGGGGTGGGAGAGCAAACCATAAGCATGTTTGGGTCACACACCTACTGGGACAGGGTATCGACCCCCTGATGACTATGTAGTGCTATGACATGTCTATGCAGTGATTGGATGTGCCACATGGGTTACATGTTGAGGAGCCCTCAAAACATATATGTGATGTTGAGTGACATCTGCAATGGTAGGTGTTGTACACATGCCTGTCCACATGAACAGGTGCCAGCGCCAACACAGCTACACTCTCACAGGGATGCACACACATTGACACAGTTGGCAGGGCCATACAAATCATCACTAGTGAGATAGCCACAACACATTACTGAGCAGGTATCACATGCACCACAGGGGTCATACAGAGGTTATATGGGCAAAGGGTATGTGGAGGTGTCTCTGACAGACAGCATGATTCAGTATGTCAATGGGGATTGTAGTGAGTGTGAATGTGGTCATACGCATCATCAAAACACACACAGACACAGGGTGCCAGTACTGACATGCATGGGTGCATTGCTTCACAGGTGTGCAGTGGTCAACTGTGCCAGACAGCTATACAAAGCTAGGTGATGGGTATACCTTGGCATCAGGCCACATGACAATGGTCTGCATTGTAGCTCAGGGGTGTAGTGTCTGGATTTGACCACACAGGTGGGTATTGTATTCACCATCCAGTCACCTTGGTGACTATTGCATGTGGTCAATGATGTGCATTGCTTGCCATGTATGTGTTCCTTAGTCCATGACATGGATGGTGTCTGGGATGTGCACACCTCCCACATGCATGTACAGTGACATGTGGAACTATATCTGGGGTGTCTGTCCCATGTTGTGTACACAGATTGTTATCATCAGATGTGCCAGTCCTGGCCTCATGTGGTGAGAACTGTTAATGGATGGCAGGTTGACCCAGCACCTACATTGATAACATGATACCAGTATTCCTTGGTGTCAGTGGCATCTGTCCATACAGGACATGTTTTCAGGCATGGTATGTCCTTTGTGGGTCATATTTGAAGGCACCACAGGTGTTGCAGGTCTCCAGTGGAGAACATGGGTAAGGTGCACTGTCAGCATGTATGTGCCTATTGGACTGATGGTAGGGTGCCATGCCCACTGTAGCCCATTGCAATCACACCATGGTTACTATCAGTGGGCAATATGCAGGGTTCTACCAACATAGCAGCTTTTGCCTAGGCAAGTGTGTGTGTGTGTGTGTGTGTGTGTGTGTGTGTGTGTGTGTGTGTGTGTGTGTGTGTGTGTGTGTGAAACATGGGTTGACAGTGTTATCTGGGTAATACTAGGGTCGCTCACTTTGTTCACCCGGCCTTGATGTCACATGTAGGGGTAAGGATATGCACCCCAGCCTCTCGGCTATTTTACATATGTTATCCCTGTATGGTGGACATTGTGATATATACTAGGGCCACCATATAAGAAATTTGCAAAACCTGCTCCCCATTGAGTCCAGTTGTTACACACTCACAACCACCTCCACACAGGATACAAATTAAAAACACACACACAAACACACACACACACACACACACACACACACACACACACACACACACACACACACACACACACACACTCACACACCTGTCATGTCTGGGATTAGAACTCATACCTAACTAGTTTATTACACTGCAGCACTATGCAGTTAGAGGATGCACCATAGAGATTACTGGAGTACTCCTTCCCCAAAGGTGTATTTCACAGTGACTGACATCAGCAGGATTGCCAAAGTAGGGCATTTTAAATGTAGTGAGTGTGACTAGCCTAAAATGCATTGCTTCCTACACAGACATATAAACACACACAAAACATCCACAACTGCCATGTGAGGGGATAGAACCCCTACCAGAGTTCTATATCACACTACAGCATGAAGCAGTTATAGGATGCACCATGGAGACAAATGGAGTACTCATTCCCCAAAGGTGCATTTCACAGTGAAGGACATCAGCAGGATTGCCAAAGTATGGGCATTTGAAGTGTAGTGAGTGTGACTAGCCTAAAATGCATTGCTCCCTACACAGACATAGAAATACACACAAAACATCCACAACATCCACAACTGCCATGTGTGGGGATAGAACCCCTATAAGAGTTCTATACCACACTACAGCATGAAGCAGTTATAGGACACACCACAGGGATAACTGGTGTACTCATTCCCCAAAGGTGTATTTCACAGTGAATGACATCAGCAGCCTTGCCAAAGTAGGGCATATGAATTGTAGTACATGTGACTAGCCTAAAAAGCATTGTTCTCTACTCTGACACACACACACACACACACACACACACACACACACAGTAGCAAAGTCTGGGATTAGAACTCCTACCTAACTATTTTAAAACACTACAGCACTACGCAGTTATAGGAAGTGCCACAGAGATTACTGGGCTACAACCTTCCCAGAGGTGTATTTCAAGGTGGAGGACATCAGCAGCCTTGCCAAAGTAGGGCATTTGAATTGTAGTGCATGTGACTAGCCTAAAAATGCATTGTTCTCTACACAGACAGAGACAGACACATACACACACACACACACACACACGCACACACGCACGCACACACGCACACACACACACACACACACACACGCACACACACAAACACACACACACTTGCCAAGTCGGGGATTAGAACTCCTACCTAACTATTTTATCACACTAAGGCAGTACGCAGTTATAGGATGCACCATGGAGATTACTGGGTCTGTGTATCTGGTTCAACACTTTGGTACAGTGCTGGCAGGGGATCCCATACTTGTACATCCATCAACATGACAGTATGGCCTTATATTGCTATGGCAATACCTCACTGCTGTACAGATTTGCACAGGTTACCCAGAGACAGGGGCCATGAGTCAGGGCATTAACCCTATTGTGGTGTACAGGCAGGTATGTAGCCACCCATGTATGTGTTTACAGCCAGGGATAGTGTGTGCACACAGCTTTTTGTCGGACCTTGCACATTCCATGCTACCCACGCTCCCACCCCCCCTCCATTATTCTCTTCTCTTCCTTACATTATGTATACATTTGCTGCTAGCTTCCCTGTGGTTATCACCCCATCACAGCTGTGTGTTGGTGTAGGTCCACAGTCCATGTAGTGGGACATGGTAGACATGTTACTGTGGTTTGTCCACATGGCCTTGCATATGGCGTATGTGGAGAGTGTTGTGTTGTTAATTGAGTGTCCCTGACATAATATGCATTGGCAGTATGTGTGAGACACAGGCCCTTGGCAGAGGCCTGTGGGCCATTAGCTGTTGATGCAGGCCAGATGTGGCAGGCCATTGCATTCTGTCAGTCCAACAGTCTCAGACCGCCATACAATATATTCCCCTCGGGTGACAGGGTAGGTGTGCTAGGTGCTCATGCCATCACCTTCTATCAGTCTTGATCAGGTGGTGTGGATGCTGGCAGGCTGCTACCTACAGCTGGCAACACACCTCCATGGGACACCTGCACTGCATGCTGCATTCTTTTGCTATTGCCATATATAGGTAGGGTCATATTGTACCCATTCCCCAAAGCAGAGGTACAACCAGAGAGGTATCTGTGGATGAGCTGGGTACATGTGTGCTATGGACACTACTTGTATCTGACACACAGATATGCATTGAGCATTCCAGTTATGCTTGCATGTGCAGGTACATCAGCTGTTTCCCAATACATCAGTCCTACCTCCTTTGTGATCTGCGAGTGTTTGGGCAGACAACACCAGTATCCCCTACTACAGGACCAGATAATGTGATGCATACCTACATGTACTATTCCAAGAGTGTGTCCATTCCATTTCATAGTGACATAATATATACTGTATGTCTGGGATACTTTCCCCTGTGTACTGCTTGTATATCTTGCCCAACAGCCATGGCATGTCAGTCTTTCAGATGGTGACACATATTACCACCATACATTTGCAATGGCTTACTGCTAGCTTGTGTTATACTGGTGGGTATTGTGTTTGGAACTGTGGTTGTGAGGACTTGTCCTTGTCATCAGCAGTAGTGGGCAATGGCCACCAGGTCTTACCTCAACATGCATACATACCGACCACTTTCATACAATATGAAACACACACCAACCTAACACACACATACCTGCATATTGTGCAGATGCTACAACCTATCCTACTACCTTGGCCACCTCTGTGCATCTGTGCTCCACTGGTATTATACCTACACATACATGTTACTACATTTCTACATAGGGTTGTGGGTGGGCACACCTGACTGTTATGACGTGTGTACATCAGATTTGGGGGGCACACCATACCGTTACTACGTAAATATGTAGGGTTGGGGGAAGCACACCTGACTGTTTCTACATAACTACACAGGATTGAGGGGCACACCTGACTATTTCTACACAGGATTGAGGGGGCACACCTGACTATTTCTACATTTCTTCACAGGATTGGGGACATACCTGTTACTACATTTCTACACAGGACTGGGGGGGCACACCTAACTGTTTCTAAATTTCTTCACAGGATTGGGGGGCACACCTGACTGTTTCTACATTTCTGCACAGGATTGGCGGGACACACCTAACTGTTACTACATTTCTACAAAGGACTGGGGGGGGCACACCTGACTATTTCTACATTTCTACACAGGATTGGGGGGGGGCACACCTGACTGTTATTACATTTCTACATAGGATGGGGGCACACCTGACACTTGTACACATTTGCTATGACTGTAACGGTATGTCAGGTACTCCATTTCATTCTGTATTCTAACCTATCATGCTGACTAGAGGCATATCAATGTACTACAGGTCTTAGCTTTGATTGACCTACATAATAGTTTCTGACTTCCTACCCTTCAGAACTAACATCACACTGCCTGACCTGCTGTAGTCTGTCTGTGTAGGCCGGGGGGGTTACCTATAGGCATCATTCAGAGGCCATAGCACGGCCTTGTTTGTGTTTGTCTATACCTGTCCTGCTGGCTGTGACTGTTGTTGGGTATGTAAACCTCCCTGACTGGCATGTGTGAGTCACTTACCTTGTGGGTGTCCCAGTATTGAGGATGGTGCTGCAGGGCTGTCTATGTCGGATGCACATAGTACACTTCCTATACATGGTTGAGTACAGGTAGTGTCATGTTTGGCATCCCTTTTACTGCATGTGAGAGTCAGAGAGAAGTGTTATTCCTTGGGTCCCTCCTGTGTCAGTGTATGTGCTATGCATTGCCTCTTTGTCAAGGCCAGGGCATACTGGGCATGCCTCCTTCTGCCTACTGGGGCAGGCTCAGGTTGTTCCTCCTCCGCTTCACTCTGTGCCTGTGCAGGCCTTGGCAATGGATTTCTCCTGCAAATGGGGTAATTTGAATACAAGGGCTGAGTCCATGCAGGACTAGTGCAGGAGCACTCATGCACACCCCTACAGGCTATTCCTGGATCGCACAGCAGACATATTACCTGCTACAGCTCCTGCACTAATCCTGCACGCCATGCAAGGCTTGCAGAATCTGGGGGATAGCCTTTGGCCCTGCCCTGTGCTATTCCTGCTGCAGCTGTTTCCACAGGAATATATTGTGTAGCATTGCACATACGATAATTATTTGGTTACATATAGCTGGTGAGTACTGCAAGGCTCCACCGGATGTGTACAGGAACTGGAACCATGACTTAAGCATCCCAAACAGATGCTCTATTATAATTCTGGTCTATGCGTGTGCCTCATTATGGAGTTCTTGTTCAGGAGTGTGTGCATTTCTGATGGGTGTCATCAGCCACAGCTCCAGTGCATATCCAGCATCCCCCACTAGGTGAACATCAGGGATGTCCCCATTGGCACATCTCTGGTACAGCTGTGTCAGATGCCAGATGTGGGAATCATGATAGCTTCCAGGGCAGCCAGCACACACATTCATTATTATGCCCTGTGCATCGCACATGTCTTGGCTGTTGATGGAGGGGAAGCCCTTTCGTTTGATGTAGACCCTACCCCACTCACCGGGTGGTGCTTTGATGCATATGTGCATGCAGTCTATAGCACCCACTACCTTAGGGTACTCTACTAATTGGTGGAATAGTTGCATATTGCTGGCCAATGCCTCACAGGTGCTGGGGAAATATACGTGCTCACCGGCATGTACTGACATGGCATCCAAAAACTGATGGAGTACCCTGGATGCTGATGCCTGTGAGATCCCCATCATATCCCCAGTTGGCCTTTGGAAGGTACCTGTTGCTAGTATTCTTATACCTTGGTATCCACTGGGATGGGTTCCCCTCTGTTAGTTCTGTGTGTCAGGCGTGGCCAGCACAGCTCAACAATTTGCTGTAGGAGGTCCCTGTCCACCCTATAGCACTCCACTATCTCCAGCTCATGTAGATCCTGGTAGGTTACCCTGGGTCTGTACACTTTTCTCTGTCTCCTCACTGTGGGTTGGTCAACAGCATTCACATCCTCACCACCCTCAGCCTCTTCCACAAGTTGTTGTATACTAGCTATTGCAGCCCCTATCATTTTGTTGTTTTGTCTGTTAAAACTTCCCTGCTTGTATACACCGGTGGTGTAGAGTATGGGAAAAACCAGAGTGGAAGGTGTTTGCATAGTTTATAGTAGTGTTCTGGGCTGGGCTGGTCTGCTGCTGTGTAATTGGCTGATTCTGATACATTTCACCTGCCAGCTATGCTAGTTCTCCTTGATTAACTTCCTACTACTGTTTTCCCTTCCCATTGCCTTCCTGTTTAAGCCCAAGGGTGCACCGCACAAACACAGTGTTCAAATGTGCACAGAGCTGCTATTTCCTGGTTTACCTTTTCTTTTCTTTAAAACCTGGTACGTGGTGCGCACACCCACTTAGGCAATGTAAAGAGTGCTAGGCAGACTCAGACACACCCCCTTGCCTAGCTGTGCTAAGCTAGGAGCAGACCTGAGCCACAGGGCTCCAATCCGCTTACAGTATGCCTGACACACACCCCTATGATGTCAGCTAACTCCTAGGCTTGCACCAAGCTGTTCCTTCTCTTATACTGTGGGGGGCTGACTAGCATGCTGGGGAAATCTGGGATTCACTATCATTTCCCTCATTTGCATAGGAGTGCCTGCTAATGCATAGTTACATGTCTCACACTGAGCCTCCCCCTTAGCAACTACTACTCACTGGCCATGTTGTCTTCTGCCTGCCATTGACTATAATGACAGAATAGTGATTTTGGTTAGAATGCTTTTTTTTTTTGGGGGGGGTTGTTTTATTTTTAGCCTGATACCTATTTGCCCGCCACTGCCCTATGCTTAAACAGCCGAGATTGGCTAAAAAAAATAAAAGTTGATTTTTTTTTAATTTTTTTATACTGTTTTCAATGCCAGTGGCCTTATACTTGGCCATTGGCATGCTTCCTGAATGATATGCACCCTTTATTTGGAGCTGTCACGGCTCCGTTTTGTAATTTGCAGAAATGTACTCGGTTACTAACCGAATACATTTCTGCAGATTACACTAGTCCTGCACAGCCGGTTTCCAGCTTCCTGGAGAAATCCATGCAAATGAGGTAATTTGCATACAAGGACTGAGTCCGTGCAGGACTAGTGCAGGAGCGCTCATGCATGCCCCTACAGGCTATTCCTGGATCGCACGGCAGACATATTGCCTGGTCGAGCTCCTGCACTAATCCTGCACACCGTGCAAGGCTTTCAGAATCTCGGGGATACCCTTTCAAAACAGAAGCTCTGTTTTTTTCAGGCTTACCAATTTAATTAACGTGTAATTTTTCCTAAAACTGCAAAATTTCCATGCCTTTCTACTTGTACACCAATTCTAAAGCACCACATTTGAAAAAGCAACCCTGCTTACATCACTAAGGAATGAAAAGGAGTATGTTGATTTGAATGAATTAAATGTGAATCAGAGATGGAAGTAGCAATGCATTATATTTCTAAAGTTGCAACAGCAGTAACAGGCTACACGGTTCAAGTAAAGCCTCCAGGAAAGAGGTATAGCCAAAAGGTACATAAAAATTAAATTAATAATTTAATCCCTTCTGTACTACACAGCATAACAGAAGCATTATTAGCAGGATGAATAAACAATTGACCAGGAAGACAAGGACCACAGCAAATGAATCCAGCACTGGTACAAACCACTCCATCTCACAGTTATTATAGAAAGAAACAATCCTTTATTGGTAAAAGCACTGCAATTTACAGTTAAACTCTTTCTTCTAAATATAGACTTCTTCAGAACCATGAAAACTCCTGTAAACACTGAATTTAAAAGCTCAGAAAATTAAAACCACACCCCCAGGAACTGTCAATTAGCAGGCAGCTCGAACAAAGCCTGAGAAAGTTCTTAAAGGTGTATACACACCAAAAAAAAAAAAAACACTTCCACATTAAACCCAGTAAAAACTGCTAAAAACAAATATAGAATGTCAAAATACTGGAGAAAGCCATACCAGTTGTAAAATTTTGCTCAGACTACATTGGCTTTTCTTTTAAGTTCACTAGCAATGGAAATATATTCATTCAATCCAGGAAGATTTACTGTGTTTAAAGCCAGCTGCCAATGTAGAAATCTGTTTTCCCAGTCACCAACAAAGGTACCTACTTCCACCTGTTCAAGCCCACAAAAAAGTGAACTTCTTGAAATTCAAGCGTGTACAATCATGGCTAGTCAAAGCATTCTTCACGTCCCTTTTGGACATACTATAATAGTGTTGGTATATCTTTTGTTGAGTGCATTTTTAGTTTTACCAATATAGATGGCAGGGCATGATATACATTTTGCCAAGTAAACTAACCTCTCTGATCAGCAATTGAACTTACCACAGATGTTCATAACCCTATTTTTTTCTGTTATGTCACTTTCATAGCTTGTTTCAATAAAAGTGCACTGATGGTGACATCCACATTTTGTTGTGGTCCATGAGTCCCTTTGTCTGGAAATAATTGGTTTCTCCAATAACCATTTTATGTTAGGCTTGCTCTTAAAGGTGAATGAAGGGAAATCAGGAAGATTTTGTTTGAGTCCCTCATCACAATGTAAGATGGCCCAATTACTCTGCACCACTTTTTCAATGTCTTTAGGGTCCAATGAGCAACATAAAACCATACTGGTGTGGCCAAAAGTGTTCTTACTTTTGTTCTTCTTGTCTTTCAACTTAATATTATCAAGGCCATACCTAATAATAGGTGTGTACCCACTTTCTCTGTCTGCCCACACACACTCCATGGTACAATTTTCTGAAGTTTATCTAAAAGATCCCTAGAATTGTTGGCATTGTGTGGAAAACCTTGAGCAAGGTGTTTCAACTTGTAGTCTATGAACTTAGCCATTGGCTCCATGACTGAACCACCGGCAGCATCAATAGGATGTAAGGGTGTATCTAACACATTTGTGTGAATTTTTGGGGTACTGAAAATCTTTGGAATTGTGGTTTTTGCACTAAAAGGTAATTGTACAGGCCTTGAGATATAGTATCAAATAACAATTTTTCATCCAAGAACACTTTGATTGCCCTGTAAGCAATATTGATCTTGTTGATAGAGACCTCCTCGTCATTCAACAATCTATAAATTCGACTTGTGTAGTTTATCCAATCCATAATAACTAATCCTCCTCCTTTATCAAGTTTCATGCACCTAATGTTCTTGTCATTAATGATACTGTTTGGAATATCCCTGACAGCCTTGGAAAGATTATAAAATGTCTTCCTGTTCTTTCCATTGAGTGGTTCTCTAATTTCTTTCTCACAAGACTTTTCAAAAATTTGTATGACAGGGTGCAGTGGGGGTGGGGGTATCCAAACTCCTACTCTTAAACTTGTTCAAAGAGGAATCAGATTCACCAAACAGTTGAGTTTACATGCAAAAAGTTTTAAATCAAGTACAGTGTCCACCATGTAGAAAGAAACAATCCTTTATTGGTGAAAACCATTGCAATTCACGGTTAATCACTTTTGTCTAAACACAGACTTCTTCAGAACCATGAACACTCCTCTAAACATTGTTTCTTTCTACAATTGCAAAATGGAGTGGTTTCTACCATTGTTGGATTCATTTGCTGTGGTCTTTGGCTTCTTGGCCAGTTGTTTGTTCCTTGCTTGGATTTCTGTTCCAGTTCCAGGTACTTCTCAACTTTTTGTGGATTATTGGCTTTGTTCTAAGGCATCTCAGCCTTTCACTAACAGGAATTGTTTCATGATGCCCCCACTTTAAGCACGTCTGAACCTGTGAGTAATGTGACTTTGCTTATTCAACAATTAAGACAGGCCTTCTGTCACTTTAAGCATGATAATGTTACAAATGCGGCGGTAATAATATGGAAGACACTATTCAATGGTCATTGGGACCAGCTATTGCAGTGAATGACCAGCATAATACACAACAGAGAGTGATAAAACAATCAGGCTCACAGGATTTTTCAGCCACATCTCAAGTGTTTAAATGGTTGGATAAAGTAGAAGCACAAAAAAAAAAAAACATAAGTACATACAATCTACTAGTGGCCATTAGCTTACAAGACCAAATTTTGGTTTTAGATAAATCATTGTACAAGTTTAAGTCTCTGCAGATGGACAATTATTTCTTGAGTGAAAGTAGAGACATCATGTCCCTAAAAGACTTTGGGTATGGAAATACCCAGAGGGGATTGAAGAAAACTCACCTTTTCACCTCGAGTTACTGGAACTTTTTGATCATAAAGGCCTAGATCTTACCAAATTATTAATTAAAGAAAATGAGATACGTATGGTACAATATAAAGACAAGATTGCAAAATTAGTAGAGTCTATTACAGCAGATCTTGACTTCCATGAATACAAATCCAATTTTAACCTAGTGTTTCAACAAACTGACAACACTTTAGTGCATATTAAGAACAGGAAAGATAAGAAGCTCTTCATGGACAACACTGAATGTTATAATAGAACTGTGTATCCCAAGCCATGCTATACTGGTCGAGCCAAGTCGAATAACTGGGCAAGCCACCAGGAGGATCTTGTTGACAGTGACAAAGTACATCACAGTGAAGTCCCTTTAGAGGAGGTACCCCAAGAAGGTCAGAGAGGATAGCCAACCGGGAACACCAACCCCTACAAGGACAAGGGACTTTCTACCTGATGAGATCAAGGGGTCATTGGAAAAAGAGGAACCGGGGTCACCTAGCCAAGAAATGATAAACATTGACAGATTTTTTCCTTCACACCCATGTGCAGGTACTGTGAATATTACTTCTTTCTTTGGTTTCAATATTTACAATTTTTCTGACTTAGACATAGGTCCTGAACATCACAACCTTTTCTTTAAAGAATTTTTTATACCAGCATCCCAGGCCAACATGGTGGGCACTGTACTTGATTTAAAACTTTTCATATGTAAATTCAACTTTCATGTAGTATTTGGTGAATATGATTCCTCTTTGAACAAGTTTAGGAGGAGTTTGGCTAACCCCACTCCAACCTGTAATACAAATTTTTGAAAAGTCATTTGAGAAAGAAATTAAATAACTATTCATTGGAAAGAACAGGAAGAAATTTTATAATCTTTCCAAGGCTGACACAGATATTCTAAACAGTATCATTAATGACTAGAACATCAGGTGCATGAAACCTGATAAGGGAGTGGGATTAGTTATTATGGACTGGATGGACTACACAAGTTGAATTTATAGATTGTTGAATGATGAGGGTATGTATTGTGCGGTCTCTATCAACAAGAGCAATATTGCTTACAGGGCAGTCAAAGTGTTCTTGGATGAACTATTGCTATTTGATACTATAGCTTATGGCCTGTAGGATTATCTTTTAGTGCAAAAACACAATTGCAAAGATTTTTGGCATTCCAATAATTTATTTAAATGTGTTGTATCCACCATTATGTCCTATTGTTGCTGTCGATGGTTCAGTCGCGGAGCTAAAGGCTAAGTTCATAGACTACAAGTTGAAACAACTTGTTCAAGGTTTTCCACACATTGCCCATGATTCCTGGGACCTATTAGGTAAACTTTGGAAAATTGGAGTGAATGTCTTCTTTTGACCTGTGACATCCAAAGTCTATACACTGTGATACCCCATGAGGAAGGTCTGTTATGGTTCGGTGAAATGGTGACACAATACAGTTGTCTTACACTTTCAGACACCACACTGGTTTGTGATTTTATGGCAGTTGCATTAAACAACAATTTTTTGACCTTTGATGGGGAATTTTGCAAACAGCTGAAAGATGTAACTATGGGGGCCACATGTCCCCCCAGCTTTTCAAACATCGTCTTGCTGAGCTGGGAACTTATGATTTGGTTCAAGCTTCCGTTATTCAAAAAATGTGTGGGGTATTTTTGCTATTTGGATGACTTACTAATCTTTTGGTCTGGTACAGGGACACAATTGGATACTTTTATGGATGATTTGCAGTCTAGTATCACTTTTTTAAGATTTACCCACCACTTTGACCCAGCTCAGATCCACTACTTGGATATCAAAATCAAGAAAGACCAATATGGTGGTATAGACACACAGATTTACAAGAAGCCCACCTTCTGTAATTATTTTTTCTCGTACACCACCTGTCACCCTTTCCATCAAAAGAAGAGAATTGTCAAAAGCTAACTCATCAGGATTTCTCACCTGACAGCCAGTGTTTAACACAGTTTGACACCCTCAAATCTGTTCTTGGAAAGAGGGTATCCTGAAATTGTTCTTAATAATCTATGGAAGGATGTGTGAGCAGGCAGAAACAATAGGTACGCACCTATTATTAGGTATGGCCTTGATAATATTAAGTCAAAAGACAAGATGAACAAAAGTAAGGACACTCGGCCACACCAATATGGTTTTGCATTACTCATTGGACTCTAAAGACATCCAAAAAGTGGTATGGAGAAATTGGGCCATCTTACATTGTGATGAGGGACTCAAACAAAATCTTCCTGATTCCCCTTCATTCACCTTTAAGAATAGCCGTAACATAAAATGGTTATTGAAAAAATGATTGTTTCCAGACAAAATGCCTCTTGGACCACCACAAAATGTGGATGTTGCCATCAGTGCCCTTATATTGAAACCAGCTATGAAGGTGACATAATATAAAAAATTAGGAGTATGAACATCTGTGGTAAATTCAATTGCTGATCAGAAAGGTTAGTCTACTTGGCAAAATGTATGTCATGCCCTGCCTTCTATATTGGTATGACTAAAAATGCACTCAACAAAAGATATATCAACACTATTATAGTATGTCCAAAAGGGACATGAAGAGTGCTTTGACTAGGCATGCTTGTACATGCTCCAATTTTAAGAAGTTCACTTTTTTGGGGGCTTGAACAGGTGGAAGCAGGTGCCTTTGTTGGAGAATGGGAAAACAGACTTCTACATCATGAGAGGTATTGGCAGCTGGCTTTGTACTCGGCAAATCCACCTGGATTGAATGATTATATTTCCATTGCTAGTAAACTTAAAAGAAAATCCAACATAGTTTGAGCAAAATGTTACAATTGGTCTGGCTTTCTGTAGCATTTTGACATTCTAGATTTGTTTTTAGCCATTTTTATTTGGTTTAATGTGGAAGTGTTTTTTGGTTTGTGTACACCTTTAAGAACTTTCCTGTGTTTTTTTTCCACCTGTCTGTTGATTGACAGTTCCTGGAGGAGTGTTTTTTACTTCTCTGAGCTTTAAAATTCAGCATTTAGAGGAGTTTTCATGGTTTCTAAAGAAGTCTGTTTAGACAAACGTGCTTAATCATGAATTGCAGTGGCTTGCCAATAAAGGCTTGTTTCTTTCTATGACAGCTGCGAACTGGAGTGGCTTCTACCATTGCTAGATCCATTTGCTGTGGTCTTTGGCTTCCTGATCAGTTGTTTCTTCTTTGCTTGGATTTCTGTTCTAGTTCCAGGTACTTATCGGCTTTTTGTGGATTATCAGTAGGATGCATACAGCTTCTGCTAAAGCTGTAAAACAACTTGTTTTACATTAGTTCAAACTATCTTGAAAACTCAAAATAATTTAAAAATAGATCTCACTTTAGGGAGCAAAAATATAAAAAAACAGTAATCAATCTATAATCAGTTACTGAAAGCGGAAGAAAAACCACACAAGATGTAAACCCACAGAAACTGACAAATGAAGGTATATAAAAGGAAAGACTATTACTACAAACAGAACTTTCTGATATCTGAGCCACCCAAAACAAAAGCAAAATAAATGCAGTTTTACATAATGAGAACTTCTCTTGAGTGATACTATTTAATTCAGTCACTTAGGTATAGTCCTCTGAATTTATGAAACATCTAATGACTTCACAGAGCAAGAGAAAACTTCCCTATGCTATAAAGAAAAACAAATACACTTTATAGCTGGAAAGGACTGCATAGATTTTAGTCATCCATAATACATTGCAAGCAGCCTAGGGCAGTGACCCTTTTTGGATATGTCCTCCATGCACTGGTTTATTGGTTATTTGTGGCACAGCATGGTAACAAGCTATATCTATGACTGTGGTCTCACTATCTGATCCAATTTCTTCAACTATACAGTTTGGCTTACATTTTCCAGCCCTGTGTTATGCTGATGTACATATGAAGCATATTTCTGCATTAAATGAGTGGTATGCAAAAACAACCCTTAATGTAGCAGACATAAATCACTCTAACATGCACCATTATTTATACTGATTATTGTTTCTAGCACTTTTATATTATATATAACACTTTTATTGCCTGCTGCTTAGTTTTTGAGTGTATTTTATTGCTATTAAGTAATCTACACGGGTAACTGATTTGTTTGCAGTTAAAAGCATTATGTATCTTTACAAATCTTTATCTGTTTAAAAACTTTCATTTTGTGGCTTTCTGTAGTGCTTACTGTCTGTAGGCTAATAGCTTTAATATTGCCCCACCCTCCCTACCTGTTGATGTCTTGCTGTTATACTTGGTGGCTTTGCAGTTGCCCGCCCCTACTATAATTCTGATCGGGAACACTCCTCCCAGTCTAGTGTCATTAGCTCATTCTACCTAATACAGAGAGAACATTTGATAAGGCCTTCTGTTTCTCCTTTTTCCCTTTCAAAAAAAAAAAAAAAATTTGCCTGAATCTCCTTGTGTTCTGACTGTGCTTGTCAAACATTTTGGAAATATAAAGTATATTTTAGAGTATTTATTATAACTGTAATTGCCTTAATATTGCTACAACTCAAGTGCTCTAGGTTGCACTGCATCTGAAGTGTTTGTGTGTTTTAGCTGCTTTTCTGTATATATATAGACTTCTCTGTATATGTAGACTAGCTACTTATTCTGCTGTGTTACTGCCTCTTAAATCGTTTTTCAGTTGTGCACTTGCCTTGCTTCATTTAAAAAGTTTTAAATTGCTAATTTTGTAGAGTTTTAATTGCATTTACTGTTTAGGACTACACACTCAAGTGTGTTAGCCTTTTCTGTGTTTATTTACTGTATTATTGCATTGTTTAGCCTGTTTCAACAAAAAAAAAATACTATCTTGTTTGCTCATTTCCCACCTTTTCTAGCCAGTCCATATCCCAGGCTTTGCTTGTCTCAGGACTTTATTTTCTGTGCTCAGAGCTATCCAAACCTTGCTGTGGTAGAGGAAAGTCCTACTGCCTACCAGTGGGACTGGTGAGCATTGTACTGCCTATCTAACGCTAGAGGAGTGGTTTCCAGTTCTGAAATTGTAATTTTATTAGCCTTTTTGGGCTGATTTCTATCCCTTTCAACTTTCTGGCTTAAAAACGCATGTGTTTGCACATTTTTCACATCGTGCAGCACTGTGAGGCTACAGTTAAACTATTCCAGGTGCCAGAAAGTCTGCTCTTCAAATTTTCCCTTAAAACTAGCTGGTTTCTCAGTAGTAGCACTAAAATATGAACCCCTGTGACTAGCACTTGCTCTAGAACCTGCTGGAAAGCACTAGGAAGCCTGAAACTGATACAAACACTCAGCTCTCCTTGTCAATAAGGAGAAATTAATCATAGGCACTAAACAGCCTATAACTGCAAAGTACCTTGCAAAGGTAAGGGAAAACAACTCTTAAACTTTACAAAAAAGCACCTAAACAGGCATGTCCAAGGGTCAGCTTCCAGTGATTTCTCCTGTCCACCTGGTGAATCTGGGCATACTGGGGCAATGCGGCAACTGCCTCATGTACACAAACAATCCTCTCCTCCTACCACCAACACTACAACCTGCGAGAGATGCATTTACATAGCCAAACTGGAAGCAAAGCTCTCTCCGTCCAAGATTGTGCTAGACAGTCAAGAGGAGAAGGTCAACACCTGCATTACACCTCAAGCAACTCATAGCCCTTCAAAACCCACACCATCAACACTCACACATAGCAACACTAAACCCACATATGCAAAGGCCCTTAACATTAACCTGCCCAAGCAACAAGGACCTCCGAAGCCGAAACACAAACAAACACCAGTCACAACCAAAGTGACACATAGCTCACAACACCAGTGTGCCACCCAACAACAGCCCCTAAGGCAAGACAATGTACCCAACACTTTAGTCATAGGTGACTCTATAGTCAGGCACACTGATGCCCCACTCATCTGGCTGAACAAGGAGAAAATTACAGTCAGCTGCCTGTCGGGTGCCAGGATCCGCCACATAATGCATGCATTCATGTCACTCCACAACAAGTACAAATACGACTCTGTCATTGTCCATGCTGGAGTGAATGACTTGAGATGTATCTCCCTGGACTACATGAAATGAGACATGGAAGAGCTCTTGGAACATGTGACCCAGGCAGGTATGACCCTAGCCCTGAGTGGCATCCTGCCTTTGCCCAGAATGATACCACAGTATAAGGACAAAATGATTGACTTCAAAAATTGACTAAGCTACTGGTGTCATTCAAAGGGGATCCAGTATTTGTCTGCCTGGGAAGACATGATCGACAAACCACAATGCTTTGCCAGAGATGGTCTGCACCTGTCACCCCTGGGATTCAGGTTACTGGCTAAAGCTCTTGTCACCCCATAGTGCCTTTTATAGGCAAGGTTCAAAGGATAAAACCACCACCGTAACAGATACAAGCATGCAAAATCTGAAGGTAATGCTACTCAATGCTAGAAGTCTAAACCTCAAAATGCACTCTCTCGAGGCACTCCTAAAAATGGAGAACATCGATATCTGTGCAGTAGCTGAGACCTGGTTCAAGGCTCCAGAGAGCACCCCTGCAATACCAGGCTACAAATCTTACCACACTTTTTGGCTACAAAACCAAGACCGAAACACTAAAGGTGGAGGAGTGTCCATATTCACCAAGGATATTCACACCTCCAGGCTAGTTGCCCAACACAATGCATCTAAAATTCTCCAGGTGCAACTAACACTAGATAAGACTGCAATCCAAATTGTAGCTTGCTACAGATCCCCCACCATGCCCCAAGATTCTCACTACACCTTTCTAAACATACTGGAAAATATTAAGATACAACCAAACACCTTAATACTGTGTGATTTCAACTACCCCTAAAATTAATTGGGAAAACTACTCGGGTACCAACTCCTCTTCCCAATGGTTTTTGGAATTCATAAATTCCAATGCCCTGGATCATCTAATCCATTGTCCCTCCAGGGGCTCCAATATCCTAGACCTGGTCATTACCAACATGGGAGATAGATGCTCCACACCAGTGGTCACCCCCTCATTGGTCAGGTCTGACCATTAGCAAATCATCCTTGACATCCACATCCCACCCCCCACCCCCCACCCCCAGTAAGGAAACCTCCATAAAAAAATTCTCCAAAGCCATCTTCATGCTAATGAAGTCAGAAGTGACAAACTTCACAACACCCACGCAGACGGGATCTGGAAGTTCAACTGCAGAATCCTACACTAAGGCACTGTACAAGCACATCCACTCGTGCATGAATTGTGCCATCCCAAATAGAACCAAGAAGCTCTTCTCTAAAAAAAGGAAGCCAATCTGGTGGTCCCATGCTATAAACAAACTATACAACAGAAGGAAGAAACTGTTGCAGAAAAGAGGAAAATCCCAGGATGCAAAAAAACTCCCTCACTAGCCTCAGTAAGAAGCTGAGATCCCTCATAAAATCCTCAAAAACTAGTTATGAAAATAAAATTGCCAAAGATTCCAAAGACAACCACAAGGCATTCTATAGTTATGTCAAGAATCTAAATGGCAATGCTCAGATCTGCTCTGAGCTACAACAGAATGGAATTAAATATACTGATCCCAAGGATATTGCCAATATCCTGGCAGATCGATTTAGTGCCAACTTCACCTCCGTCTCACCCCTAAAGGGCCTATCTGTATACCAAAAGATTGCCAAATTCTGATAATCAAGGCCACACAGGTAGAAACCACACTCTCAAAAGCTAAGAATACAGCATCCATGGGACCAGATGACATCCCAGGCTGTGTACTACATGAACTACAAAATGAACTGGCACCTCACCTAAGTATCATGTTTAATCATAGCCTCACCTCAGTCTTCGTGTCCACTGAGTGGCGCACAGCTACAGTTATCCCGCTCAACAAGGGAGGATCCGCCTTGGATCCCAGGAACTACTGTCCCATCAGTCTGACAAGCCTAATCTGCAAGGGCATGGAACGCATTATCACGGAACTTATAAACAAAGACATTGGCAACCTTCAAACACTGGACCCCACCCAGTTTGGGTTTGTGAAGGGCCGATCTTGTTTCCTGAATCTGATTGACTTCTTCGAATTAGTCTCCAGAGCTGTGGACGAGGGTAAAGTGGTCCACACAGCATATCTGGACCTCACCAAGGCCTTTGACACCATCCCCCACTTTGGAATCATAGATAAACTTACTAAGCTGGGCATAAATCCCTACGTCACTCGATGGGTTGCCAACTGGCTTACTGATAGAACCCAGACTGTAAAAGTAGCCGACTCCAAATCCAGCTCCAGACAAGTGACAAGTGGAATACCTCAGTGTTCAGTCCTGGGACCACTCTTGCTTGACATCTACTTCTCTGAAGTACAGAAACCAACGAAAAAGAAACCAGTAGCAAAACACACTTGGAAACGGAACCCTCTACACGAGAAAAGTAAATACAACTTTCTTTTAATAAACTTAAAGTGCGTTCAGTATCGTACACTTTTCGACAAGACAATACCTGAGTTCATCAGAAGACAAAACAGTGAAACCCTCTAATGGGCTTGGTCTTATACACATTCATTAATTGAAGAAACATCAATTAAAAAAACATTAATTAGGAAAGTACATGGTTTAACAAGTTAAACCTAATTAACTATTTCCTATTAATCTGTTGTGAAACACGAAGTCTGATAAAAACAAAATATTGCTTAAGAATGCTTATGGACATCCAAGGTAGAAATATAAATGAAAAAAGACGTATGATTAAAATTGGAATTTAAGTTTAAAAATTAAAATTAAAACACTCAGCGACAAGTATCAGCAGGCTATTTAAAGATACAGGACCAAACAATCACGTTGTTTTTCACATTATTAAGGCTTTGTTTTTGAAACTAATAAACTCGCAACAAGTTAACCAATACTACAAAGCTCGTCTAGTGAGTGCAAAAATGTGCCAAAGTGTTGTCAAATTGTTATACTAAGTACAAGCATTCGCAAGTTACTTATGCAAACCATTACCTCTGTGGTCATGGTTGACTACGAGGGTGAGGGTAGAGTGTAGTAGTGCAAGGCTCATTCCTTGGGTTGTTGTGTCGACGAACACCTTAGTAGACTCAATCTCACCAAAAACAAAAAAATTACTAGAGACTTAAATGATTATAGAAATGGTAAAGCATATCCTAAACCACCAGTGCATTCTAATAGTACTCCTTTAATTACTGGAGGAGTGAGTGCGAGCGGAAGGGACTCTAGGATTACAGAGGTTGACTCGAGTAACCAAAATGAGTGTCAATGGCAAGATGATATGGCATACAATGGATCAGTTAATAACATTGATGCCAGGAGGAGTGAAAGGATAGCGAACCAGAATAAAAACTCAGTCGCTAACAACAACAATGGAGTAAATATGAATGGTAACCAACAGGGCCAAAATTTTCGACCGGGGGCCTCCAACATACGGGGGCAGAACAACAAAAGGAGAGGGGCCAGGAGGAAAAGGTGGTGATTCTGGCACAAAGTGATGACTCTCCTTTAGCCGAGAACCAGGACTGTAGGATCCTACTAAATGAGAGTGGTGATTTCAAGGTGTTTAATTACACCAACTACAACATCAGTACAGAGACGGTTGAACCGTTGGCCAAGGGTTACACTTTCATACCATCTTTCCATTTCGACCTAGCTTGTACTCTAATTGACTTAAAGTTGTTTACTAGAAAGCTTAATTTGCTATACCTAATGGGTAAAGATTTAAACAGGAAATCTGAATTTTATGTGCCTAGTGTTTTTAACCCCCCACTACATCCTACGCTAGCCATCTTTGAGAGGGCAATGGAAATAGACTTGAGGAGTCTGAAAAAACAAAAACCTAGGTATGGCTACAGTACTCACAACATAACTAAGGAAGAAAGATCTGAGTTACAGTACCTCAGGGAGGCTCCTATCCGCTTGATGAAGCCAGATAAGGGGGGTGGCATCACTATTATGACTAGTGATGATTACACCACTAGAATGTACCAGATCCTGAACAGTGATGCCTATTCTAAAACATCTATTAGTGAGATGAATACAGCTCACCATAGGGTTAGGAGCTTTATAGAGGAACTGTATATTGAGGCACGCATTGATAGGGAAACTTATAGTTACATGCAGCAATTAACACCAAGAATTCCAATGCTGTTTGGCATCCCTAAAATCCACAAAAATATCAACAACCCACCAATGAGGCCTTTAGTGGATGGGAAGAACAGTATCACGTATACCTGTGCCAAGGTACTGGACAAGATTTTACAAAAATACGTGATAACGGAAAGGCAAATTACAAAAGACTCATGGTCATTTTTAAGTTCCATCAACACTTTAGGTTTCCACCCAGATTGCTTGCTAGCAACTATTGATGTGAAGGACCTCTATTCTTCCATTCCTCACAAGATAGCAATAGACTGGGTACCCGCAATCTTAAGGTTACTGGGAGCACCAAGTGAAGAAAATCAACTGGTAGGAGAGCTGATTGATGTTGTTCTTTCATACAACTACTTAAAGTTTGATAAAGATCTATACCACCAAAAAATCGGGATAGCCATGGGTTCCCCATGTGGGGGGAGTATAGCAAATTTAGTCATGGCATTCTGGGAGAGATCTTTTTTGCTAAATGAAGGTGGTTATAAATCCAAACTGCTCTTCTACACAAAGTTCCTTGACGACATTTTTGTAATGTTCAGTGGAACCATAATGGAGATTGAGGAATTCATGGTATTCCTCAATAACTCGACAGATTTCCTCTCTTTCACATTCAAATATAATAGTGATAGAATAGATTATTTGGATGTGGACCTTAGGAAGGATCATAACAGGAAAATATGGGTGTCCAAGATACATCGGAAAGAAACATACTCTAATTCCTTTCTACATTTTTCTAGCTGCCACCCAAAGTACCAAAAGAAATCAGTGGTAAAAGGTCAGCTGGTGAGGGCGGCTAGAATGACAACAAATGATGAGGAATTCTTGGTAGAATGTGAAACACTACTACAGTTCTTTTTGAGAAGGGGATACCCTCATGACTTCCTTCATGAGATTATGGAAGAAGTCAAACTCAAAAGAACTCTAAAAGTATACGTACCATTGTTGAACAACAAAATTAGTAGTCAGAACCAGATAGTACCCCAAGAAGGCAGGGAAACATATGATGCCAGTCTTACTGCCAGTTTTTGTTGCACATTCAACTTGGACTCCCACCTCATTTATAACATCACCCTAAAGAATTGGGACTTTTTGTCTCATGATGGTGAACTCCAGAATAAACTACCAATTAAACCTAAGATAGTTTACAAAAGGGGCAGTAACCTAAAAGAACTCCTTGAGAGTAGTAGGCAGCCATATACAACCAAGAAGGGCATGTTCAAGTGCAACATGTGTAGGTACTGCAAGTTCATTGATGAAGGCTGTAATTTTGAAATAGGGGAGTTGAGGTTCAAAACACACTTTAGGTTCAACTGTAGTAGCAAACAAGTGGTGTACTTGGCAAAGTGCTGCCAATGTCCAGCCTTCTACACTGGGAAGACGGACAGGAGACTGAAGGAGAGGATTTATGAACACCTATATAGTATTAGGTGTAATAAATTGTCTAATGCTCTGGCAAGGCATAATAATGATTACCCGGGACATGAGTTCAAATTTAGAGTCATTGACCAACAAGTTAGAGATGCAAGGGGAGGTCATGACTCATTAAAACTTGAAAGGAAAGAACTACTCTGGCAATTGAGGGTAAATGCAAACCAGAGACCGGGTATTAATGAGATGAGTTCTATCTTGTGCATATTGAGACTGAAAAACCTAGAGAGGTAGTTAGTTATTTGTAAATACTCAGGCGCTAACGCTATGCATTTGCAAGCGATTTTGATGTAAAACCTACAGAGGTAGTTACCTGGAAACATCCATGTGCAACTTTATTACTGCACTTATATTAAATCATACTAAATTCCTTTATCCAGGTGACCAGTATATGGCCACTGTATGGTGAGTCCTTCGAGATTCACTTTAGCGCGTAACAACTAAGCTGGACATAGATATATACATTTACACATCAATGATCAACACCATTACTATATAACATTCATACTGCTGGTCCATCATCATATACTTGCACATTAGCATCACACTAGCATTACTTCTACTTGGGTCATTTTTTTATGCCACCACAAGTATTCCTTTTGGTTCTTCTTAGTCATCATTATTAACACAACAACCCAAGGAATGAGCCTTGCACTACTACACTCTACCCTCACCCTCGTAGTCAACCATGACCACAGAGGTAATGGTTTGCATAAGTAACTTGCGAATGTTTGTACTTAGTATAACAATTTGACAACACTTTGGCACATTTTTGCACTCACTAGACGAGCTTTGTAGTATTGGTTAACTTGTTGCGAGTTTATTAGTTTCAAAAACAAAGCCTTAATAATGTGAAAAACAACGTGATTGTTTGGTCCTGTATCTTTAAATAGCCTGCTGATACTTGTCGCTGAGTGTTTTAATTTTAATTTTTAAACTTAAATTCCAATTTTAATCATACGTCTTTTTTCATTTATATTTCTACCTTGGATGTCCATAAGCATTCTTAAGCAATATTTTGTTTTTATCAGACTTCGTGTTTCACAACAGATTAATAGGAAATAGTTAATTAGGTTTAACTTGTTAAACCATGTACTTTCCTAATTAATGTTTTTTTAATTGATGTTTCTTCAATTAATGAATGTGTATAAGACCAAGCCCATTAGAGGGTTTCACTGTTTTGTCTTCTGATGAAGTCAGGTATTGTCTTGTCGAAAAGTGTACGATACTGAACGCACTTTAAGTTTATTAAAAGAAAGTTGTATTTACTTTTCTCGTGTAGAGGGTTCCGTTTCCAAGTGTGTTTTGTCTCTGAAGTACAGGCCAACACTAAGGGACTCTGGCTAACAAAGTATGCTGATGACTGCAAACTGGGAGCCATTATTAAATCCCCAAATGATGTGGATATTCTACAAAAGGGCCTTACAGAAACAGATGCCTGGTGCCAGAGCCATGGGCTCAAGTTTAATGCCAAGAAATGTATAGTTATCCCCTTTGGAAAAAAAACATGTACCCATGAATTACCACATAGGTGGCAGGACAATAAACGTCGAAAGTATAATGAGAGACTTAGGGACACAGGTGGACAGTGGTCTCAATTTCAATAACCACATCACCACAACAGTCAGGAAATCCTTCTATGTGGCACACCTCATCACTAAGGGCTTTTCATCCAGAAAAAAGGAGGTCATTGTCCCACTGTACTCATCCCTCATTAGACCCATTATAGAGTATAATGCCCCGTTTAGTATGTACTTCACAAGACATCTGCAACAGCTGGAAAGGCCACAGAAATACCTCACTAAAAGAATCACAGGCCTAAAGCAGATGCCATATGCTGACTGTCTAAAAAAACTCCAGCTATACTCGGTGGCATATCGTCTACTCTGAGGCAATCTCTGCTTAACATACAAGGCCATGTCAAACCCTGAGCTGTTGGACATGCTCCATTTAAAGAAATCCAAATCCCTCAGAGCCACACATTCCAGGGATTTAAACCTTATCATCACAATGAACAAAACATGCTGGACGGATAGGTTCCTGACCCAGAGACTCCCCATACTCTGGAATAGACTGCCCATACATGTCAAGCAGAGTGCCTCATTGGCCCTCTTCAAAAGGAACCTTGATGATTGGATGGGAGATAGGAAATTCACCCCAGGGATCATGTCAGTCACCCTGCTAGACAGGGGCCCAGAGAAGTAAATATTGTGGGAAGAAATATCTAGGGAATTGTTATGGCTAGGCTTGCATAGGCCTTAGGGTCAATACCCTAGTACCAACCTATGAACCTATGAACCATATAAATATGATGTAACTTAAGAAATGTAACAGTTTGTTACTATGCAAAAAGAGCGAGTGGGAAAGGATTCTTCTGTAAAATGACCATTCTTATGATTGAAACTGAAGGTGCTCAGGAGGGTTGCCTCTGAACAATAGTCATCCATTATTTTGATACTAAAGGTAGAACATGGGTGACTCTGGACAATGAGCACTATTTTAATCATCATGTGAAGTTGAACACTTTTCTACATCTAAAATGTGGAATTTCCAAAGAGTCCTTTAATACTGATTGTTTTTGAGAAGAAAAGTATCAAATTAAAAAAAATGAATTATATTATAAGGAACAAAAGGTAATTTTAAATGACAGATGGCTAATTCCAAGAGAGGTACATTTCATGTTTTAATTGCTCCTTTTGTAAGTTTATAAAAAGGGAGCAACAGATAATTTTGAAAACACCCAATTAATCAAAAAAATATATTTTGCTAATGGTACCATAACTTGTAACACAAAGAACATTGTATATCAGTGGGCTATGGCTGACCAAGTTTGCAGATAACTGCAAGCTGGGTGCTGTCATCAATTCCCCTAGTGATGTGGACATCCTCCAAGAGGGTCTCACTCAGACAAATGACTGGTGCCAGAAACATGGCCTCAAGCTGAATACCAAAAATGCATCATCATCCCATTTGAGGAGAGTGAAGTCCCCACAAATTATTACATTAATAACGATGTTCTAAGTACGCAATCAGTTGTGAGGGATTTGAGCACCCAGGTTGATAGCAACCTGACTTTTGACCACCATGTTGCTTCCATTGTATGGAAAGCCTTCTACATGGCCCACCTCATAAGTAAGGTTATCTCATCCAGGGACAAGGATGTCATAACATCCCTACAATCTTCCCTTATAAGGCCCATTATTGAGTACAACACCCCTTTCAGCATGTACCTCACAAAGTACATGCAGCAGCTGGAGAGATCACAGAGTTTTCTCACCAGGAGAATCCAGGACATCAAACATCTACCATACACAGATAGGCTAAAAGCCCTATCCCTCTACTCAGTTTCATACAGATTCTTCAGAGGTGACCTCTGTATGGCATACAAAGTGATCACGGACCCCACCTTAATGGTATTTGTTCTTTTGAGTTAGAATATGTTCAAGAAGCTGAAAATTTGTTTCAGAGATTTGCTGAAAGGGGATACAACAATACACGTCAAACAAAAATTAAGCTCCATCCAGGAAGCAGCTTTTAAAATATAAATTTAAAAAGGTGGCAGAGGGACCTCTAAGGTTGGCTATGAATTTTGGAAATAATACAAAATCTTTTATGGATCTTGTGAAAAAATACTGGCACATATTGCTTTTGGATGATAATTTAAGTAATATTTTACTAGCCAATTGTCTATTTACATTTAGGTGTGGAAAAAATTTAGGGGATTGGTTTAAGCATTATAAAAAGAATATATATGCTAACTTCTAATGCTTTATATAAACATACTTTGCAACATACCACTGCTAGGTTTTATTTTACTGTTATTGATAAAATTAGTTATAAGAAGAATAATAAAGGTGGGTGGCATAAGGTGCCGGACCAAAAAGAAAACAGTTGGATTATAAGGTTAGGAGGCCTGTTTCCACCAGGGTTACATGATTGTTTGTAATTGACCAACGGGATGTAAGTAGGAAGTATTTAATAATTAGATGTTTCAGTGGTTCTTTACACTGATGAAGGCTTATGCAGCCAAAATCGGTATGTGAACACAAATAAAATAATTTCCAAGAAGAGGGAGTGCTGTCTTGTTTTGTAGTTCATTGGATTAAGCCTAAGCTGTCAGATCAGCTCCCTTTTTTCCAAAATTGTCCCCCAGGAACCTCCTCTGTTAGTGAATGGGACCACCTCAATAATACCAAATAAAAATTTTCTAAAAGAAGGACAAAGTAAAGTTTGTTTGAATAAGACATTATTCGTGTTCTTCTTACTAATGGCATAATAATGTTCATATATACATTTTCTAAGATATCTTTCCAATGTAAAATTTGTTACAGTCTGAACAGACAGATATATATATATATATATATATATATATATATATATATATATATATATATATATATATATATCATCCTCCTGGAAGCACAGTTCCGTCTGCTAAAACATCTTCTTCTGTTTCAATATATAAGTACATTGGCTGCATTCCCTACAACATTTCGTCCCCCTACTTAGGTTATTCTGGGGGTTTATTCTAGGATGTCCAAAAAGATACTTTAAATTTTTGTTTGTTTTATACACAAATATGGGGGCTTTGCCTAAGATCGAAAAAATATCTTGGTTCCCCTTAAACATGTTCCAGTTTTTCACCATAATGCTTTTAATGTCCCCTGAGTATGATTCGTAGGGTATAACCACAGCATTAATATAGGAATCTGAGTTACCTGAAATATGGTGGGAATAATTATGATATGTCAAATCTCCCGATCCCAAAAGGTACACCACCCACCCCGAAGAATCTCTTTACTAATGGTACACAGTAAATCCAGGTGGTACCCTCTTTCTGTGAACATATAAACTAAATTACTCAGTTCCACCTTGAAAATAGTAACATCTGAACACATACAGGCAATTCTAACTAACTACCCTTTAAAAGTATTCCATTTAGTGTGTGTTGGGTGGCAACTTTTGTAATCTAAATAACTATTGGAAAAAGTTTGAACTGCCGCCCTTTACATTATTTTTCCAAGGCTTTTGATGTTGTAAACCTTAAGGTATATAGACTGCAAACTGTAGGATATTCAATCCAATTTACCAGCTGTTTCAATAGCTATCTGTCCAGCAGATATCAGTCCATGGCATGGAACTCAAAAGACTCGGCCAACATAGGAGCACCTTATGGTAGTATACTAGGTCCATTGCTTGTCAGTTTCTTTACTAACAGTATGTCCCATCAGACATATGTACTAAAATTACTGCAGTATGCAGCTGAATCCGCAATACAATTCAGTGCATCAGTTCTGCATTATCTCACTTTACAGCTTCAGTCATAGCTAGATATATTAATGGCATGGCTAAATGAATCTAAATGAATAGCTAATGAAGCTAAAACTAAACAGATAATCTTCAAACAAAGAATAAAGTCAATACTACCTGCTCCAGTATTTACAAACAACAATATCATTCAGATAGTGTCGCTCGTCAGGTCAGGATAAAACAGACAAACATTCGTGGGTTCAGGTCAAGCAACTTTATTACACAGAAAAACATCAGGAATGAGGCTTTGTAACTTAAACTTTAATAAACTTATAAACAGACTGACTACTGCACTCATACATGTTAGCACTGGCTGTTCTCTCAAAATGGCACTGCTGCCTGCAAGTGCTCACTATTTATATGCACATGCTACATCTGGAAATGCTTCTTAAAGGTGCATACACACACTCTGATGTACAGATAGTTTCAACTTTATAAGTACCTTGTTCAACTATTGATATCTCATTCTCTTTTAATGAGAGCATGCATAAAATTACTAGGCACACAAGATAAGCTAGGAGCCTTATATGGCATACAGTCCTCCTTATCACAATCTGCTAAAAAGACATTAGCTAAGTCACTGAGAGGTCCCAAACTATTTTATGGCATACCTGCCATCAGTATCCTAAATAAACCAACTTCCCATAAAACATAGTCTGCATTCTACAAGAAAGCTAGGTTTCCTGTTCATCCTGTTGCAAACC
Source organism: Protopterus annectens (assembly GCF_019279795.1). Lineage (NCBI taxonomy): Eukaryota > Metazoa > Chordata > Ceratodontiformes > Protopteridae > Protopterus > Protopterus annectens. The sequence goes on along the minus strand of NC_056729.1, from coordinate 1,147,674,077 downwards.
TGCATACATGTGATTTACTTAAACTTGAATGGATGTCCTTCCTTCTCCAATAGAATACAATAAATTTGTTTTACTTTCACTCATGAAGTCATATATAATTACAAATGACCTCCTCTCTGCTTAACCTTTCTGATCAGCACATCTTCCTATGAACACCTGCTATTGATGAAAAGAGCATCATGTGGATTTGGTGCTAGGGTTCTGAGCCACTTTCTAATGAAAACTAAAACTTGGATCTCACTTCCAATAGACCCTTCAACTTGCAGCAGACTTCATACCCATTAAGCAGTCATATAAATCTCTCTACACTCTTAGCCTTACCTGCACAAACTGTGCCATCACATGTACAGCACACCATCTATAACCTTCAACAACTAACTTCTCTCTTATTATCAGACTTTTCTCTTCCAGTTTATAACTACACCTAAGCTTGTCTATTCAACTCCAAGCTCTGTCTGTCTCTGTCTCTCTGTCTCTCCCTGCTATTTATTTCATCTTGTACTGTAATCTACTCTTCATATATCTAATCTCATTAAATAGTCTTTACCTCCTGCTCTAAACTTTAACTATCCCAATATTAGGATAAGTATTTCATACACTGTAGTTATACATGTATATATAGTATTATACACAATCTTAAATGAATACTTGCTCTGTTTGTACTACAGTGTGAGCATATAACTGTTTAATTACCCCTTTCTATATACTTTGTATGTTATACCCACGTGGTCTCTAAAAATGGGCACTGCCCAGTAGGGGCAACCTAGTCACACAAATATAAATAAATAAGTAAATAAACAAATAAATAAAAACAGCAGAATTGCCAGTTTACAACCAGCAAAGCTAACCAAGTTTGCAGATAACTGTAAACTTGATTCCTTCATAAATTCCCTAGAGGACACTAAGATTTTCTTAGAGGACCTTTCCCAAACAAATAGCTGGTTGCAAAACCATGGACTCTAGATGCCAAGGAATGTTTAATAGTATCCTTCAGCAAACAAGAAGTCCCATGTAACTATCATATTGGCAACACATCCCCAAAAACTGATCCAGTAGTTAACAACCTGGGAACCTATGTTTACAACAAACTGTCCTTTGATCACCACATGTCCATTATTGTAAGAAAGATCTTTTTATTCCAGAACTTATTACTAAGGGTATGGCATCCAGGTCAATGGATGTGATCATTCTATTATATTCTGTACTCATCAGACCAATCATTGAGCATCCAGATCCAGGTAAGTTATATTAATACTCTACTGGGCTCTTATCAGACCCATCATTGCCCCCTTTGGCATGTTTATAAGCAGACACTTGCAACAGTTGTAAAGCCCACAGAGGTTTCTCACCAGGAAGATTCAGGGCATGAATTCCATTTCCTACATTGATCGCCTAAAGGCTTTGTCATTGTATTCAGTTTCCTACAGGCTACTGAGAGGCTGCTGAGAGGGGATCTTTGCCTGGCTTACAAGGTTTCTTCAGACCTAACTGTGATGGCTCTGTTGCACATATGCAAAACAAACAGCACAAGAAACACTACTTCCAGAGATTTAAACTTCATTTTTGACATAAACAGAATGTGCTAGACGGACAGATATATGTCCCAAAGTATCCCCACTCCATGGAATAGGCTGTCCATCCATGTTAAACAAAGTTTATGCCTGAACTTATTCAAATTAAACCTTGACAACTGGATGGGAAATCATAAATTTAGCCCCAGTCTTTCCCCCATGTCCCTTATTGACAGAAGCCATCAGTAAGAAAAGTTTTATCTTAATCAACACACCTCCTCCCCCACAAATCCTTAGTTACCTCCCTACTAACAAGCCTCTGATATCTGGTGATGTGACCCAAATGGTTTAGGGTGTTTTGCTAGGTTTGTAAGGACCCTAGTGGTCATTAGCCTATTAACAACCTATGAAACTATGAGCCTATGAAGGTACCCTAAAGGGTACTTAGCCCAGAAACTGGTATACAAGATGACTTCCAAAATAAAGCAGCAGTATAGACAAATGTCGGACTGAACTCTTCAATGGCAAAAATGTTCTGAAATGTCATGCACTAATGTCCCTTTTTATATTAGCACTCTCGTGCTCCAATGGATGTATGTGCAAAAATAAGGCATTCAAGTAAGCTTTTCTATACTTGTCAGACATTGTATCCTTGGAAGGATATTTCTTTCACAGTTAGAAGCTACTGCAACAGTGATCTATTGATAAACCTGTACTCTTCTCAGTAGCTTCAGGTAGTGGTCTCTGATCAGGTACTAGTAGAAAGTATAACCTCTCTATTGATTCTTAGCATTTCACTGTGGTAAACAGCAGCATGAGTCAATGAATATTCAGCAGGTATCAAGACATATTTGTGATTGGTGTGGTACTCTGGTTGCCAAGTACCTAATGTTTTTTCTTTGTCTCCATTGTTTCCTCTGCTCATCAGATCGTCACATCTCAGCTGCTTAGATTTGAAATCTGTGTTGCATGTGTCTATAACTAAGCATAGCTGATAAACAGATATGAATACACAGTACACAACCAGAAAGTCTTGCTTATTAATTCAAGGATCCTGTTTGGAGAGTATAATGTTTGTTTAGAAATGTAATATAGAACAGCATTTTAAAGTGTATACATCTATCAACATGGCTATAAAGTACATAATTGTGAAATGATGTTTTACATTACAAAGGCCCTTAATCATTATATGATTTGTGGGGGTAAATGTAATTTGTATTAGCTTGTCTCCAGATATGTGGAAATGTGCGTGTATCTGTTTCTCTCTCTCTCTGAGATATAATGACAGAGGCATAGGAATGCACTTCTGCTAGCTACTTGTGGATAAAGCTGGCCAAGAATAATTCCCTTTTATCTTCGTATCTACCTTATGTTCACATACAGATCACATCTGTGTTTTCTTCAAGGAAGTATTTATTGTATTCTGTACTTGTTTTGGAGAGAGTTGCTGTTCCATCCAAGCTGTGTAGTAGACTGTTAATATTAAGGAACATTGCTCTGACTGAGGCAGTGATTCATACAATCAAAAAGTCATTGAATTTTGAACAGCGGTGACGTTGTGTAATGCGTAAAGTGAATCAATCTGGCATTTGCTGTATTGTGTTTGCAAATTACCATACCAATGCTAGCTGATATGAAAGAAAAGCATTTTAGTATTCAAAAAAGAGGAAACATAAACAGAAATATAAACATATACATACACACACACACACACACACACACACACACACACACACACAGAAAGATAGATAGATGGATAGATACATAGATAGACAGACAGACATATGATAGATAAACAAAAGCTTTAACCACCAACCATCCCCTCTGTTAACATAATCATAAGGTTTGTATCATTTACAAGTGCTTTACCTCTATCTATTGCCCTAGTTTTCACCCTAAAATCATTCTACCAGCCCTGTGCTGTTACAGTGCCAGTATCCTATTTGGGAATGGGTCAGTTTTGCTTGCATTTCTTTGCCTAATTTTCAGTTCTGATGTTAGTTGCACATTCTTGATTAATCTGGTCTTCAAACCCCATGCATTCTGCATTATTTTTATATGAAAGCAAATGTGAAGGCTGCTTGTTTCTTGCTATCACACAAGCACATCATGTGCAGCACAAAGTCCATAACTCTTAACTGTGTCTGACTTTGCCTAGCTTCACTGAATCTTACCTTTCATCTGTCTGTGATTTTTGCAAAATTCCCCTGATTTTGCCTCATATCTTTTCCTTGTACATCCCTCATAACATTTTTTTTAGTAAGTCATTGAGAATTACAGTCAGACACTAATGATAGCTATTAAGAGTTTCAGAATTTGTAGTTGATTTTGCCCTGAAAATGCATTCTAATGCAACACCTGTATTCATCTCGGCATAAAAAAAGCATCATTTTTTCCAATGAGACAAGACCCCCTGCACCCCCTGACTAGCTATATATTCTTTCTCCGAGATTATACAATCCTCAGGGAAAATGGTACATTCTCCTACTTGGGGATTGTTGATCTTGCACATCTATTGACCATCTGTTTAGTCAACCAAATTGTGTTGATTCATTTGCAAACTTAGAGGGACTCTGTGTGTGTGTGTGTGTGTGTGTGTGTGTGTGTGTGTGTGTGTGTGTGTGTGTGTGTGTGTGTGTGTGTGTGTGTGTGTGCGTATATGTGTGTATGATTTACTATCAATATGTCAAACGGCAAAATAATTTCCGTTCGACACATCGAAAACAAAACTCAAAAGTCAAAATAAAGAACAAGTCACGATGTTGAATAAGCTGAATGAATTCAGCAGATTCAACATTGTCTCCAAACACATCACGTGATGTCTGTATATGAGCTCACATAAAGTAAACTCCTATACCTAACATCACGTTTTTGCAGGGGGACAAGCACCTCTGTGCCTCCCCTATGGGTGGTTGCACCCCCCACGCCCCCTACTAACTATATATTCCAACTCCGAGATCACACTACAGTGAGGAAAGGGATGAATTTCCCAAAACACACTGTACCATGATCTCTGTACAGTTATTCAATTTTATATTAGCAAATGCACAGTGCATTCGCTAATATAAACCTTCGGACATTGAGATGTTCAGCCAGATGAAATTTCAAACATCTGTGTTTCAAAACTCAAGATTATGATATTAAACCTACAGATATATATATATATATATATATAGAGAGAGAGAGAGACAGAGAGAGATATAGATTAGATTTAAATATAGCTATAAAAGATAAGCTTGAACATCTGGAATCTACAAAAATAGAATCTGCATTGTCTGTGACCTTCTATGTAAATGTGATTAGGCAGTTCAACCTCAAGGAGCAGGAACTGTTAAATTTAAATTCATCTATTTTCTATTAAGAATCCATAGTTTGAGTATTTGTACCAAAAGAAGTACAAAAAGGCAATATTTATTTTTGGGGTATTTAAGCAGTTATCTAGAGCTATAGGGGGAGCTCAGTTCACTACAATCTTACAGAAGAGGAAATTGCATATTAAGTTATAATGATATTGCCAATATTGTCATTATTTATTTTTTTTTGTTTATTTTACATTTGTTAACTGGGATGGTCCGACTGGACACAGGTCCATTTTCAGCAGAGTCCCGGGGAGAAAGTACAATTTTACACAATATGTTAAAATACAGTATACAGAGAATTTTCAGACACTATGTTAAAATACAGTATACAGCAGAAGACATAACAAGACCTATATATACAGGAAAGAATAGTTGCACTTGGTTAATAACAGAATAAGTATACAAATCCATTCAGCAATAGGAGAAGACCTAGACTGTAATATATATTACAGCAGGTATATTAGGAAGTGAGGTATATAAGTATAATAATTTGAGGACTTATATAATACATGGGCATAGCCACTTATTCTTTAAGTGTGTTCTAAGTGAGTTTTTAAAGTGAGAAGAGGTAGGGGCAGAAACCAGAGCAGGAGGGAGATTATTCCAGGTTCTAGCTATGGAGTGGGAGAACAATGCTTTTCCTGCAGTATTGTTAGCTCTAGAGATACAGAGGAAGGGTTTGTCAGAAGATTGGAGAGGACAATTTGTATTATAGTGGGTGAGAAGTTCGCCTAGTGCAGGAGATTTTTCTGGATGTGTTACCACATTGTAGGCAATGACTAATTGGTGATAGGTTAGTAACTGGGGAAGTTCCAGCCATTGCAGTTCCCTTAGAGCCTGGCAATGGTGGTTTCTAAAGGTGGAGTTGTTTGCAAACTTGGCAATTTTATTATAACATGATTCATGTCTGGCAAGGTCAAGTTTTCTAAGCTGGAATTGGAGCAGCATACATTAGGGTAGACAAGAGGTGAGTTTGGGCTAGGGTAATCTGTGCTTGTTTCGAGAGGGATTTCTTGTGCCTATATAGTGTTCCCATTTTTTTATGGACTTTTTTGATAGTTTGTGAAATGTGGATGTTGAAGTGTAGATTTTTATCAATCTCAACGCCTAGGAGTTTGGTATGGTCAGAGGGAGAGATAATAGTGCCATTTTTGGAGGATATAGTGAAGGATAGAGGAGTGGAAATGGTTTTGTTGGGGGTGAAAAGTAGTAATTTGGTTTTATTAGGGCTTAGGACAAGTTGGATCTGAGTGATCCAACTTTCCACAGAGGTAAAGGATTCCTGGGTGAGTTGTTGTAGGTTGGGAAGTGATGGAGCTGAACAGATAAGAGTCAAATCTTCAGCGTATTGTATAAGTGAAGCGATGCTGTGTGGTGGTATGGAGATTACTGGTAAATATGGAGAAAAGAAGTGAGCCTAATATGGAGCCTTGTGGTACACCTATGGTAGTTAGGAGTAAGGAGGATAGTACACTTTGCCATTGGATAGATTGTTGCCTATTTGACAGATAGCTTTTAAACCAGGCTATAGCAGAAGGAGCAAAGGATAGGGATGTCAGGGTGTCTAGTAGTAAGGAATGTGAAACCATGTCAAATGCTTTGGAGAGGTCTAGAAATATTGCAGATACAAAGTTATTATTATTTCTATATTATTTATGTATTGGTTGATCAGATGGGTGAAAGAGAGCAGAGCGGTGGTTGTGCTATGGTGTTGGAAGATATGCTGTGTGGGGGGAGAGGAGATGGTGTGAGTTTAAGAATTGTGTTACCTGAGAATGTATACATTTCTCTAGTATTTTAGATAAGGGGATAGAATGACAATGGGTGATAATTTGAGTATTTGTAAGAGTTTCCACCTTTACGTAGTGGAATAATGTATGATACCTTCCATAGCTGTGGGACATATGCTTCTTGTATGCATAGCTGGCCGGCACTTTTTCAGTATTTATTTGGTGTAGGTAGACCAGGATGGGGGGCACCAGATTGTGTGGTAGGGGGCACCATGGAGCCCTTTTGCCAAGGGCACCAGTTGACCTAAGGCCGCTCCTGCTTGTATGGAGCGATTGATAAGAATAGAAATAGGGTAGGATAAGGATTCATCAGCTATTTTTATGAAGTTGGTTGGTAGATTGTCAGTGACAAGGGTGGTAGGCTTCAGTTTTAGGAGGTGTTTTTTAATGGTTGAGGTGGGAAAGGGTGAGAGCGTAAAGGATGGGATGTTGTCAGGGCATTTGGTTGGGTTATATGTAGAGATGTTTTTAAATAGTTGGGAGGATAGTGTTAAGATGGATTCTGTGAAGTGGTGATTGAATTGGGAGGCAATGTCCTTGTTCATAGGTTCATAGGTTGGTACTAGGCTATCGACCCTAGAGCCTATACAGCCTAGCCAAAACAATTCCCTGGCTATTTCTTCCCACAGTATTTACTTCCCTGGACCCCTGTCTAACAGGGTGACTGACATGATCCCTGGGGTGAATTTCCTATCTCCCATCCAATTGTCAAGGTTCATTTTGAAGAGGGCCAAAGAGGCACTCTGCTTGACATGTATGGGCAGTCTATTCCAGAGTCTGGGGAGTCTCTGGGTCAGGAACCTATCCCTCCAGCATGTTTTGTTCATTGTGATGACAAGGTTTAGATCCCTGGAGCGTGTGGCTCTGGGGGATTGGGATTTCTTTAAGTGTAGCATGTCCAGCAGCTCTGGGTTTGACATGGCCTTGTATGTTAGGCAGAGATCACCTCTGAGTAGACGATATGCAACAAAGTATAGCTGGAGTTTTTTTAGATGGTCAGCATAGGGCATCTGCTTTAGGCCTGTGATTCTTTTAGTGAGGTATTTCTGCGACCTTTTCAGTTGTTGCAGATGTCTTGAGAGGTACATACCAAATGGGGTGTTGTATTCTATAATGGGTCTAATGAGGGATGAGTACAGTGAGACAATGACTTCCTTTTTTCTGGATGAAAAGCTCTTAGTGATGAGGTGTGCCTCACAGAAGGATTTCCTGACTGTTGTGTCGATGTGGTTATCGAAGGTGAGACCACTGTCCTCCTGTGTCCGTAAGTCTTTTATCAAACTTTCGGTGTTTAGTGTACTGCCACGTATGTGGTAATTCACAAGTATATGTTTTTCCCAAAGGGAATGACTATACATTTCTTGACATTGAGCTTGAGCCCATGGCTTTGGCACCAAGCATCTGTTTCTGTAAGGTTCTTTTGTAGAATATCCACATAATTTGGGGATTCAATAATGGCTCCCAGTTTGCAGTCAACTACAAACTTTGTTAGCCAGAGTCCCTTAGTGTTGGCCTGTACTTCAGAGAAGTATATGCCAGACAAGAGCGGTTCCAGGACTGAACCCTGAGGTACTCCACTTGTCACTTGTCTGTAGCTGGATTTGGAGTCAGCTACTTTTACAGTGTGGGTTCTGTCAGTAAGCCAGTTGGCAACCCATCGAGTGATGTAGGGATTAATGCCCAACTTAGTAAGTTTATCTATGATTTCAGAGTGGGGGATGGTGTTGAAGGCCTTGGCGAGGTCCAGATAGGCTGTGTGGACTGCCTTACCCTCATCCACAGCTCTGGAGACTGATTCGAAGAAGTCAATCAGGTTCAGGAGACAAGATCAGCCCTTCACAAACCCAAACTGGGTGGGGTACAGTGTTTGAACGTTGCCAATGTCTTTGTTTATAGGTTCCATGATAATACGTTTCTTGACCTTGCAGATCAGGCTCGTCAGACTGATGGGGCGGTAGTTTCCAGAATCCAAGCTGGATCCTCCCTTGTGGAGTGGGATAATTGTAGCTGTGTGCCACTCAGTGGGCACGAAGCCTGAGGTGAGGCTATGATTAAACATGACACTTAGGTGAGGTACCAGATCATTTTGTAGTTCATGTAATAGACAGCCCGGGATGTTGTGTGGTCCCATGGATGCTGTATTCTTAGCTTTGGATAGTATAGTTTTTACCTGTGTGGCCATTATTACTGGAATTTGGCAATATTTTGGTATTGAGATGGGCCCTTTAGGGGGTGAGAGGGGTGTGAAGTTGGCACTGAATTGATCTGCCAGGATATTGGCAATATTCTTGGGATCAGTATATTTAATGCCATTCTGTTGTAGCTCAGAGCAGATCTGAGCATTGCCATTTAGATTCTTGACATAGCTATAGAATACCTTGCTGTTGTCTTTGGAATCTTTGGCAATTTTTTTTTCATAACTAGCTTTGAAGGATTTTATGAGGGATCTCAGCTTCTTACTGAGACTAGTAAGGGAGTTTTTTGCATCCCGGAATTTTCCTCTTTTCTGCAACAGTTTCTTCCTTTTGTTGCAAAGTTTGTTTATGGCAGGGGACCACTAGATTGGCTTCCTTTTTTTGAAGGAGAGCATCTTGTTTCTATTTGGGATGGCACAATTCATGCAATAGTGGATGTGATTGTACAGTGCCTTAGTGTAGGATTCAGCAGTCGAACTTTAAGTTCCCATCTGCATGGGTGTAATTAAGTTTGTCACTTCTGATTTGAGTAGTATGAATTTGGCTTTGGAGAAGTTTTTATGGAGGTTTCCTTATTGGGGGGTGGGGGAGGGATGTGGATGTCAAGGGTGATTAGCTTATGGTTAGATCTGACCAATGAGGGGGCGACTATAGGTGTGGAGCATCGATTTCCCATGTTGGTAATGACCAGGTCTAGGATATTGGAACTCCTGGTGGGACTATGGATTAATTGATCCAGGGCCGCATAGAGTGATATTTATGAAGCTGGAAATTGATGGTGTAATGATGAATGTTGTTACTGCATATGCTCCACAAGATGGGTGTGTGATGGATGAGAAAGAAACATTTTGGAGTGAGTTGGATGAAGTGGTGATGACTGTACCCAAGGGTGAGAGTGGTGATTGGAGCAGATTTCAATGGGCATGTTGGTGGAGGGAACAGAGGGGATGAGGAAGTGATGGGTAGGTACGTTGTTAAGCAGAGGAATGCAGAAGGTCAGATGGTAGTGGATTTTGTGAAAAGGATGAACATGGTTGTGGTGAATACGTATTTTAACAAGAGGGAGGAGCACAGGGTGACATACAAGAGTGGAGGAAGATGCACACAGGTGGATTATATCTTATGTAGGAGGGTCAGTTTAAAGGAGATTGGAGACTGTAAAGTGGTGACCAGGGAAAGTGTAGTTAGGCAGCATAGGATGGTGGTTTGTAGGATGATGTTGGTGATCAAGAAGAGGAGGAGGAGTGTAAGGGCAGCACCAAGGATCAAATGGTGGAAACTGAAAAAGGGTAATTGTGAGGTGGAGTTCAGGGAAGTGTTAAGACAGGCACTGGGGGGCAGTCAAGAGTTACCAAATAGCTGGGTAACTATAGCAGAGTTAGTAAGGGAGACGGCTAGAAAGGTGCTTGGTATGACATCTGGACAGAGGAAGGATGACAAGGAGACATGGTGGTGGAATGAGGAAGTACAGGAGAGTATACAGAGAAAGAGTTTGGCAAAGAAGAAGTGGGATTGTGAGAGAGATGAAGAAAGTTGACAGGAGTATAAGGAGATGAGGTGCATGGCAAAGAGAGAGGTGGCAAAGGCTAAGGATAAGACATATGAAGAGTTGTATGAAAGGTTGAACACTAAGGAGGGAGGAAATGACCTGTACCGATTGGCTAGACAGAGGGGGACCAACCTAGGAAAGATGTGCAGCAGGTAAAGGTGATAAAGGATAATGAGGGAAACATACTCACAAGGGGGGAGAGCATGTTGAGCAGATGGAAAGAGTACTTTGAGGGGTTTATGAATGAAGAGAATGAGAGGGAGAGAAGGTTGGATGATGTGGGGATAGTGAATCATGAAGTGCAATGGAATAGCAAGGAGGAAGTAAGGATAGCTATGAAGAGGATGAAGAATGGAAAGGCTGTTGGTCCAGATGACATACCTGTGGAAGCATGGAGGTGTTTAGTTGAAATGGCAGTGGAATTTCTAACTAGATTGTTTAATGAAATCTTGGAAAGTGAAAGGATTCCTGAGGAATGGATAAAAAGTGTTTTGGTACTGATTTTTAAGAATAAGGGTGATGTGCAGAGCTGTAGTAACTACAGAGGGATTAAATTGATCAGTCACAGCATGAAGTTATAGGAAAGAGTAGTGGAAGCTAGGTTAAGAAGGAACGTGATGATTAGTGATCAGCAGTATGGTTTCATGCCGGGAAAGAGCACTACAGATGCGATGTTTGCTCTGAGAGTGTTGATGGAAAAGTACAGAGAAGGTGAGAAGGAGTTGCATTGTGTTTTTGTAGACTTAGAGAAAGCATATGACAGGGTCCCTAGAGAGGAGTTGTGGTATTGTATGAGGAAGTTGGGAGTGTCAGAGAAGTATGTAAGAGGTGGTACAGGATATGTACAAGGGTAGTGTGACAGTGGTGAGGTCTGCAATGGGAGTGACAGATGCGTTTAAGGTGGAGGTGGGATTACATCAAGGATCAGCTCTGAGCCCTTTCTTATTTGCAATGGTGATGGACAGGTTGACAGATGAGATCAGACAGGAGTCCCCGTGGACTATGATGTTTGCAGATTACATTGTGATCTGTAGTGAGAGTAGGGAACAGGTGGAGGAGATCCTGGAGAGATGGAGATATGCTCTAGAGAGAAGAGGAATGAAGGTCAGCAGGACTAAGACAGAATATATGTGTGTGAATGAGAGGGAGGATAGAATAATGGTGAGGATGCAAGGAGTAGAGGTGGCAAAGGTGGATTAGTTTAAATACTTGGGATCAATAGTTCAGAGTAATGGTGAGTGTGGAAGAGAGATGAAGAAGAGAGTACAGGCAGGATGGAGAAGAATGTCAGGAGTAATTTCTGACAGACGAGTACCAGTAAGAGTGAAAGGGAATGTCTGCAAGAGGATAGTGAGACCAGCTATGTTATATGGGTTGGAGACAGTGGCATTGACAAAAATGCAGGAGTTAGAGCTGGGTGTGGCAGAGTTAAAGATGTTAAGATTTGCAGTGGGTGTGATGGGGGTGGACAGGATTAGGAATAAGTATATTAGAGGGTCAGCCCAGGTTGGAAGGTTTGGAGACAAAGCCAGAGAGTCAAGATTACGTTGGTTTGGACATGTGCTGAGGAGGGATGCTGAGTATATGGGGAAAAAGATGTTAACGATGAAGCTACCAGGTAACAAGAAAAGAGGAAGGCCTAAGATAAGGTTTATGGATGTGGTGAGAGAGGACATGCAGGTGGTTGGTGTGACAGAGCAAGATGCAGAGGACAGGAAGAAATGGAAACAGATGATCTGCTGTGGTGACACCTAACAGGAACAGCTGAAAGAAGATGATGATGAAGAACTGTTGGGCAAAGGTGTTGATACACGAGTAGTTTTCCCAGTTAATGGCACGGTAGTTGAAATCACCCAGTATTAGGGTGTATTTTAATATTTTCCAGTATGTTTAGAAAGGTGTAGTGAGGATCTTGGAGCATGGTGGGGGATCTGTAGCAAGCTACAGTTTGGATTGCAGTCTTACCTAATGTTAGCTGCACCTGGAGAATTTCAGACACATTGTGTTGGGAAGCTAGCCTGGTGGTGTGAATATCCTTGGTGAATATGGACACTCTTCCACCTTTAGTGTTTCAGTCCTGGCTTGGTGGCCAAAAAGTGTTGCATGAGTTGTAGCCTGATATTGCAGGGGTGCTCTCTGGAGCCTTGAACCAGGTCTCAGTTACTGCACAGATATCAATGTTCTCAATTGAGCAGCATTACCTTCAGATTTTGCATGCTTGTACCTGTTATGGTGGTGGTTTTGTCCTTTGAATTTTGCCTAAAAAGGCACTATAGGGGTGGCAAGAGCTTTCGCCAGTATCCTGAATCCCAGGGGCAACAGGTGAAGGCCATCTCTGGCAAACCATAATGGTCTGTCAATCATGTCGTCCCAGGCAGACAGATACTGGATCCCCTTTGAATGACACCAAAAGCTTAGCCAATTCTTGAAGTCTATCATTTTGTCCTTATACTGTGGTGTCATTCTGGGTAAAGGCAGGATGTTACTCAGGGCTAGAGTCATACCTGCTTGGGCCACATGATCCAAGATCTCTTCCATGTCTTTTTTCATGTAGTCCAGGGAGGTATGTCTCAAGTCATTTACTCCAACATGGGCAATGACAGAATCGTATTTGTACTTGTTGTGGAGTGACTTGAGTGCATGCGTTATGTGGCGGATCCTGGCACCCAACAGGCAGCTGACTGTAATTTTCTCCTTGTTCAGCCTGGTGAGTGGGACATCAGTGTGCCTGACTATAGAGTCACTTATGACTAAAGTGTTGGGTACGTTGTCTTGCCTTAGTGGCTGTTGTTGGGTGGCACACTGGTGTGAGCTATGTGACACGTTGGTTGTGATTAGTGTTTGCATTACAACTTCGGAGGTCCTTGTTGCTTGGGCAGATTACTGTTAAGGACCTTCACATATGAGAGTTTAGTGTTGCTATGTGAGGGTGTTGGTGGTGTGGGTTTAGAAGAGCTATGTGTTGCTTGAGGTGTAGTGTGGGTGTTAAGCTTTTCCTCTTGACTGTCCAGCACAATCTTGGGTGGAGAGAGCTTTGCTTCCAGTTTGGCTATGTAAGTGCATCTCTCACAGGCTGTAGTGTTGGGTGGTAGGAGGAGAGGGTTGTCTGTGTACATGAGACAATTGCTGCATTGGCCCAGTATGCCCAGATTCACCAAGTGGACAGGAATAATCACCAGAAGCTGAACCTTGGACATGCCTGGTTTGGTGCTTTATTTTGTAAAGTACAAGAGCTGTTTTCCCTTACCTTAGCAAGGTACTTTGCAATTATAGGCTATTTAGTGCCTACGATTAATTTCTCCTTATTAACAAGGAGTGCTTGTATCAGTTTAAGGCTTCCTAGTGCTTTCCAGCAGGTTTTAGAGCAAGTGCTAGTCACAGGAATGCTTAAAGGTAAGATGAAAAAAAATGGTTTATCCTAAACACTGCAGTATGTACTAGAGGAGTTAGAGGTGAAAGTAGGGAACTTAAGTTCTACCTGTCTAAAAAGTTAAGTTTTAATGGAGAGTCACTGTTTTTAAAATGGCACGATAGATTGAAAGGGGGTGGTCACTTTTGTATTCTTGTACTATGTAATACAGTAGGATGACCAATACATTTAAATAGTTGAAGGGGAGTGATTTCACAAAATGATAATTTTACACTTACACAAGTCAGTAAAAGCAGAGAGGAAATGAGATATATGGTCAAATTAACATAAGGGGCAGGCAACTAGAAGGACAGTGGTGTTTAAGAACACAACAGTAACTGGGTGGAAGGGTGGGGGAAAAAAATCTGCCTGACTCACAAGAGACAGAGCTGTGGTCTCTTTTCAAGTTTTAATATGCAGTTAAAAGCAGCATACAAGTAAAACATGAGGTAAAGAAAACAAATCACAGTATTCAAAATAGAAAAAGGCAATAAAGTAATACAAAATACAACAATTAAAAAGCAAATGAACCTTTCCCTCACAGCAAAGTGTAGCAGAGTCTGGGTGAGCCTTTCTAGTCTCATGGAGTTAGGAGTGGGAGTGGTAGTTTTGCCTTAGTGGCTGTTGTTGGGTGGCACACTGGTGTGAGTTATGTGACACGTTGGTTGTGATTAGTGTTTGCATTACAACTTCGGAGGTCCTTGTTGCTTGGGCAGATTACTGTTAAGGACCTCCACATATGAGAGTTTAGTGTTGCTATGTGAGGGTGTTGGTGGTGTGGGGTTAGAAGGGCTATGTGTTGCTTGAGGTGTAGTGTGGATGTTAAGCTTCTCCTCTTGACTTTAGGATAGAGCTAATGGCATGACAAAACATTTGGGGATCTTTTGAATGTTTGTTTTGGATATTGAGGATGTAATTTTGTCTATCGACTTTAGTTTGTCTTGGCCTGATTTCTAAGTTGTTGGTAACTATTTTGGCTAGACTAGTATTGTATTTCTTCCAAATTCTCCAAGTCTTATCCCTTGACTTTAGAAGGACTCTAGTTTCCCTAGTTAGCCATGGTGCATAGTTTGACTTGGCTGTTATTTTCCTAATCGGTGTGAGTCTGTCAAGGATATTGATATATTGTTGAAGCAGTCAACAGCTTGGTCTAGATTTAGGGCTTGGAGTGGTTTCCAGTTACTATGTTTTAGAATACTGTTTAGTTCTTGTATATTTAGTTTATGATCATCTCTGACTTGTCTAAAAACAATGGGTTTGGCTATGTTGGTACGTTTCCGCAGGAGGAAGGTGGGGAGATGGTCAGTAAGACCATCAGGAAGGCATCCTGTCGGATAGTTTTGTTTGGGACAGTTAACTAGTGTCCAATCTAGAATAGACTGTTTGCGGATTTTTTGTCAAGTCTAGTGGGTTCTTGGATAAGTTGGGTAAAACTGTAAAGATTAATATGGTTAGTGGGGTTGTTAGAGGTACAGGTTGACCAGTCAGTGTTCAGGTCATCTAGTAAGATGGTTCTTTGGAGGAAATTATCTGTGGCCCATTGTAACATTTCTTCAGTGATGGGAGAGTTATTACCTGGGGGGATATAAAAGCAGAGAATGATGATAGTTTTTCTGTCATTTATGCTTAGGGTTGAACCTAAGGTTTCGGCATTTTGAAATTTAGGTATGGGGGTTTGTAGACGTTTGATGTTGATTGCATTTTTGTAGAGGATAGCAACTCCACCTCTCTTTTTGCCCACTCTATCCAGTCTTAGGATATTATATCCTGGTGGGAGAATTTCTTCATTTTGGGTACTAGGTTTTAGTCACATCTCGATAATGGTTAGTATGTCAGGGGATTAGTGAGCTATAAATACATGTGGGTCAGAAAGTTTGTTAAAGATACTTCTGACATTGACAGTCAGAATCAATAGGTCAGAAATTTGCCTAGCAGAGAGTAGAGAGTTTTGTGGTCCAGGGTTTGGGTGTAATGTCTCCAGATGTAAGTTGATTTTTAGTGATTAACAGTATGTGTTTAATTATGTGCACTATGTCTATGTTGGATCTAAATGATGTTTTTCTAGTGTAAGATGGTGTTATGTGACACTTATGAGTGTGTAGGATTAAGTTGTCATTAAATAATGTAGAAGAGATAGGAAAGAAAATGTGTGATTATATATTTGTTTGAGAAAGTGTTATGTGGAATGATGTGTTTTCTAGTGATGTGTTTGTATATAATGATGCAATGTTTGTTTGGTATGTGAGGGTTAGGAAGAGAAATCCAAGGATTAATGGTATTTTATGAGGGAGTAGTGGTTGGGTCTGAGTGGTTTTGGGGTTCAAGTATGGGTGTGAGTGTGAATGCGTGGCAAGTAGATATTATGTACCTTTTTAAGGTAGAAATTTGATATGGGTGTGTATGAGAGGTCTTTGATTGGAGGAGAGTGTGGTCAGGTGATCTGGGGGTAGAATAAATGTAGAGATGGTAGGTGCAGGTGGGAAATGGGGGCAGGGTGGAGGAGCGGAGTGAGCCGAGCATAGTGAGATGAACAAAGCGGGACTACACCAGTCCTTGAGACTGCATAACCTATCTATAGGGCTGGTCAGGACAGAACAGTAAAAGGGAGATTCCTCTGTAATTAAGCAGGAGTGGGAGGGAGTTCTGCAGGTTCAAGGTGGGAGGGAGGGTAGACACAAAGTAATGCAAGGTTGTGAGTCAGAAAAACTGGACTAGGCCAGCCACTAAAAAGAAAACAGGAAAACAAACTAAGTAAATTCCTGGTCAGTGTAGTGGTGTATCTTCCTAATAACTACAAATCATATGCTACTAATCTAGTACAGTGTGGTGAAAAGGACCACCACTTCTACAGGGAAAAACAATTGAAGTATGGGCTGCAGGTACATAGGTAAACTTTTTCCAAGAGAAAGTAGTTTTAAGTAATTGACCTAGGAGTACAATAGGAAGAGAAAAATGGGGGGGGGGGCAGTAGTGTGCACTTGTACAGTGAAAGGGGAAAGAGCCTTCAGTTTAGAGGACAGATTAAATACAACTCTAACATACACTTGTGTAGCTGAAAGCACTTTAGTGTTCCACTGACTCAGGGTCTCACAGTGCAGGGCAACAAGACAGCTTTGGGTTGATTGGAGGTTGGCCAAGACACAGGATGAAACTTTTGCTGAGGGGACTGGAAGTAAAAAGGAAAAGGAGGTAAATATTAGGTCTGAAGTTTTAAAATGCTCTGATTGCCAAGTAACTAAGATAGAGGATGCAGGGGAGAAGCAGAAACAGCACAATTCTATGAGCAACACAAAATGCAAGGATAGCAGAGAGAGAAAGAAAAATAAATAAATAAAAAGGTAACTACAGTCGAGACCAAGCTATTATAACATACACTACACTGTTATGTACTGTTATAAGGTTATGAAGAGAAAATAGTAACTACTAAGATGCTACACACAATTAAATTTTCCACTAAAAGTCAGGAATAACAGTGGTATGCTACAGAAACAAGTAACTTACTAAGATGCTACATGCAATTTAGAATTCTCCACTAAAAGTCATGAATAACAGTGGTATGCTACAGAAACAAGTAACTTACTAAGATGCTACATGCAATTTAGAATTCTCCACTAAAAGTCAGGAATAACAGTGGTATGCTACAGAAACAAGTAACTTACTAAGATGCTACATGCAATTTAGAATTCTCCACTAAAAGTCATGAATAACAGTGGTATGCTACAGAAACAAGTAACTTACTAAGATGCTACACACAATTTAAAATTCTCCAACTAACAGTCAGAAATAATGTGATGTTATGCAGATGCACAGAGTCAGTTATATCTCTCAGCGGTTACAATAAGTTCTTCTCTAATTGCCAAACAGGTTACTGATCTAAAAGTACACGTAGCAGGTGACAATATTCACATTAGTTAATAAAGCAGCATTTTACCTTTTATTTAAAGTCACAATATGCTTTAAATACAATTCTATACTGGAATAACAAAAACACTCATATGCAGAGCAAATAGAATAAAGGAAAAAAATAAAAACACTCTGAAATGCAAGTCTAGAAAACAAGTGACCAAATAGAGCTGTTACCAACTAAAAAATATGCATGACAAAAAATACATACCATGTGTGAAACGTCACAAAAATAGCAATAAGAATCACAAAAGCAAGCACACTACTGGGGATTCCTATGAAGCAAGATAGAAAAGCTAATTCCAAAGATGGTGCCTTTCTACATTATTTTTTTTTTATTATTTACCTGTTGATTGGTTATGTGATTCTAAATCTATAGTGGAACTGACCATTATGCTTGCTTCCATAACAAGAATATTATTATGCTGAAGTGAAATTGGTTACTTGTTTTATAATTCTTAATCTTTTTTCTACTGTTTCATCATACAATGCTGTTGTTTTTATTTACTTCCTTTTTTCACCAAATTAGTGTAAGTAAACTTGACAGTTTGCACTTATAAAATCAGATTAGGTTACACCAACCACCCCTTTCAGATTTACACTTCAGAGCCTGCAACTATAATTTAAACAGTGAACAATTTGTTTTCTTGCAAAATAATAAATAAATAGGGACACAAGGCAATGTATATTCAGTTCAGCAAACTCTCCAGTACCTTGGTTTCCTGGCTATCAAATGAGAATAAATGAGTTTTAATACTTTCATGATTAAATGTGCTTAACAATCACACACGTCTTGTTGGTGCTCTTATCTTAACAATCTCTCAGACAAGCCCTTAAAGTATTATGCCCTATGACAGTAGATAAAGATAGCAACACTGTAAACAAAATTAAAGTAGATATTTCCAGACTACCTGATTGTTGAGCTGTTTTGGTGGTAATAAACTGTATTTTAGAATGACACATACTGCATTATTTTGCAGTATTTATTGCCTTGGCTGGAACTATTATTCTTTGTTTAATAAATGTGTGCATTCTTTTCTTGTTTGTATAAAACTTCTACTAGATTTGTCTGCCCTTACCTAATTGCTTATGTGCAAGCATGCTGCCTTGGGTCTAATGTCCCACCACCTCTATGCATGTCCAAACTCTTTTAGTTAGCAATGACTTTATCATTTTTTTCAGCATTTGATGTCAGACAGGCAAGATGATAGGTTGGAGCAACTTTGAAATTTGAATCATACTTACCTGAATCACAAAATCTTGATGTTAGAATTCCAAAAGATGCAAAATTCTAAACTGCAAAATTAGGAAACCAAAAGTCCCGGGAAGCTGTGGTCCTGTCATATCTAAACATATCAAAGCAGTCTCTAATCAGTTTATTATTAAACAACACATGCGTAAATATAAATATATTTTTGAAGGAGACAAACTCCTTTGTAGCAGCCTGCAAGATGTTTTCTTTTCTCTAATATTTCACAATCTTAGATTAAGGACTATACAGCTGGACTGGTGGATGTGCAAACTCCCCATCACCAAAAAAATATAATATCTGAATATACTCTATTTTAAAATAAATTGATTAAATATCCTGAGGATATCATGCTTCAGCATTTCAGCTTTTATCATTGAAGATGTTATGCTTTGGATGTGGGGGTCCCTTAAGAATATGCATTTTCAGTTTTGTGTTTATTACAGAGTGGTTCAGTGTGTAAATGTGGTCACCATTGTCTATATCCTCTTTCTTGCTTCCATTCTTATGAAGATGAGTCAATTATGTCCTCTTCCAGTCTTTAAGAATGTCACATTCCTCTCATGATTTATTGAAGTTTAATAATCTACTGTCTTCCCATTTTGTATATTTCTCATTGTATTAACTTCTTATCTTAATTGTGGAGCTTTACTCCCCAGGCATCCACTGAAAATGGGCCTGGTCCAGCTGGATTTTCCCAGTAAATAAATGTAAAAATAAATAAATAAATAAATTAGAGGGCCTGCTGTTTCTCCTGCTAATAGTATAAGAACTCTATATTGAATTTGTCAGGCTGCATTGTCTTAAGTAACTCTAAAGTTTTGAAGTTGCTGCATTAACATTTCCTTTGTGCGTGCATATGGGTATCAGCTCATTTTTTTTAATTATCTTTCATGACCCTCCAGTATATTGAAATCTTGGTTTGTTTCCTTGCCATTCATGGCTTTTCCATGCACCACATTTCTGTTACTGTCAATATGCTGTGCTGTAAGATCAACAGATCATATTGTGTTAAAGACAGTATTGCATTTTATTTTTCTGTTTTATTTATTTATTTCACTGAATATTCTGGTCTCTCTGTCTCTCTGCAGTTAGTTTCCTGCCCTCTCTTCCATTTCCTGTTGTGGTATTAATCTTGGTGGCTTTGGAATTGCCTGCCTCTCCTGTAAATTTGTGTTTGAACACTCCTCCTGGGTCTATTTCATTTGCTCACTCAACCGAATACAGTGAGATCATATTTTGATTTCAGACACTCCTACCAGTCCCATCTGTTCAGCTCTATTCCAGTCTAGTGTCATTAGTTCATTTTACCTAACACAGAGAGAACATTTGAGAACAACAACCCACTTAGTTCCTTAACCTTGAATTATCTTCTGTTTCTCCTATCTTCCATTCAACTTTACAAAAAAAAAAAACTTTGCTAAAATCTCCTTGTGTTCTGACTGAGTGTGTTCTCAAGTATATTTTTTGGCACTTTTTAACTGCTCAGAGTTGAATAAAACAATAACTGAATTCAGTTCAGAATGCAGTTTGAATAAATTGCATTTAATTAAACTGTGTTTGCTTTAATATTTCTACATGAGACCTCCAGAGAGCACCACTGCAATACCAGGCTACAATTCTTACCAAACTTTTCGGCCACAAAACCAAGACCGAAACACTAAAGGTGGAGGAGTGTCCATATTTACCAAGGATATTCACACCTCCAGGCTAGTTGCCCAACACAATGCATCTGAAATTCTCCAGGTGCAACTATTTATTTTATTTTATTTATTTTACATTTGTTGACCGGGCTAGTCCAGCTGGATATATGTCCATTTTCAGTGGAGGCCCGGGGAGAAAAGCTTCACAAATTACAACATAAAAAGGTCAAGACAAAAACAATAACAGTATAATTTGGTACATAAGTTTTAACAATTATAGTACAAGCCTAAGATTATATATTTTATATTTCAGTAGGAAAAAGGAAAAATTTATCTAAGAATAGATGAATAAGACTAATAAATTTGTATTAGAAATGGTGTAGTACAAATCTTTATAACATATTACAAAATTAGATACACCTAGTAATTTATGATAAGAGATACTAAGGTCTCACAAAAACCTAAGAAAGAAAAACACTAGAGATCAATAGATAGAGTATAGAAGAACAGCAAACAAGGATGGATTTCTAGTGTTATTTAACACATGGGTTGTGATACTATATGAAGGTGTTTGATCATTCCACAGTATATACTTATTTACATGAGAAAAAATCCTAAGGAAGGTTAAGCTCACTAAAAATGAGTGAGACAACACAAGATCATGATCATGGGAGGCTAGGAATTGTGGGAGTCTAACACTAGGTAAGACTGCAATACAAATTGTAGCTTGCTACAGATCCCCCACCATACCCCAAGATTCTCACTACACCTTCCTAAACATACTGGAAAATATTAAGATACAGCCAAACACCCTAATACTGGATGATTTCAACTACCCTGCCATTAATTGGGAAAACTACTCGGGTACCAACTCCTTTTCCCAACGGTTCTTGGAATTCATAAATTCCAACGCCCTGGATCAACTAATCCATTGTCCCACCAGGGGCTCCAATATCCTAGACCTGGTCATTACCAACATGGGAGATAGATGCTCCACACCAGTGGTCACCCACTCATTGGTCAGGTCTGACCATAAGCAAATCACCCTTGACATCCACATCCTACCCCCACCCCCCAGTAAGGAAACCTCCTTAAAAAACTTCTCCAAAGCCAACTTCATGCTACTGAAGTCAGAAGTGACAAACTTCACAACACCCACGCAGATGGGATCTGGAAGTTCGACTGCAGAATCCTACACTAAGGCACTGTACGAGCACATCCACTCGTGCATGAATCGTGCCATCCCAAATAGAACCAAGATGCTCTTCTCCAAAAAAAGGAAGCCAATCTGGTGGTCTTCTGCTATAAACAAACTATACAACAGAAGGAAGAAACTGTTACAGAAAAGAGGAAAATCCCAGGATGCAAAAAACTCCCTCACCAGCCTCAGTAAGAAGCTGAGATCCCTCATAATATCCTCAAAAGCTAGTTACGAAAATAAAATTGCCAAAGATTCCAAAGACAACCACAAGGCATTCTATAGTTATGTCAAGAATCTAAACAGCAATGCTCATATCTGCACTGATCCCAAGGATATTGCCAATATCCTGGCAGATCGATTTAGTGCCAACTTCACCCCCCTTTCACCCCCTAAAGGGCCCATCTCAATACCAAAAGACTGCAAAATTCTGATAATCACAGCCACACAGGTAGAAACAGCACTCTCCAAAGCTAAGAATATAGCATCCATGGGACCAGATGACATCCCAGGCTATGTACTATATGAACTACAAAATGAACTGGCACCCCACCTAAGTGTCATGTTTAATCATAGCCTCACCTCAGGCTTTGTGCCCACTGAGTGGTGCACAGCTATAGTTATCCCGCTGCACAAGGGAGGATCCACCTTGGATCCCGGGAACTACCATCCCATCAGTCTGACAAGCCTGATCTGCAAGGGCATGGAACGCATTATCATGGAGCTTATAATCAAAGACATTGGCAACCTTCAAACACTGGACCCCACCCAGTTTGGGTTTGTGAAGTGCCGATCTTGTCTCCTGAATCTGATTGACTTCTTCAAATCTGTCTCCAGAGCTGTGGACGAGGGTAAGGTGGTCCACACAGCTTATCTGGACCTCACCAAGGCCTTTGACACCATCCCCCACTCTGGAATCATAGATAAACTTACTAAGCTGGGCATAAATCTCTACGTCACTCGATGGGTTGCCAACTGGCTTACTGACAGAACCCAGACTGTAAAAGAAGCCAACTCCAAATCCAGCTCCAGACAAGTGACAAGTGGGGTACCTCAGGGTTCAGTCCTGGGACCACTCTTGTTTGGCATCTACTTCTCTGAAGTACAGGCCAACACTAAGGGACTCTGGCTAACAAAGTTTGCAGTTGACTGCAAACTAGGAGCTATTGTTGAATCCCCAAATTATGTGGATATTCTACAAAAGGGCCTTACAGAAACAGATGCCTGGTGCCAGAGCCATGGGCTCAAGCTTAATGCCAAGAAATGTATAGTTATCCCCTTTGGAAAAAAACATGTACCCATGAACTACCACATAGGTGGCAGGACACTAAACATCGAAAGTGTGATGAGAGACTTAGGGACACAAGTGGACAGTGGTCTCAATTTCAATAACCACATCGCCACAACAGTCAGGAAATCCTTCTATGTGGCACACCTCATCACTAAGGGCTTTTCATCCAGAAAAAAGAGGTCATTGTCCCACTGTACTCATCCCTCATTAGACCCATTATAGAGTATAATGCCCCATTTGGTATGTACATCACAAGACATCTGCAACAGCTGGAAAGGCCACAGAAATACCTCACTAAAAGAATCACAGGCCTAAAGCAGATGCCATATGCTGACCATCTAAAAAAAAACTCCAGCTATACTCTGTGGCATATCGTCTACTCAGAGGTGATCTCTGCTTAACATACAAGGCCATGTCAAACCCTGAGCTGTTGGACATGCTCCACTTAAAGAAATCCCAATCCCTCAGAGCCACACACTCCAGGGATCTAAACCTTATCATCACAATGAACAAAACATGCTGGAGGGATAGGTTCCTGACCCAGAGACTCCCCATACTCTGGAATAGACTGCCCATACATGTCAAGCAGAGTGCCTCATTGGCCCTCTTCAAAAGGAACCTTGATGATTGGATGGGAGATAGGAAATTCACCCCAGGGATCATGTCAGTTGCCCTGCTAGACAGGGGCCCAGAGAAGTAAATATTGTGGGAAGAAATTTCCAGGGAATTGTTACGGCTGGGCTTGCTTAGTCCTTAGGGCCGATAGCCTAGTACCAACCTATGAACCTATGAACACACTAAAGTGTGTTAACTTGCACTGCCCTTGAATTGTTTTTAGTGCTATTTTAGCTGCTTTTCCTGTAAAAAAAAAATCTAAGCTTGTTTTCTGCCTTTCCTGTAAGTAGTCTAGTCCAGATACAGATTTGCTGTATCCAGGACTCTCTGTAGGCTTCTGAGCTCCCCAAGCCTTTCTGTCTTGGAGAGAAGCCTTCCAGCTTATCAGTGGGAGTGGTAAGCACTAGGTAGCCTATCTGTCTGCTTGCTCCTTGATCTGTTTTAAAACTTTAATTTAGTGGCTACAGCTAGGAACTGTAATAGTGTGCATTACTATAATTGCATTTTTATTTAATTACTAAATTGTAAACTGCTTTTTCATACTGAGACTTGTATTTTCTCTTTGTGGGTGTTTTTTCTATGCTTTTAAAGTGAGGTTTCTGTGTTCTGCTCAGGTGGCATAATCTTGATATAGGCCTATTGTCTAGGCTGGTAGTTTTGTTTGAGTTTCCTGTGTTTCTGGCAGCCATTTTCTGCTGATTGTCTTCATTATTATTGAGAGTGACAAGGCCTCCTGACCTTATGTAGTACGAGTGATTGAGTAATAGCAGGGGCTGAGTAGTAATTCGATCTTCCAACTCTTCCATTCTTACTGGTATATAAAACCTGTGTCTTATAAAGGTTGTGATTGTATTGCTCAGGCTGTGGATTGCATTGCATTACTGAAAATTCCTTAAGATTCCAAGAGCAGAATAAGTTATTTCTTACACTTATTTCACTGAACTGCACTTCTGAAACACTTATAATTGTGTTATACAGTTGATCTACTACATTTCGCACTGTTATAAAGCTTTTTTATTGTTTCACTGCATTTATGTACTGTTTTATACTGTTTTAACTGTATTTTTCATTGCTAGATACTGTTTCAGTACTCTAATTGCATGTTTATTGAATTACTTAACTGTAAACTTCTTTTTCATACTGAGAGTTGTATTTTCTGTTTGTGAGTGCTCTATCTGAGCTTTTCTATGCATTTTTGATTTTTTGAGGTTTCCGTGTTCTACAGCTAGGCACTGTAATGGTGTGCATTACTATAACAGTCTGTTTACAGTTAAAAGCATTCTCTAGAGTCTGCTTGCTCCTTGATCTGTTTTAAAACTTTCATTTAGTGGCTACAGCTAGGAACTGTAATTTTTCCTACCCACCTTCCCTAGTGTTTTGTGTTCTTATACTTGGTGGCTTTGCAGTTGCCCGCCCATACTGTATATTTGATCTGTGACACTCCTACCAGTCTAGTGTCATTAGTTCATTCAATCTAATAGAGAACATTTGTGAAGGCCAACCCACTCAGATTCTTAACGTTGAATTAACTTCTGTTCCAGCTTTCTCCATTTCCGTTTTTACTAAAAAAAAAAATTCTAAGCTTGCTTCCCCCCTTTCCTGTGGCAGGTCTTGTCCAGATACGGATTTGCTGTGTCCAGGACTGTTTATGAGCTCCTAAGCCTTCCCCCCCACTTAACTGGGGTTAAACTATTCCTGGCGCCATAATGTGTGCTCTTCAAATTTTCCCTTGCAACTAGCCAGCTTTTTAGTTTTAGCACTGAAATCTGTTTGTTTGAGCTCAGCACTTGTTCAGAACTCATTGTAAGCACTAAATAAGTTACAAATTACTACAGCACTCAACTTTCCTCACTTGTCTAGAGGAAAACAATTTTTAGTACTTAATAAATAAGCACCTATTCAGGCATGTCTAAAGGTCAGCTCCCGGTGTTTTCTCCTGTCTACCTGATGAATCTGGGAATCTTGGGACAATGCAGCAATTGCCTCATGTACACAGACAACCCTCTCCTCCTACCACCCAACACTATGACCTGTGAGAGATGCACTTATATAGCCAAACTGGAAGCAAAGCTCTCTTCACCGAAGACTGGACTAGACAGTCAAGAGGAGAAGGTAAACACTTGCACCGCACCATACTCATCATATAGTCCCTCAAAACCTACACCACCAAAACACACACACAGAAGCATAAAACACACACCTACATTTGCAGCGGCTCTCGGTACAAATCTGCCAAACAACAGAGACCTCCAAAGCAGAAATGCAAGCAACCTCCACCCCCCAACACAACCCAAATGACACATAGCCCACATACTCACTGTGCCACTCAACTACAGTCCATAAGGTTTAACGTACCCAACACTCTAGTCATAGGTGACTCTATAGTCAGGCACACTGATGTTCCACTCACCAGGCTAAACAAGGAAAACGTTACTGTCAGCTGCCTGTCAGGTTCCAGGATCTGCCACATAATGCACGCACTAAGGTCACTCCACAATAAGTGCAAATATGACTTTGTCATTGTCCATGTTGGTGTGAATGACCTGAGACGTTCCTCCCTGGACTACATGAAAAGAGACATGGAGGAGCTCTCCAATCTTGTAGCCCAGGCAGTTATAACCCTAGCCCTGAGTAGCATCCTGCCATCACTCAGCATGATAGCACAGTACAAGGACAAAATGATTGACTTTAACAATTGGCTAAGCTTCTGGTGTCATTCTAAGGGAATCTAGTATCTGTCTGCCTGGGATGACATGAGCGACAGACCACGCTGCTTTGCCAGAGATGGCCTGCACCTGTCCCCCTTGGGATTCCGGATACTAGCAAAGGCTCTTGCCGCCCCTATAGTGCCATTTTTAGGCAAGGTTCAAATGACAAATTCACCACCGTAACAGGTACAAGCAAGCAAAATCTGAGGGTAATGCTACTCAATGTTAGAAGTCTAAACCTAAAAATGCACTCACTTGAGGCACTCCTTAAAATGGAGAACATTGACATCTGTGCAGTGACAGAGACCTGGTTCAAAGCTCCAGAGTGCACCCCTGCATTACCATGCTATAATTCACACCACACCTTTCGATCACCAAACTGGGACCGAAACACTAAAGGTGGAGGTGTGTCAATATTCATTAAGGATATCCACACCTCCAAGCTAGTTGCTCAGCATAATACATCCGAGATTATCCAAGTTCAACTAACTCTGGGAAAAACCTCAATCCAGATTGTAGCTTGCTACATACCCCCCCCACACACACACACACACAATGCCCCAGGATTCCCACTCCTCTTTTCTTGATACACTGGAAAATATTAAGGTACAGCCCAACATTCTAATAATGGGTGATTTCAACTACCCTACCATTAACTGGGAAAACTACTCATGTACCAACTCTTTTGCTCAACATTTTCTGGAAATCATCAATTCCAATGCCTTGGATTAACTTATCCACACACCCACCAGGGGCAGCAATATCCTAGACCTGGTCATCACCAATATGGGTGACTGTGTTCCACACTAGAGGTCAGTTCCTCGTTGGTCAGATCTGACCACAAGCTAATCACCCTAGACATCCACATCCCGCTCCCACCCCCCATGAGGAAAACAACTGTAAAAAATTTCTCCAAAGCCATCTTCACGCTTCTTAAAACAGAAGTGGCAAACTTCACGACACCCATGCAGATGGACAATAGAGGTATGACTGCTGAATCCTATGCAAATGTGCTTTATAAGCACTTACACGAGTGCATGGATCATGCTATCCCTAACAGAACCAAGATGCTATGATCCAAAAAAAGAAAGCCAATCTGGTGGTCTTCTGCCATAAACAAACTCTACAACAGAAGAAAGAAACTGTTGCAAAAAAGAGTAAAATCCCACGATTGGAGGAACTCCCTGGTCAGCCTCAGTAAGAAGCTGAGATCCCTCATAAAATCCTCCAAAGCTAGTTATAAAAACAAAATCGCCACTGATTCTAAAGACAACCACAAAGCATTCTATAGCTATGTCAAGAATCTCAATGGCAACACTCAGATCTGCTCTAAGTTACAGCACAGTGACGCTAAATATACAGAACCAACTGATATTGCCAACATCCTAGCAGATAGGTTCAACACTAACTTTACCCCCCTCTCACCCCCTAAAGGGCCCATCTTTATACTGGAAGAATGCAAAGTTCCTGTAATCATGACTGCACTGGTAAAAAACCTCACTCTCCAAAGCCAAGAACACAGCATCCATGGGACCTGACAACATCCCAGGCTGCCTTCTACATGAACTACAGAATGAACTGGCACCCCACCTAAGTACCATGTTCAATCATAGCCTCACCTCAGGCTTTTTGCCCATTGAATGGCACACCACGACAGTTATCCCACTCCACAAAGGGGGGGGGGGGCACAAAAGACCCCAGGAACTACCACCCCATTAGCCTGATGAGCCTGGTCTGCAAGGCCATGGAATGTATCATCATGGAACTCATAAACAAAGTCATTGGAGATCTCCAAACTCTGGACCCCACACAGTTCAAGTTTGTAAAAGACAGCTCATGTCTCCTAAACCTGATAGACTTCTTTGAAGTAGTCACCAAAGCCATAGATGAGGGTAAGGTGGTTCACACAGCCTATTTAGATCTCGCCAAGGTGTTTGACACCATCCCCCACTCTGGAATTATAGATAAACTCACTAAACTCGGTACAAATCCCTATGTCACAAGATGGGTTGCCAACTGGCTTACTGACAGAACCCACAGTGTGAAAGTAGCAGACTCCAAATCAGACTTCAGACCAGTGACAAATTGGGCACAGGGTTCAGTCCTGGGTCCTCTCCTGTTTGGTATCTACTTCTCTGAAGTACAGGCTAACACAGAAGGTCTTTGGCTAACTAAATTCATAGATGACTGCAAACTAGGTGCCATAATCAAAACTACTAATGATGTGGACATTCTACAAAAGGGCCTCACTGAGACAGATGCCTGGTGTCAAAGCCATGGTCTCAAGCTCAATACCAAAAAGTGCATTGTCATCCCCTTTGGTAAAAACTCTGTACCCATGAACTACCACATAGACGGTACTCTACTTAACACCAAAAGTGTGATAAGAGACTTTGGGACACGGGTGGACAGTAGTCTCTCCTTTGATAATCACATCACCACAGTGGTCAGAAAATCCTTCTACGTGGCACACCTCATCACAAAAGGTTTCTCATCCAGAAAAAAAGACGTCATTGTTCCCCTCTACTCATCACTCATTAGACCCATTATAGAGTGCAATGCCCCTTTTGGTATGTACCTCACAAGACATCTACAACAACTGGAAAGGCCGCAAAAATACCTCACAAAGAGGATTACTGGCCTCAAACAGATGCCTTACGCAGACCGTCTCAAAAAACTCCAGCTTTACTCCGTTGCATATCGCCTACTCAAAGGCGATCTCTGCCCAACATATAAAGCTATGTCAAATCCAGAACTGTTGGACATGCTCCACTTAAAGAAATCCCAATCCCTCTGAGCTACATGCTCTAGGGACCTAAACCTTGTCACCAATATAAACAGAAAATGCTGAAGGGATAGATTCCTGTCACAGAGACTTCCCATACTCTGGAACAGACTACCTATCTATGTCAAACAGAGCCCCTCATTAGCACTCTTCAAGAAAAATCTTGATGACTGGATGGGTAATAGGAAATTCACCCCAGGGATCACTTCTTTGGTTCTGCTTGACAGGGGCATAGGAAAATAATTTTCTTGGGTGGCGAAAGCCAGGGGGTACCTTTTTGGATAGACTCGTATAGGCCCTAGGGCCAATAGCCTAGTACCTACCTATGAACCTATGAACCTATGAACCACAAGAGTGGTTTCTGGCCCAGAAATTGTAGTT
Source organism: Protopterus annectens (assembly GCF_019279795.1). NCBI lineage: Eukaryota > Metazoa > Chordata > Ceratodontiformes > Protopteridae > Protopterus > Protopterus annectens. The sequence goes on along the minus strand of NC_056729.1, from coordinate 1,147,644,491 downwards.
TATTGGATGTTTGGGCAGTTTTTCCATCTCTTTCAACTTTCTGGTCTAAAAGCCACATTTGTACTTGTTTCCCACCTTTCCTGTAGCTAGTCTAGTCCAGATGCAGTTTTGCTGTATCCAGGACTGTTTGTGAGCTTCTGAGCCCCCCAAGCCTTTCTGTGTAGAAGGAAGCCTTCTAGCTTATCAGTGGGAGGGGTAAGTACTAGGTAGCCTATCTACCACAAGAGGAGTGTTTTCTGGCCCAGAAATTGTAATTTATTGGCTGTTTGCATTTGCACTTTTTCCACCTTTCCTGTAACTAGTCTAGTCAAGGTACAGATATGCTGTATCCAGGACTGTATGCAAACTTCTGAGCCCACAAGCCTTTCTGTGTTGGAGGGAAGCCTTCTAGCTTATCAGTGGGAGTGGTAAGCACTAGGTAGCCTATCTACCACAAGAGGAGAGGTTTCTGGCCCAGAATTTGTAGTTTATTGGCCGTTTGGGCAGTTTTTCCATCTCTTTTAACGTTCTAGTTCAAAAGCCCATATTTGCACCTGTTTCCTGCCTTTTCTGTAACTAGTCTAGTCCATATACAGATTTGCTGTATCCAGGACTGTTTGTAAGCTTCTGAGAGGTGCCAAAGTCTGCTCTTCAAATTTTCCCTTAGATCTGCTAGTTCTCTCCTCTCCTGCACGTTTGCTAGCTTATTAGTCTAGCACTTTACCCTACCAGACTTCTTGTAGCAATTATTGTAGCAAACAAAAGTGCTACCAGCACTAAATGTTCTACAAGGAAACAGCTCCAGTACTTACTATTAATGCCCACCCCTCAAGGCATGTCTAAAGGTCAGTTCCCTGTGCTTTCTCCTATTAACCTGGGTGAACTTGGGCATCCTGACTCAATGTAGCAACTGCCTCGTGTACACCGACAACCCTCTCCTCTTACCTCCCAACACTCAGACTTGTGAGAGATGCTCTTATATATCCAAATTGGTAGCCATGCACTCTTCAGCCAAAACTGGAATAGCTGGTCAAGAGGAGAAGGTCAACACTTGCACCACACCACACAGAGCACACAGCCCTCCAGAATACACACCAGCACTGCCTTCACATAAAAACACAAACCAGACACCCACTTTTGTGGAGGCTCTCAATAAAAATCCACCCAAATAGTAGAGACCTCCAAGGCAGAAACAAAGTCGACCACCACAACACAACACTAATCACGAAAAACATAAATCTCCTAAACAGTGTTCCACTCACCCAAAGCCCCTAAGGCAAAACAGCATGCCCAGCACACTAGTCATAGGTGACTCAATAGTGAGGCACACTGATGTCCCACTCACTAGGTTGAATAAGGAGAAAGTGAGACAAGTCAGCTGCCTGTCAGGTGCCAGGATCCACCACATAATGCACACACTCAGGTCTCTCAACAACAGGTACAAATATGACTCTGTCATTCTACTTGTGAGTGTGAATGACCTGAGATGTACCTCCCTGGACTACATGAAAAGAGACATGAAGGAGCTCTCGGATTATGTAGCCCAGGTGGGTATGACCCTAGCCCTGAGCAGCATCCTACCATCACCCAGAATGATACCACAGTACAAGCAGAAAATGATTGAGTTCATCAATTGGCTAAGTTTTTGGTGTCATTCTAAGGGGATCCAGTATCTCTCTGCCAGGGATGACATGATTGACAGACCTCGATGCTTTCCCAAAGATGGCCTGCATCTGTCACTCCTGGACTTCCGGATACTGGCCAAGGCTCTTGCCACACCCATATGGTGCCTTTTTAGGTGGTGTTCCAAAGACCAAATTACCACCATAACAGCTACAGACAAATGCAATCTGAGGGTCATGCTGCTCAATGTTAGAACTCTAAATCTCAAAAGGCACTTGTTCGAAGCACTCCTTAAAATGGAGAGCATCAACATTTGTGCTGTAACAGAGACCTAGTTCAAGGCAGCAGAAAGCACCCCTGCACTACCAGGCTATAACTCATTCCACATCTTTCAGCTCCAGACCTTGGACTGAAGCTCCAAAGGCGGTGGTGTTTCCATATTCATAAAGGATGCATGCACCTCTAGACTGGTAGCCCAACATAATGCATCAGAGATACTTGAGGTGCAGATAACATTGGGTAAGACAGCAATTCAGGTCGTAGCCTGTTATAGGTCCCCAGCCATGTCCCAAGACTCACCCTCCACATTCCTAAGCACCTTGGAGAATATTAGGGTCCAACCTAACACTCTCATACTGGGCAACATCAGCTACCCCTCCATTAACTGGGAAAACTACTCATGTACCAATACACTTTCCCAAAATTTCCTGGAATTCATTAATTCCTATGCCCTGGACCAGCTCATTCTTACCCCCACAAGAGGTAACAACATCCTTGACCTGGTCATTACTAACATGGGCAACCGCTGCTCTACACCAGTAGTCAACTCCTCCCTGGTTAGATCCAACCGCAAACTAATCACCTTGGAAATCCACATCCCTCCCTTCCACCCACCCCCGTAAAGGTAACCACCATGTAAAACTTCTCCAAAGCTAACTTTGGGCTCCTAAAAACAGAGGTGGCTAACTTCACGGCACCCATGCAAATGGAGAATAGTTGCATGACTGCCGAATCATACACCAATACACTGTACAAACACTTACACAAATACATGGAACTCACCATACCAATAGAACCAAGACGCTCTCCTCTAAAAAAAAGGGAGCCAGTCTGGTGGTCCCCTCCCATAAACAAACTCTACAACAAAAGGAGGAAACTGATGCAGAATAAGGTGAAGTCCCAAGACTGGAAAAACTCTTGTCAGCCTCAAGAAAAAGTTGAGATCCCTCATCAAATCCTGTAAAGCTAGATATTAAAACAGAATTGCAGCAGATAGTAAAAACAACCACAAGGTCTTCTACAGTTATGTAAAGAATCTCCACGGCAATACACAGATTTGCTCTGAGCTACTGCACAATGGTACCTCCTATACCGAGCCAACAGATTTTGCCAATATACTGGCTGACAGATTCAGTGCGAACTTTACCCCCCCCCCCCCAAAGTACCAATCACAATACTAGTAGATTGCCAGGCACCCAGTATTACTGCTGCACAGGTTAAAACAGCACTGTCCAAGGCTAAGAATACAACTTCTATGGAACCTGAGAATATCCCTGGCTGTGTTCTACATGAACTACAGAGTGAACTGGCATCTCACCTATGTGCCCTGGTCAATCACAGCCTCACCTCAGGCTTTGTCCCTACCAAATGGCACACTTCTATAGTCATCACTCTCCACAAAGGAGGAGCGACTACAGACCCTGGGAACTATCACCCCATTAGCCTGACAAGTCTGATATGCAAAGCTATGGAACGCATCATCATGGACCTAATAAACAAGGATATAGGGAATCTCCAAACTCTGGATCCCACACAGTTTGGTTTTGTGAAAGGTAGATCATGCCTGCTCAACTTGGTCGACTTCTTTGAGTCAGTCACAAGAGTTGTGGATGAAGGCAAGGTGGTTCATACAGCCTACCTTGATCTGGCCAAGGCCTTTGATACCATTCCCCACTCAGGAATCATAGAAAAACTCACTAAGCTAGATATCAACCCCTATATCACTAGGTGGATTGAAAATTGGCTCACAGATAGAACCCATAGTGTGAAAGTAGCTGATGCCAAGTCAGACTGCCGACCAGTCATGAGTGGAGTCCCACAGGGATTGGTCCTGGGTCCTCTCCTGTCTGGTATCTACTTCTCAGAAGTCCTGGCCAACATGAAGGGACTCTCGCTGACACAGTTCACAGATGATTGCAAGTTGGGAACCATTATTAACTACCCAAGTGATGTTGACATCCTACAGAAAGGCCTCACTGAAACCAACAACTGTTGTCAGAGCCATGGCCTTAAGCTCAATGCCAAAAAATGTGTCATCATCCCCTTTGGGAAAACCCAGTTCCCATGAATTACCACATTGATGGTAGTCCACTGAACACAGAAAGCATTATAAGAGATCTGGGAACACAGGTTGACAGCAACCTCTCTTTTGACCACCACATTGCCACTGTGTTCAGAAAGTTCTTCTATGTGGCACATCTCATTACTAAGGGTTTTGTATCCAAGAAGAAAGAGGTCATTGAATCCCTCTACTCTTCCCTCATTTGACCAATCATTGAGTACAATGCCCCATTTGGCATATACCTCACTAGACACCTGCAACAACTGGAGAGGCTGCAAAAGTACCTCACAAAGAGGATCTAAACATTTGTCCTATATGGACAGACTCAAAAAACTCCAACTATTCCCTGTCTCATATCGCCTACTTATAGGCGATCTCTGCTTGACTTACAAAGCCATGTCTGACCCAGCTCTGTTAGAAATGCTGCATCTAAAGAAATCCCAATCCCTCCGCATCACACACTCCAGAGACCTCAACCTCATTACCACACTCAACAGAATGTGCTGCAGGGACAGGTTCATAACCCAGAGACTGCCCATGCTTTGGAATAGACTTCCTATACTTGTCAAGCAGAGCACCTCACTGGCCCTCTTCAAGAGAAATCTTGATGAGTGGATGGGAAATAGAAAATTCACCCCAGAGATCACTCCAGTGGCTCTACTCAACAGAGGCACTGGGAACTAAGGTAAGGTGGCACAATGCCAGGGTAATCCTATGGGATAGGCTTGTAAAGGCTCCAGGGCCATTAGCCTAGTGTACACCTATGAACCTATGAAACTACAGTCCTACATCCCTAAATATTAGTCTAACGTTCCCAGTGATGTTCTGCATCAGTTGTCCAACCGAATGTTAAGACCATGTTATGGGATACTACTAGTCTTACTCAGGTAAGTACCACCTCACAGAACATCAGTGTGTGTGTGTCATTTTTTGTAAGCTTGCAAGTTTGCAGATTTCTCTGAACTGTTTCTAGCTCATTCATTGCCATACAATGTGTCCCTAGATGAGGAAGGATATACAGCTCCTGCAATCCTTAGGATTTGCTCCCTGTTTCTACAAGCCATTATTATTAGTGGGTGGTTTATATTACTGCAATTCAAAATTCCTAGTGTTTTATGCTATACTTACACTCATTTTAAGTTTGTGGTGAGACTCTGATGGGTTCTGGTGGTCTTATTTAATAAAAAGCCTCATAATTATAAATCCAGGCAATTTTATTGAATTCTTTGTTTTATCATCCTGTACCACAGCTAGCTATAGTTTAACTGTTGCCCATATCTCTGCTCTCCTTACCTCTACATTCAGTTAAAAGGTCAAAAATAATATGAGACAAAAGTCTCAAATGTGGTGTGATTTTTACTATATGTACTTGTCACAAAATAAGCGCACATGACTTAAAACATTGTACAGTAAAGAAAGTCTGTAGCTGTAATTATTTCCGCTTTCAGGAGGAAGCACCATAATTAGGAACACCCCTGAATAAAAGGGGCAGTAGAAAGAGACGTGAGTGCTATCTGTTTTACAACAATCAGCCAGGAAGTTATAAAAAAAGCAGTCTTTGCACTTGACTATTGTAATGTTTCTTAATGTTTTGGAAAGGATAGTAGTTCAGCAAAATAGCTTTATTTTGTGGACTGCAAAAGCCCTGTACTACTAAAATTGTTACTTTAACATTTCTTACAGTATTCAAGAAGGTAGACTCCATGACAGAAGATGTTAACATAGCCCAGTCCAGTTATCAGAAGAATATTGTATCAGTTCAGGAAACTCTTCAAGACCTTGGTATGTATGGCTAAAATGAATGCACCATTTCATGTTTTGCGCAGAAATAAAGCATTCGGCTTTTATCTAAAACATTGCTAAGAGATTAATTAGTTATGAAGTTTGTGTTTGTCCAATAACAACAACAATAGAACAAATAAACACAAACAGCATTTAAACATTTGTGGGGTTTTTTCTGAATTTGTCTGATTGTTGTGCAGTATCAGACCATGCCTCTCAACTGTCCAGATTTTCCTAAAATGTCCAGATTTTTCCTCAAAGTTTTGGTCTATTTCTCATAAAATTTGTAGTTTTCTGGCAAATTTCTGGGATGATCTGAGGACTGAAGTCACTAAATAATTACATACATTTGAGTTTCAGACTTCAAATCCTTTAGAAAATGTATGTTAACACAACCCATGTTACTCTAGCTACTTTCTAAGTTTATTAGAGCCATATTTAAAATCTGTCCATATATGTGGGCCTTTGTCCCCCCATTTTGTCAGGATTTGTCCAGATTTCCTGCACTAAGAGGTTGAGAGGTATATCTCAGACAATAATATAGATTGTTAATTTTTGCCTTATTAAGTACTTTCCTTCCAGTCTAATATCTGTCTACAGCAGACATCAATTCTTACTAAGACAGGAGAAGCTCAATGCATGATGACCAGAGTACTATAACCAGGTAGTAAACAATGAAAATAAAGCACATTTGAAAAGCAAACTAATGTTACAGATTAAGGGGCTTAGAGCTCATTTGAAGAAGATAAGTCATGTCTAGTAATTAGTTCTTCTCTTTTTTTAATTTATCCATATAGTCTGGGTTTCCAATATCATAATGAGAATGGACCCTATCATAATTCAAGGTACAATTGAGTTCATGAAATTAGGACTTCAGTCTTTGGCATTAGCAAAGACCACTCTTTTCAGCACCAGCAATGTTCCCATGATTGCCTCCTACAGTTCTCTTTATATCTGCTAATCAAGATAGTGAACTAATACATGTAGATCTATTTCAGTTACTACACAAGGACATTTTTCTGTAGATGCTTATTACATAGAAAGTGGCAACAAATTTTGATTTACAGCCAGCTATTATGAACAGTGACTACAAAACATCCATGCAAATGAAATATTTCTTTAGCTTAACACAACTTTTTCAGTGTTGGTGAAGCCTAACTACCAATACAAAAGTAACTGCTTAAACAGTTAGTGAAGGGCGAGTGAATTTGCCCCTATGATTCTACTGGTAATTACAAACAAATATGCTTAAAAGTGACATTTATATATAAATGTTCTCCCCATTGGAAAAATTCACACACATAGTTATTTATTAAGAAATAACTCCCAAAGTGCTGGATGCAGGAAGTTTAATCATTCTGAAGGTAGCTCAGTCTTCCTCTGAACTGTTCAGAGGAAGACTGAGCTATGATTAAAACTTTGTCCACGGTGCAGTAGTTCGTATTTATTAAGAAAGACACAATGTTTAAGTGCTGTAGTGTCAATGTAACAAACACAAATACTCCAATGTATTTATATATATATATATATATATATATATATATATACATGTAGAGAGAGAGAGAGATGCATCTGTACCTATAATGCAAAGTACATCGCATAGGCATCTGAGGTTACACATTTTGCTGCAAGAGCATATGCCTGACAAAGAGTACTACTGTAATCGGGATTTATTTTAAGAAGGTTAAGAAGCATATTTATATAGGGTGTTTTATAATAGTAATGTCTGACTGATGATTAATACAGATTTATTCATTCCCAATAATATTTGCCTGCTCTTGCTTTACCCTCATGGTAAACTGGGCAGTCATTGGTAAATCTAAATTAATTACCATTCAGAAGGACATTATCACTATATTAACATTGTGCCCTCTCTACTAGCTAAGAACAATAAATTGGCCAAACTAAGCATTCAAAACAAAATAGCTGATCATTTGGTCTGTTCAAGAAATAACAATACTTTCCAAGAATGTGAATGAAAGTCCAAAGCTTATTTTGTAAAGAGATGAACACACTTACTAATTAAAGTTTGTTGTTATTTTTACTCCTCTTGAAGACTTATTTTCTTTGACTTTCTTGTAAAATATTATCATTTCTTGTTTATCTCTGGATATACTTTCATCTGGGAAGTGTTTAGAAACATCTTTTTCTTCTTGGGTCATTCCTCACTTCAATAGTATCCCGATTATGCCCAGCCAAAATTAGGGTATAACAGACTTCTCAGGACTAACCATTTTACACTTGTTGGATCAGACCTAAGAACAGAATTGACTTAATTATTTTTCTCTGATGTGCTCACATGCATGTTATGATGACCTGTTAAATTACTGGGCCAGAATTAAGGATTGTGATAGATGTTCAGAGTTCTCAAAGTTCTCCATTATGAGACTGACAAATATTATATGATTAGTATACTTTTCCATATTAAGAAGTGTGGAGTTTGATTCCAATGCAGTATAGTAATTTGTTAATAATTAGTATGCTAACTGACATAATACATTAACCTATCATATAAACAGCCAGCAGTCTAGTAAATCACTGACTTAGAATGCGTGTTCTAATTTGTTGTACAGCCTTAAGAAAAGAAAGTGCCCCTTGCCCGTAGTGGTGTGACACTTCAGAGTTACAAAACTAAATTTCAGGGGTTTATGGAGAAACTTCACATTTGAGCATAGGTGTTCTTTCTTCTTGCAGGAAAAAAACATTGTTTCATAAATAGTTTGGTTGCATTTGGATGTTTCAACTTTAAATGCTTTAATAATTTATATTTGATTTCCTGTTACTCTGTCTGATGATCTTGCATATGCAGTGGACACGTGCAGCATGTAAGGTTATGGAGCTGATCTACCACTAGTTATGAGAAACATCAAAATGTGGAGTTTACAGAACATTCAGGGTTACTGAACGACAAAGTCAAGAGACTATGGGGGTGATGGGAGCAAGTAATATGATGCAGAGAATAGAGGAGATAAAGTGATCCAATGAAGGTTTAAAACCTCTGAGAAGTGCTGAAAGTAGCCAAGGGAAAAAACAAGATATTAGGAGTGAAACATCAGATGCAGAGATTGTCAGGAAGTAAAAGCAAAAATTACAGTACAGGCTGGAGAAATGAGGATGAAAGGAAGGAAAATTAAGGACCTCCAAATATAGGTGCTGAGTGACAAACAGGAAAGGGCTTGGGCCTGGAATAAGGCTAGGGATATCAGAGGCAAAGATATGCAATTGCAGGCAGTTGTAAATATTGGAGGCTCAATGGTGAGTTGGGAGAGTTAAGGAGGGATGCAACATTTGCTAAGAACCCATATGAAGGAAGTGCCAGTGAAGAAAATATATGAATAGGGATTCAGAAAGGAATGGTGAAAGTATGTTGGATAATAAGATATCAGGGGAAGAAAATGATAATTGTTTAATTGTTTTAATTAAGTGAGTTAATGTGTATATAAGTATTGTGCTTTTTACTTGATCTGTACTCCTTGAAGGCTGAGGCCGAGACGTCAGAGAGACAGAATTCCTGTATTAAATCGTGTTTGGTGAATCCAGCTGTTGTTCTTTTTCTATTTTCTTTGGTGCTTTTGTTGCTGTTGAAGAAAATGATAAGCCAGAGGTCAGAAAATGAAACTAGATAGTACAACAAGAGAAGAGAAATATGCAATAAGATAGATCAGATAGAAATAACAGGGTAGAGTCTAAAACAGAAGATGAGGGATAGTCTCCATATACTTTTGCATGTAGAAACACAAGGTATAGAAAAGAAAATCATGGAATTGGAAAAGCAGACTGTATTTATATGGAGAAAAGCTGCAGGAGGTCTGTGTGGGGTGGCATGTTTCCCTGAAGTGCTACTACTGCCAACAGCAAACAAGGACAAGAAAGTGAGAATTACACAATTTAGTCATCTGTTAGCAGGCTTCAGTCGGTTGTCCAGGGTTTGATTCCCTCAGTCTCGTTATGTATAAACTGTATGACTCCAAGTCATTTACCATTTAGTGCACTGTGGTCAATGGCAAAAAGGGATATTTGGGTATAGTAGATTTTCCTGGTTAAAAAAAAAGATCAAAAGATTACTATACCGATCTATAATAAAATTATATTCATTTGAGCTACCACCAACTCATACAGATGTCTGATATGAATAATGGCACCTCAGGAATGCAACATCTTGTTTTGCTTTACAGCAGTGTCAGTAATGGAACGTAAAGCCAAGCACCTGGCATGAAAAGAGAATTCATAGCCCATGTGGTATTCCTGGCAACAAGGCGAACAGTAAAACCTGCATCCTTCTAATTATTGTGGCATCAAAAATGAGTGTTAACAGACCAGCTGCTAGAGCAGAGGCAAAGTGACCAGTCACCTTGCCATTGTAATCTGGAAGTGGAAATTATCCTGGACCACCAGTAGAGCTGATTAGGAGGAGAGAAAATATGAAATGGCCTGCTGTCTTTTCTCTCAGTATAGGCCATGGGGGGGGATGGGGGTCTGACATACCATTCACACTTTGGTGACTTCATGTGATCAGAACTTCAGGACATTATAATGGTAAGCCATACATCACACATTTTTTTAGTAAAAAGCAAACAAGCTGACATTTAATTTAATATTGCTGTGGTGGCGCTGTGGTAGCGTTGTCGCCTCACAGTAAGATGTTGTCCTGTTCGATTCTCAGCTAGAGCGTCTTCTGTGTGGAAACATGTGTGAATGGGTGTACCTTCATTGAAGGTTGTGCGTCAGGGCAGGCAACTCGGCACATAAAAATCTACTGCCAATCATTAGCAGTCCGGAGTTCCGCTGTGGCAACCCCTAATCAGGAAAAGCCAAAAGACACAACAACATTTGTTTATATAAAATATGTTTACTGGATTAGCACACTAATTAAAAGTGACCACCTTACCATGGCAATATTGGACATGTGGTAGGGGAGGATGTAAAGAAGAAAATGTCCTCTTCTTCAGCATTATAGAAAGCACAAGGGCCACTAAACAGACAGTATTAATCTTGCATATGCTGTGGCATGGTGCTGAGGGACCCCAAAAAAGGTGCCATATAATAGATCATGAGGTGAGAAAATGCGGTATGAGAGGCAAAGTCAGTAAGTGGGTCTCCCCCAAACAGAGCATTTCCTTGTTCCAAACAGCCTATATTTTGTTTTATATGTAGTTGTGACACCATTTGAGAATGTCACTGAAGTCTTTATGTACAGCCTCCTGAATAGGTAGTAAAGAAGGTCCTCCGAGTTAAACATTCAAAGAATGATCACCATTACTCCATGAATGCTATGTTACAAATTGTCTTATCGTAGCTGTTTTTGAACACTGTAAGCGAATTGCATAACAGCATTTAGAATGCACTCTGAGAAAACTGCTATCTTGTTGACTTACAGTGAAAAAATGAAAACTGTCAACAGTTGTATGGCTGTTTGTGAAATGTAGTGCAGGATCACAATGCTGGTAGTCAATGCTGTTTGCCATATAGATAGTTCTTTTAATAGCGTGTTAAGAAAGCAAAACAGTGAGCATTTTACACATGGCAATTCTGCAAAGTGTAAAATCATTTTATATTTTTGTTGAAATGCAATTTGATAAAAATAAACATTCTGAAGTAGATCTAAAGAAAAAAAATGACATCTTTTACATTAAAGAGATGCTCTAAAGAACAGTAACTTTGTCAAAATAAGAAAATTGCTAAACATAATGAGACTATAGGATCTAAATTATATATTATTGATTGACTTTAATATTTTTAGTGTATTTCTTCCAAAGTATGAACCAGCTGTGTATCCTTATCTTCACCCTTAGTTCAAGTTGAGAAATGCATTTGTTCAAATTGAGAAGTGCTTCCTATTTAGCTGAAGATGACTTACAAAGTGAAAATAAAACCCTGTGTGGCACAGATTTGGAAAAGAATAATAATGGTTATTGCATTTACCAGATACTCTGAAGGAAAAGATATTTCATAAGTTTTAAGTAAAAATAGTGGACACTGATAGATGAGTGAAACTTCATTTATGAAATTAATTTGTTATAGCTGCAAGAATATATTCAGTGAATTAAGTAAATAGTTATAGGACTAGAGTCATACAGCTTTCCCATGTTGCCCTAAGTGAAGTTGCTGAATGTGTGGCCACATGCAGGGGGCATATAATTCAGAAACACAGGCTGCAAAAGTTGGACAAGCCAAGCAGCATGGTCAGGCAAACATGGTATTGTGCAACATTATTACAATGAGCATTTCTGGGTATTCTAATTAGGTAAAACAAGATGGCAGAGTGATTCATAACCCTATAAATGCTGTGTAATGAGGCTGCACCTGCTGCATGTTTGAACTTAGTTGAATGTTCATGTTCAAACTAATGGAATCACTAAAGCATGTTTGGGGCTGCCACAGTATTATTAAATGTATATCTGTAAGGGGCTCTCATTGCCAGTGCCGTGCCTGTTGGTAAATGATGTCACCTCCAGAGGCAAATGGGTCTGCTAACTGAGTTTAACATTCCATGAACTCTGTGACTTCAAAATTATGGACCAGTTCTGTGTACATAGCGACACTATTCAAGAAATTGTGGACATGTGTTGGCCTCATCTGCAGCCCCATGGGAGTCATGAAGTACCTATCCCAGTGCATACCAAGGTATGAGTGGTTTTAGGTATGCTACCTACAGGAACCTTTCAGTAACCTACTGGGGACACAGCGAGAGCTTCTAAGGCATCATTCTTGAGAATACCCCAATAGTTCTTTGATATTATGCTTCACCTTGTAGGTGAGAATGTGTGGTTACCTTGCACTACAGAGGAGAGGAACAATATATTTCAGGATTTCTATGATACAACTCATTTCCCTGAGATATTGGAGACCATATACTGTACTCACATTAAAATTAAGGTCCCACCTGATGAACTGGAAAAGAGGAGTGTGAACTGCAAAGGGTATCACTCCATCAGCTGCCATGTGGTCTGTAATGCAAAAGGCATCATCTGCAATGTGTGTGCAGGCCACCTTGACTGTTAGCACATCTCCCACGTATAACACAGCTAGGATCTGTGCCAATGTTTTGCAAGATATGAATTCCCATGGAGACATCATCTTGGTGATGTCAGATATGCCCTGGAACCCTGGCTCATGACAACCACAAGAAATTCATAAAATCAAACAGATCAGGGGTGCAGTCATTGCCAGTCACAAACAATGGCCATTACTAAGCATGTGTTTTGGCTGCTAAAGACAAGCTTTCACTTTCTGGAGTCATCCTGCGATGCTCTATAGTATGACTCTGGCACATGTGCAAAATAGTGTCAGTGTGTACAGTGTTACTGTTGCAGTAGGGTAGACACTTGCAAGTACAGCAGCCCCTAGTGCACCATGAAATGGAGACTAAGTTAGACAAGAGATCAGTGGGGAATCCAGCAGCAGGGAATGATCAGCCAGAGGAAAGCACGCACGATATGCCATGACATTAGCAAAGAAGCAGCAGCTTGCACATGCTTCACAACATTTATTTATTTATTGACACTTGATTATATAAACAAATAAACATTAACAGACAAAAGCACAGCAGATACACTACAGTAAAAGTGATGCATGCAAACCCAACATCAGACTGTGCTTACTCATGCATAGGCTGACAGCACTGTGCATCAGACATAGACAACCTACCTAACAATGTACAGAGGGTAGGGCACAGTTATCACCATTTGCACAGGCGGGCAAGGGAGCACGTGTGTGGATGTCTTTCACATGAAAATGTGTGACTGCTGAGAAATATTAAAGTAATTGATGCTGTTGTGTGTAGTGCCTGTCAGTGTTGTGGGGGCTTTAACGTAAAGTTCTTTGCAAAGGAGCAGTATCAGTGGAAGAGTGAGTGTGTGGGTGTTAAGTGTGTGTTTGTGTGTGTGTGTGTGTGTGTGTGTGTGTGTGTGTGTGTGTGTGTGTGTGTGTGTGTGTGTGTGTGTGTGTGAGACATACTAGAGGTTGTGGTGGTGTTGTGAGTGTGAGGCTGCTGGGACACAGCTGCAGCAGTAGTTACAGCATTGCGGCTCAATGTAGTGAACAGGTCCATGGCATACATGACAGAGTTTTTAACATCTCATACATGACTCTGACAACAAGAGCTGGCTGTACCAGGAATTGCACTGGATGTACATTGACCCTGGACTGATGCTGGTATGTTGAGTTGCTGTCATTGATGTCTTCTATAAGATGTGCCACTGTTGTGATTGCCATAACCATGTAGAAGCCCTCTCCTTGGTGTAAATACCTCCACAACAGATGTAGCTGTGGAAATTCTTGAGATACTGGACTGGGTTCTTGGTCACTTGTAACTACAGTGGCAATCATCTGCGGATGTAGTAGTCAACCAGCTTCATGGATGATCCCTTACCCCGGGCAGGTGAGCCTGAGAAGACATTGCACATTCCAGTATGTGACTTCCTATCCAAACAATCATTCATACAAGATTTGTACTCTAGTAGATCATCATGCAATCCCTGTATCACCTTCACTAATGATGTCATGGCTGTGGTAGTACTAGACTGTGCCCCTATGATGGCACAGCACATACACTGTGTAGTAGCCACTGACATACCAGCCTCAGGGGAAGGGTGGTAACCGTGCCTCCAGTGAGCATCATTATCCTCCTCCGTGTGTACCTCTCTGCCCATGGGTGCTAGGAACGAAATTTTACATGTGTTTACTAGGAGGCAACAAGCTTCCCTGCCTGATAGTGTCCATATAAACCTGTCCTCCCTGTGGGGTGTGTATATCCTAGATATCCGCAAACATAGACGCTGTGCCAATGGCCTGTGTAGGGGATGAAGTGGCCACATACCCTGTATGCAACTCACACAGTCTGTACACCCTGAATGTGTCAGCTCGCTCCTCCCATCATTATCAGAGGTTGCAGATCCTCCATCATTAGGTGAGGGCAATTCCGCAATGCTTGTGTTTCACAAAGAATCAACAGTGAACACACAAAAGCACAATATCTGCTGCATCCATGACACAGCAACTACCTGTGTGCCTGATAGTTATATATCTATACCCACTCTGTTTTAATTAATGTCAAGTGCATAAGGTTGTTCAGCAAATATCCCCCAGAAAACAATACCTATATCATAGCAATGGACCAAGGTGGAATGACTGTTTTCTGTCAGGACTAACATATAGCACATTTTCTGCTGAAACTGGTATCACAAGCCTAACAAGAATTGTAGAGTTGTGCTCTGGTATGTACTTATGGATGTGTCTCCCATTGTGCTTAACAATCCTTCAGCCTGACAAATGCAGTTAAACCGTGCAGTCCCACTCTCAATAAACCTTCATAAAACACTTACAGGTAGTGACAAGCCTATTTCTTATCATATCATTCAAGTTCAAAATCAGATAAAAGCAGCCTTACTTGAAAAAAATGGAGTTGCAACAGTAGCACTTACCTTGTACAAGCTTCTATTTGTCTTAAAAATTCAAATGAATTTTAACTGTGGCAGATTCAGAAATTGCTGCCTTATATCTTCATGTGTAGTGTGGTGGCTGTCTGTGCTTACCTTCATGCTTATATCATGCAGATTCACCTATCTGGGCATGAAAATTATGCTAATTAGGTCTTACCTCATTATTGTTTCTGAATCCCTCGATATGCATAATAAGAACACCTGGTAAGCATCGTGCTCAATTGCCGTCAATACAGTGCACATGCCTGGGTCCTTGCAGGCAGCAGTGTGTATGACCAGTCCAGAATCCAGGTCACACCTCCAGGTGGGATTTGTAATTCTACATATAACCTTATATAAATGGAGTTGATGTTGTGGCTGCTGTGTTAGCAACATGCACAGTGATAAAGGACTGCCATGTCTCACACCATTAGTGATATTCTGAACCATAATACTACAATATCTGTGTTATTCTAGCCCACCATCTGTCTCACAAAGGAGGTGCCTGTCTGTACTCACCAGTGACCATCAGGTGGTTTGGATAGCAAATGTCTGCCATTTTCCTGTGACTCTTCAAGGTAAGGCATAATGGCTGGAGAAGAAGAGGGTACTTTTTTTAGAGTTCAGAAGTGATGTGCTCAGGGGACAAAAATCTTTCTCTACCTCCTCCTTAAGGATCACAGTCAGAGGCTACTGCAGGTGGGCAATTAAGGGTCTCAGTATAGTTTATCCCTGGCAGACACCCATACCACTCGCATCACACACATGGGAGAACAGTGCCATCACCATTACAATGACAGGCGGTTCCACAATCCTGACCTCCTAGGCCAAAGTGAAGATGAAGCTAGACAGCAGGTACCATCATCTATGTACTTTATGAATAAGTTCTGTTAGCTACACATATAACCTGCCACTGCATACCATCCACAGCTATTACACAGTGTCCTTTTTCTCTCCGTAACACCTGAAGACACTGCAGTGAATAGGCAGCTGTAGAGGAGGAGATTAGAGCACCTGGGTGCCTATACTTATTTATTTTATGTATTTGTCATTTGTTTACCAGGATAATCTGAATGGACAAGTGTCCATTTTCACCTGAGGCCCTTGGGGAAAAGCCCCAGAAGATACAAAAGCAAACAAATTAAGAAAACAAATTAGGAAAACAAATAAATTAAAACAGATTAATAACAAGTTATACAATTAAAATCAAACAGCAGCTGTAGGTACATTGGAATCCAATTTGAACAAGAAATATTGTTAATAGTACATATTACAGGTAAGGCATTTGCAGGCAGTGTATAAGTATAGGATTTGGTTAGGGTTATGAATATTTGTTTTAATAACTGATATGGAGTTCAGGAATCAAGGTAACAATAGGAAGAGAGTGAATGGTTTATAGAGGGAGTACAGAGAAAGAAAGCAGGAATATAGCTATGAGGAAAGAAAAAAGTGAGTTGAGTTAGGATAACATCAGGTAAAGAGATTAAAGGATAGTACAGATATAAATGAGAAGTTTATGTTGCAAGTCGACGAAAATCAGCCAGGAGTTAGACATGAGCAGAACCAAGAGTTAGATAGGTAAGATTTAAGATCTTTGAACTGTGAGGGATTAGTAGTGGTTAAGATGTGCTGGGGTTGAGTTCCAAGTTCTGGCGATCTGTTTGGAGTAGATTCTCCAGAACAACTATTAGCTTTTGTGACTTGTTATTGAAGTTTATCAAAGATCCTAAGTGTCTTTTATTAGACAGAGGTTGTAGTAGATTAAGGAGTGCTGGACACTTGTCAGGTCGGTATACTATTAACCCAAAAAGTGGTGCAATGGGGCAAAAAGAAGAACAAATAAACTGAAAAACACACCACCAGGATTTCTAGACTCCACACAGTTTTATTTAACACAAATTATTAAGCGATTTCATCAGTCCAAGTTGACTTCATCAGAACAATTACTACAAGGAGAAAAAAGAATTTAAATAGGTTAAAATCAACTATTATTGGCTAAAAATAAACCAATTAGTTTACACTATTAAAATTAAGTCGACAAGTCTAAAAAAATTCATTTTCATCACCATTATAAAATGCATGTGAAAATACAAATAATTTATGCACTATAAATAAATTATTTCAACAAATTGTTCCACATGAACTAAAATGTTAATTTAAAGTGCTAATAACTTTATATTTTCCTGTCTTTTCCTTCAATACTGGTATAATAGATATAAAATAATTTAAACCAGGGTGCAGGTTAGCAGCTAGCCTTAGTTGCCATATTAACTCTTTTTTTACATAAAATGTTCTTCCTATCCCCACCTCTCAGGTCTATTTGTACTGTGTCCAAAATAGTAAATTTAAAACTAGAAACATTCTCACATAACATGCTGCACCTATACAAGGCATTTGTTTCTTTCTTGTTTTTTATGTCATATAAATGTCCGTAAATCCTTGATTTGAGGGCTCTCTCCGTTTTACCAACATAAAATCCCATGCAGGTGTTACATTTTGCAAGGTACACAATTCTGTTGGTAAATTAGTTTCCCTTTTTAAAAAACATTGTAGTTTCAGTTCTGTTAGATAAGGTAACAAAAGGTATCTGCAGAATAAAACTACACTGAGGGCACCGCCCACATGGTTTGGTACCATCTTTTTGTTATTTTGATCTCCCACACCCCCTTTGTTGTAAAGGATTAATGTCAAATTGGCACCCACTTCAGTAAAAAAAATAGGCTTCTCACCCACCACTTTAGATATCTCATTATTAGTTTTAAAAATGCTCCAATTTTTATATAAAATATTTTTCACCCCACTATATAGGGGACTATATTGTACAACACATGCTTGTGCAAAATTGGCGGGAGTTTCTAAAATAGATGCATCACCCACTTCTTGTGTTTCAAGGGTCCTTTGCCTAAAAGCCGCTGATATCTCTCCCCCCATTCATCAAGTTTTCCTTGTAGAATAGTCTCAACCAAATTATTGGGGTACCCTCTGTCTACATATTCCTCAGGTTAATTAATTAATTTTCAATGTCCTCTTTTTGTGAGGTCATTCATGCAATCCTTATAGCCTGCCCCTTAATAATACTTTTTTTTCTGAGATCGAGGATGATGGCTGTTAAAATGAAGGTATGCATTAGAAAAGGTCTTCTTGCGATACACTCTAGATTTAAAACCTTCCACTTTTTTAGAAATAGCAGTATCCAGATAATGTATTTCCCTGTCATTGGACTTATAAGTAAATTTAAAAAAAGGTGGTACTGTTTAAATATTCAATAAAAACAGGTATTCTCTTTTTATCAGCGGACCGGAGTTCCGCTGTGGCGACCCCTAACCGGGATAAGCCGAAAGGCACAACAACATTCTCTTTTTATCACCTTTCCACAGAATAAAAATATCATCCAAAAATCTAGTATATAACAAAATCTCAGAAGTAAAACTACTCCTAAAAACATATTCCAGTCCCCATCCTAGCAAGACAATATTAGCATAGATGGGGGCACATGCTGACCCCATAGCCATCACTTTGATCTGTTGATAATATTGCCCTTCAAAATAAATACAATTATTATACAAAAAAGAGGCATAATCTCACATAACAAATTGACCTCTTCATGTTGCAATTTAGAACATGCGAAAAGCATGTCTTCAAATAGTCCAACCCCTCCTTCCTAGGGATACAAGAAAACAAATCTTAAACATCAATGGTCAAAAATGTCACTCCAGCAGACCATAAGTCCTGTTTCAACTGACCAAAAAATCCCACGAGTCTTTAACTAAGTGTGGTACCCCTTCCACAACGTGTTTAATTATCCTAGCTACAAAAACTGCCAGATTATGGGTTTTGGAACCACCACCTGCTACAATAGGTCTAAAGGGTGGTGCCGACATATTTTTGTGGATCTTAGGGATACCAAACATCACAGGCATCTTGGGGTGGGAATTTGAAAGAAAATCATACGTCTCCTGATTAATCCACTGATCCAGTATATATTCTTCTAGGAAGCTATTAATACGCTGGTATGAAATATTGATTTTATTTCTGGAGACTTGTAAATAGTTATCCTTATTAAATAAAATATTCTGCATTGTTGTTGTTCTTTCGGCTTTTCCCGGTTAGGGGTTGCCACAGTGGAACTCAGGTCCGCTAATGATTGGCAGTAGATTTTCACGATGCTGAGGTGCCAGCTCAACGCCCAAACTTCAACGAAGGCACACCCATGCACGCATGTCTTTCAAACGCCACTCGACCATGGGGAGGACATGCAGACTCCACAAAGAAGGCGCTCCAGCCAAGAATCGAATGGGAGAACCTCTTGCTGTGAGGCGACAATGCTACCGCTGCACCACCGCGGTTGTCTATTGATATAATCTTCAGTATTAAAGACCACAATGCCACCTCCCTTGTCCAGGGTCATAATACGAATCCCCCTATCTTCTCCCAGTTGTTTAATTAAAATTCTCTCATTTTGATTCAGATTGTAATATACCTTCTTATTCTCTCCCCACAACTTGTAAATATCCTCTTTTACTGCTTTCTTGAAAGTTCCAACCAAAAAATGCAAAGGGGGATTAAATGTACTACTAGTTTTAAAAATTGCACTTTGATTTGAACCCATGTTTCCATCATTGTTTTTGGAAAATAAGATTTTAAAGTTTAACTTTCTTGTATATAACTGTATATCCAATAAACCTCAGCTACATCAGGAATTTTAGTAGGGACAAATTTAAATCCTTTGGAAAACAATGAAAAAATTCCTCAGTAGTTAACCCGTCGATAAAGTTATAAATACTAAAACCTTGAGAGGTATGAAGAATCTGGTGGTCGACATCTTCTAATATCTGCCCCTGCCTCTCCCCCTGTTCCCATACCCTCTCTTGTATTGAACTACTTGGATGTAAGAATATTGCCTTCCTTGATTCCTGTTTGCTATTCTTTCCGAGTGCCTCAATGTAGGAAAATCCTGATGCTCAGGTTGATCCACTGTATGTTCATTACCAAAATAATCATCACATACACCATCATCCAATGTATGCATTGTTTCACAATCATCAGGGTAATAACTAAAACTCCTACTACTTGAACCCTGCCTATCAATATACAATTTATTGGTATGGTAAACTGCTTTACACTGATATTGTTTGATATATCTATCTAATTTCCTTTTCTTCTTTTGAAATTGAACATTAAATTTTTTTCTCACCTTACCAATAACCTTCTCATAAAGCTCTTGATTAAACAATAAATTGTCCAAGATACAAATATTTAACTCCTCTTAACTCTTTTTGGAGTTTCACCTTCATTTGTTCCTGAGTTCAAGCTCCCGTTAATCAAATAAAGTGACAAAATTGTTTACCATGGCAGTGTCATAATACAATCCAAACAGAAATTTAAAAACTCTTAACCCTTGTGGAACCACTTTCAGTCAAATGCATTCATTAAAAAATACTATTTCCATTTGTAAGGTTTTTAGTTTATACAGCTTTTTCAAAACCAAAAAGCATGTCTTTTAAAGAGTTGTAATTACAAGGCTCATCTTTTTTACCCTCATTGATTTCGCCGGGCCCAGCATACTGTTCTTGAAAATTGTAATTTTTATTAAGGAGAACACCAAACTTGCCATTTACTCCTCGTACTAGCCTAGCAGACGTGGAAGAATTATTTTTGCTCCCCACCCTCAATAATAAGCCAGTCCCATTAGTTTGGGATCTCACATTCAAAAAAATTTTATTAACAGTACCTTTTTTGCTTTTAGGCGACTTCTGCTGTTATTCTGATCCTTCCACATGAATGGAATTAATGTCTTTACAGAAATATACGGCTCCATTACCTTCCAAACCAACCAAATGGCTAGTTTTATCATTTTTTCTGTTACAAACAGTTTTGTGATGCTCAGGGGAGCTGAAAACGCCACCATGATGAATTTTAGCCGCCACAATGATGTCATCACATCCTCTAGTATCACAGGAACTCACCTCACCTCTTTCCCATGCACAGCCTTTACCATGGCAACAGATAGCCATCTGGAGCAATTTGTTGAAATCATTTATTTATCGTGCATAAATTATTTGTATTTTCTCATGAATTTTATAATGGTGATGAAAATTTATTTTTTTTGACTTGTCAACTTAATTTTAATAATGTAAACTGATTGGTTTATTTTTAGTCAACAGTAGTTGATTTTAACCTATTTAAATTCTTTTTTTCTTCTTGTAGTAATTGTTCTGATTAAGTCAACTTGGATTGATGAAAGCGCTTAACAATTTGTGTTAAATAAAACTGTATGGAGTCCAGAAACCCTGGTGGTGCGTTTTTAGGTTGGTATACTATGCCATGGGCTATTGTAAGTTGGGTGAATGTAAGGAGGTTGGGTAACTCAAGCCAGTTTAGTTGATGCAAGGCAGTACAGTGTTGAGATCTATACAGAATCAGAATCAGAATCATATTTATTTACCAAATACGGATGCATACAAGGGAATTGACTCTGGTTTCAGTGACTCTCCAAGTATGAATTACATAAATGACATACATACAACTTTAAAGAACAAGATAAATGACATACATGCAACTATTAAGAACAAGACAAAAAAGTAAATATATATATATATATATATATATATATATATATATATATATATATATATATGGAAACACTTTATAACCTCGAATTACTGAAATGTCGAATTTCAGTATTTCGAGACTATAAAGCCGAATGTTACAAATAGCGAAAGGTCATAATCGCAAACTCGAATATATGTCGAATTCGCGGTTATGACCTTACGCTGCGTAATGTCCGGGATTGTGTTTTGATGGTGCGTGGTGCCATGTGTGGATGAAGGTGTTATGTCAGGTAAGTGTTTTCTAAGGGTTTTGAGTGGGAGTTAGAGTGTGTGTGAGTGTGCTGATGTGTTTGATGTGTGTGTGAGGGGTCGGAAAATGTGCGTGTGTGAGTTGGCTTTTGTTTTGTGTTTGTGTTTGTGCGATCTCAGAGTTAGTATATATAAGTAGGGGGTGTGTGGGGGGTGCAGCCCCCCACATGGGGGTGCAGGGGGGCTTGCCCCCTGCTTATGTGTGTATGAGTTGTGTATGTGTGTAGTTTTGTTTGTTTATGTTGTGATGTGGGTGTTGTGGTGTATGTGTGGTATAGTGTGTGCTGTGTTTTCGGTGTTGTGAATTTCGCGTTTTTTTGTGTCAGTGTTTTGTGGATTCGGTTTTATAGTCTCGAGATACTGAAATTCGATATTTCAGTATTTTGCGGTTATAAAGTGAATATATATATATATATATATATATATATATATATATATATATATATATATATATATATATTTTTTTTTATTTTACATTTGTTGACCAGGCTAGTCTAACTGGGTACATGTCCATTTTCAATAGAGGCCCGGGGAGATAAGCTCCAAAATTAAGCTAATATATAACAGGACTACAAATGAAAATAAATCAAAACAGTAAAATTATTACATAAAAAATAATGCATGCTAAAATAAAATGCAGTTACAACAAAAGGTATAGTCTAATTTAGTTATAAAATAGCTTCAAATGGCAAAGATTCAAAATGGTAAGTAATAATTAAATTCAAAGTAGGTTTAGGTTAGCATAGAAGGAACAAACAACAAAAGAGAAGGATAAATGAGGGTGTTGGTTAAGTGGTAGTATGAGAAGTATATACAAGAGGTATAAAGTTAGACAATAGACAAAAATAGTGAGGAAGGGGTGAAGATTTCTATCTAGTTATTATGCTTGCAGGGATTTGTATGAAATGACATAGGTGTCATAAGTGCTAACACTGACACAGAAAATATCAGGAGGAGAGGGGTTATAGAAAAGAGAAGATTAAGTTTCATGAAGTAAGAAGGAAATAAGAAAATTGCAATATTGGCTAGGAAGAGGGTGTATTTGCACCCTAGTGGAAATAGAGGGGGGGGTATGCTAGATGGTTGGTGTTAATCTGGGTTGGTACATGGGCACAACCAATGTACTTTAAAGTGTAGTTTTAGCTGGTGTTTGAAAAGTGATAAGGATGAAAGTAATTGTAAGTTGCAGAGGAGTTTGTTCCATCTCTTACCCACGGAATTAGAAAAGAGGGAGTCCCCTGCTTTATTAAGGGATTTCTAGGTGGTTACTTGTAATTTATTTGCTGAGCATAAGGTAGTAAGAGTTCTATAAGGAGTGACAATGCTATTAAGAATAGGAGTCCTATCGGTGTGAAAAAGAATCTTATGGGTAATTGTAAGCTGCTGAAATAGTAACTGGTTTTGGAGTTCAAGCCAGCCTAGTTGTTTGAGATTTAAACAGTGATGGGTTTTATATAGTGAACATGTAGCAAATCTGGCAATGTTGTTGTAGGAGGTTGCTAGTTTGTTTAGGTTAGTTTTGGAAAGATTTGTATAGATAGATGAAGCATAGAGGAGAGTAGAGATCAGGTGGGTATGGGCAATGGTGGTTCTGGCATCAGGGGTGAGGAAGGACTTAATCTTATAGAGTGAGCCCAGTTTTGTGTTACCAGCTTTAATTGTGGTATTAATATGTGTATCAAAGTTGAGATTGGGATCTGTTGTTACTCCTAACAGCTTGGAGGTTGGATCAGGTGTAATTGTAGTACCATTGCTGGATTTGACAGTGAGATATATTGGAGGGGACTTCTGTGTAGGAGTAAAAACAAGTAATTTGGTTTTGTTGGTGTTTAGTAGGAGGCAACATTGCAAAAATCATTTTTCAACTGATTTAAATACTGTCTGAGTGATAGCTTGAAGCTCAGCAGATATGGTGGTAGAACACACTAGTGTGGAATCATCTGCATATTGTATGCAGGTAGATTGTGGAATATTTAGCTGTAAGTTGTTGATAAAGATAGAGAAGAGGAGTGGTCCCAGGATGGAGCCTTGTGGGACCCCAAGAGTAATGGGAAGGAGAGTAGAAAGGTTATTGTCCCAGAGAACAGCTTGCTGTCTGTTTTCTAGGCAGGATTTAAACCACTGTAAGGTCTTTGTGTTGAGTGAGTATTGTTCTAGAATTTATAGTAGTAATTGATGGCTCAACATATAAAAGGCTTTTGATAGGTCTATAAACAGAGCAGTAGAGAGCTTATTATTGTTGCGATGCCTGTTGATGCAATCAGTGAAGGACTGTTGGACAATAGTAGAACTGTGGTATGGCCTAAAACCATGTTGACAGTCTGCTAGAAGGTTATATTGGAGGAGGTGATCAAGTAGCTGGTGGTGGATACATTTTTCCATTATTTTGGCTAGAGGGGAGGGCAGGGCTATAGGGCGATAGTTAGATATTTCGGTTGAGTTACCACCCTTATGAAGAGGAATTATATGTGAAATTTTCCAGAGAGATGGGATGGAACCTTCAGTAATAGTTCTATTGATTAGCATGGAAACAGGACAGGAGAGAACTTTAGCTCCAATTTGCAGGTATTCCGCTGGCAAGAGATCAGCGGATGGGGTATATGGTTTATGTTTAGTAAGTAAGGTGTGGATGAAAGATGTAGAGACTGGGTTTAGTTGAAAGGTAGGGGGTTTGCTGGCTGTGGTGAATGGGAGGGTTGGGGTGATGAGGTAAAGAATTTGTGAGAGACTGTACAGTTTCTGTAAAGGAGGTATTGAAGGTGTCAGCAATCTCCTTAGGTGGGCTTAGGGAAAGTGCTGAAAGAGTTGGAGTCTTGGAGTGTCCTGAGTGTAAAAGTCTGTTAATAGCTGTCCAGAATGTTTGGGGGGGGTTTGTTGATGCCTGTCTTGGAGTTTAAGGTAGTATTTTTCTTATCAAGGAGTATATATTTCTTTGTGGTGTTTCTATGCTGTTTGCAGTTCTGGTGATCAGTTTGGCTTTTAGTACATCTCCATTTAGACCAGATCTTATTTCTTACTAGGATTTTTTGTCTTGTCTCTTTAGAGAGCTAAGGTGCTGCTTTGCATCTGGTTCTAATAGAATGACTAGGGGCATGGTATTCCAGTATTTGTAAGAATTTGGAGTTAAAATAGGATACTGCTTTCTCAAGGGAGAGTTGTTGTAAGGGAGACCAATCACAGGCTTCAAGCTCTTTTTGGAAATTTATAGCATTAAAGTGTTTTCTGTTTCTTATAGTTTTAAAGACAGGTTGTTTAGGGAAGAAGGTTTTATGCCTAATTATATACGTGAGTGAATGGTCACTAATATCATCAGGTAGGGTGTCTGCTGTATA
Organism: Protopterus annectens; assembly: GCF_019279795.1. Taxonomy (NCBI): domain Eukaryota; kingdom Metazoa; phylum Chordata; order Ceratodontiformes; family Protopteridae; genus Protopterus; species Protopterus annectens. The sequence continues at coordinate 1,147,619,155 of NC_056729.1, read as the reverse complement.
AGTGAGGGGATGGTTTCTTACTAGGATCCAATCTAAGGTACTCTCTTTGTTAGTTGGCTTATGGATTCTTGTTGGGGTGGTGATAAATTGAGAAAAGCCATACAAGTTTATATGGATTGAAGGTTTATTTGAAGTACAGCAGTTCCAGTCTATATTAAAGTCTCCAAGTATAAAGGTTTCTAATATATATATATATATATATATATATATATATATATATATATATATATATATATATATATATATATATATATATATATATATATATATATATATATATACATATATATACATATATATATATATATATACATACAAGGTGCAAAGTACAACTCAGTACAAGAAATACTGAAATAGGCTCTGAAAGTAACAAGTATTAACAATATGTAAATAATACTGCAGAATCCACGAGGCATGGGAAAAAGAATACCCCAACCTAATAAGCTGAGTTAACCGTTTATGAACTTGATGGCCTGCGGAAAAAACTGTTCTTATATCTGCTTGTTTTGGTGCATATTATTCTATAACACCTGGCTGAAGGGAATAGTTCAAAAAGATGGTGGCTTGGATGTGAAGAGTCAGTGATGATCTTCCCTGCCCTTTTCATGACTCTGGAATAATACAGGTCCTGTAAGGAGGGCAAACTAGCACCAATGATATTTTCAGCAGACCTGACTATTCGATGTAACCTATTTTTGTCATGATTAGACCCAGATCCAAACCACGCTGTTATGGATGAGTTGAGAACAGACTCAATTACTACTGTATAGAACTGAATTAACAGTTCCTGTGGGAGGTTGAACTTCCTCAGCTGTCGCAGAAAGTACATTTGCTGTTGTGCCTTTTTTATAATGGACCCTACGTTGGTCTCTCACTTCAAGTCCCAGGAGATTATAGATCTGAAAAACTTGAAGGATTCCACAACTGACACAGCAGTATTAAATATAAAGAGGAGGGATAATATTGTAGTACCACTCCTAAAGTCCACTGTTATTGCCACAGTTTTGAGAGTGTTAAGTTCTAGATTATTCTGACTACACCAAAAGGCCAGCTGCTCAACCTCCCATCTGTATGCAGACTCATCACTATTCCTGATGATCCCAATAATAGTTGTATCATGTGCATATTTAATACATTTGATGGAGGGGTCCTTAGAGGTGCAGTCATTAGTGTAGAGGGAAAATAGCAGTGGGGGGAGCACACATCCCTGAGGGCACCTGTATTAATCATGCAATAGCTAGATGTAAATTTCCCCACTTTCACCTGCTGTTTCCTATTGGTTAGAAAATTGGTGATCCATTGACAGGTGGAAGTAGGAATTGAAAGCTGGGGGAGTTTCAAGTGAAGAAGTTCTGGAATTATTATATTAAATACAGAGCTGAAGTCCACAAACAGAATCCTTGCATATGTCCCTGGGTTGTCCAGATATTGCAAGATATAGTGCAGGCCCATATTAACTGCATCATCCACTGACTCATTCGCTCAATAAGCAAACTGAAGAGGGTCCAATGAGGGCGCTGTAATATCCTTCAAGTGAGCTAACACCAGCCTCTCAAAAGTCTTCATGACCACTGATGTGAAAGCAACAGGTCTGTAGTCATTCAGTCCTGTTATAGTGGATTTTTTAGGCACTGGAATGATTGTGGCTTGTTTGAAACATAAGGGAACTTGACACAGCTCTGATGATTTATTAAAAATCTGAGTAAAAAAAGGAGCCAGTTGATCAGCACATGTTTTTAAACAGGAGGGTGAAACCCCATCTGAACCAGCTGCTTTCTTAATTTGCTGTCTTTTAAAAAAATGATGCACATCCTCCTCAGATATAATTAATGCAGGCTGAATGTGAGAATGTGTGGAAGAGAGAGTCATATAAGTCTGAACACTGACAGAGCTGGTAACAGTGTCATTTGTAGCCTCAGGCTTATCAAACCTGCAGTAAAAAGTATTCAAGTCATCAACCAGCTGCAGTGTAGGGGGATGGTTTCCTGTAGTTTGTAATGTTTCGTAGACCTTTCCACACTGATGCAGGATCATTGGCAAAAACTGTTTTTTTCAGCTTTTTAGAATATAGCCACTTTGATTTCTTTTGTCAGTGTGTTACTGGCCTGTCTAAAAAGTGTTTTATCCCCACTTTTATAGGCATCTTCCTCGACTTGATGAAGCTGCTTACATTTAACAGTAAACCAGGATTTGCTGTTGTTAAATTTTAACCAGGTCTTAGTGGTGACACAAAACTTTACAGAAGCTGACATAAGATGTTACTCTGTCTGCCAGTTCATGCAAGTTATCAGCAGGATCTTCAAAGACACTCCAATCTGTACAATCAAAGCAGGCTTGCAGCTTCAGTTTTGCCTCAATAGTCCACCTTCTCGCTGTATTGATCACAGGTTTAACAAATTTTAACTAGCTCTTGTAGATATAAAGCAAAAAAATCAGACAGTGGTCAGGAAAGCCCAAAGCTGTGCAGTGGACAGCACAATAAGCATGTTTTAACACTGTATAACAATGATCCAGTGTGTTCCTGTCTCTGGTAGGACACTTTATATGCTGTGTAAATTTAAGAAAGTTCATGGCTGGGATTTGCCTTATTAAAATACCCCGGAATAATCAGAAGGGAGTTTGGATAATTCTGCTTCAAGCACATTATCTGATTGGACAGTTTTTGTAGTGCTGCCCTCACACAGGCTTGAGGTAGAATGTAAACAATAACCAGAAGAAATGAAGAAAACTCCTGAGGTGAATAAAAAGGTCTACAATTAACACAAAACATTTCTAAGTCAGGGCAGCACATTTTACTTAACACTGTGACATCATTACACCAACTTTCATTAATATAAAAGCAGATTCCACCTCCTTTACTTTTCTCTGATGTCTCCAATACTCTGTCTGCTCTGTAAAGTTGAAAACCAGGTAGATGTAATGCAGATTCTGGAATGGATTCATTTAACCAGGTTTGGTCACAAATCTGGCACTCTTATTAGCAGGTGTCTAGTTTTGCAAGGTCTGTTTTCTTTAGTTTTGTGAAGATAGGAGAGGCAAAAAGAAGAGTAGAGGGTAGATGTGTCCTGGCATGTCTTATGGAATTGATGGTGTATGGTTTAGCTGCGTAGTTAGAACTTAGTTTTATAAGAACTTTTTTTCTGGTTAGGGACAAATGTTTATCAAATTTCATGTTGTCATCAGTTGTGACTGAGCAGCTTAGTATGTGAAACAGATTCTATCTTTGTATTGTTGGATGAATGTATTAGAAATGGGGACAGGTGGTATGAGGTTTGGCTATTTGAAAAAATCATTAATTTAGTGTTATCAGGATTAAGAATTAACTTAGAGTCTGAAAGCCAAGATTCTACTGCTGAGAAGGAAAGCTGGGTTATTTTTGGAGTTGAAATAGTAAGGGCGCTGCACAGACAAGTGTGGAGTCATCTGCATACTGTATGATTGTGGTGAGGTGGGTAGCACAGGAGTGAGCCTGGGATTAAACCATGTGGAACACCTAATGTAACAGGTAGCTATGAGGAGAGATCTTGTTGCCATTTTACAGCTTCTTGTCAGTCAGATAACTAAGTTAGTTTAAGAGATGAGAGTTCATTCAGACGTTTTTGATGAGAGATGGTATCAAATGCTTTGGGCATGTCTAGGAATATTGAGGAGACTAGCTGACCATTATTTATGAGTTGGTTGATAGTGTTTATGAAGCTTAAGAGGGATGTAGTGGTACTATGGTTGGGTCAGAAGCCATGTTGGGAGTTTGTTAGACGGTTATTGGAAAGCAAATAATTAATGAGCTAGGAATTGATACATTTTTCTAGGATTTTGGATAGAGGAGATAAAATTGTGATTGGCCTGAAGTTAGAGAGGTCTGTACAGGACTCACCTTTATACAGTGGTATGATATAGGATTTTGTTCAGATTTTGGGAATATGCTGCTCTATTATGGAGAAATTGATTAGAACAGAGACTGGCTAGGAGACTGTGTCTGCACCTAACTTGTGGTATTCAGAGGGTAGATTGTCAGTGGTGAGGGAGGTGGTTTTGAGTTTGTGAAGCAATTTTTTATGAAGGTGGTTTGTACAGGGTTGAAGCAGAAGAGGTTGGATGTTTCCTGTGGTCCTTTGGGAACAGTTGGAGGAGTATTACTGTTATTTTTGGTTAGAGTTAATATGCAGTTTGTAAAGTAAGTATTGAGTTGAGTGGCTATACTGTCCATGGTATTTGTAGTGGTAGGTGTTGGGGTCGAGGATTGACCTGGCTGTAGTAGTTGCTTTATAGAAGCCCAGAATTTTTTGGGATTGCTTTGGTGTTTTTGTTGGGCTGCATTGTAATATGATTTTTTTGTCATTTTTAACCTGTTTATTCGCTTCATATACAAATAACATTCTTAATCTCTGGTCAAACATGTTGTTGTGTCTTTTGGCTTTTCCCGGTTAGGGGTTGCCACAGCGGAACTCCGGTCTGCTAATGACTAGCAGTAGATTTTTATGTGCCGAGTTGCCAGCCCTGACACACAACCTTCAACAAAGGTATGCCCATTCACGCATGTCTCCACCCAGAAGACACTCTAGCTGAGAATCGAACAGGACAACATCTTAATGTGTGGCGACAACGCTACCACAGCAACTGGTCAAACATACAACATGATATTGGCAGATGGACAAAACTTCAACTTCCATTCCTTGCTAAAATATCCACAATTAAAATGAATCTTCTACCCAGATTTCTATATATGGTTAATGCCTCCAGTACTATTATCAACCTAAAACTCTTCAAAACCATTCACTCCACAATTTCCAAATTTATTTGGGTCCCCAAATCAGTCAGAATCAGTTATAATAAATTGACCTACCCTAAAGACTGTGGAGGGTTAGGGCTGACGGACGTTAAACTCTACTATGATGTCATAAACTGTAATAGACTAATAACAATAGATGACCATATCCCTTCACCAAAATCAAAACACTAACCATAAACCCCAGAGCCCTCCCTTTCCTTTACAATGAAAACTTAAAAAATCTTAAAATACACCCAATCATTAAAAATCAAATCACTATTATACAAAGGATGCTCAAATCATTAAACCTATATTGTGCATTCACTTCCCTACAACCTAAAAGTTAAGCGCTTTCATCTAGTTAAGACTTCATCAGAACTACCTTTCTTACTCCATACATTCTCATTATATACTTTTACATCATCACATGACTTTCCTACAATGTATTTTTAAATTGCTAGTGCAAGTACAAATTCCTTCATCATATATGAATGCATAACCATATAATTCCATTTGTTTTAACCTTCCTTGCCCTGGTTAAAAACATGCTCAACCTCTTACCACATGTTGAGATGAAATTAGGGGGCTTCAGTCCGAAATGGCAATTATGCGAGGAGAACTTACAAGGTTGATTGACCTGATGACACAACCTAACCGTACAGTTGGAAACGGCAGGTCTGTGACGTCGACGCGTTGTGAGGGCCGTAATGGAGTCCAGAAGGATGACAGGAGCGTCCGGATGAGTTGAGACGAATTGGAGATTCCAGCCTCTCATGCATTCCGACCGGTGGACAACTCTTGGGTGAGAAATGTGTCCAGAGTCGATGGAAACGGATCGGAGGTGGATTTTAACAAATCAGGGGCGCGACCGAAAAGAACAGTCCCCAAGAAAACGTACGTGTTCTCGGCGCTTGAAAAGGGTACAGGTACTGTAAAACAGCCCGTAGTACATCAACCCTTTAGAGTTAAAGGGCGGGCAGAATATAATAATTTCTTAGAGGGTCAATTTGACTTTAATGAGAACCCGAAGCCAGTGGATGACAATAATACCAGTTCTAATGTTGCTGGAAGTGAGAAATGTACACTTAAAGACCTAATAGTTATGTTTGGTAAGAAATTGAAATTGCTTAAGACACTACAGTTGGACAATAATTATTTAAAGAAGTGTTTGGACAGTGGAGTGGTCCCAATGAGGTTGCGATTTTTTAAGATCCCTATGGGGATAGTAATGGACGAAAATAACAAAAGGGAATGCAATAAAATGTTCGATGGGTTTGGTTTCACCTTTATGAAGTTCATCATGGGGTGCAATGACAATAGAATATTTAAGTTGTTGGCCGAAATGGATGATTTAAACAACAGTATTGTACACGATGTATTGTTTGATGAATATGAATGTCTATATGATACACAATTTAACTGGGTAGCTAGTGTGACAACTAAACAGTTTGAAAGAAAGTGTAGAAAATTAAAAAGGGACTTAGAACAATACAATAAAGGTGAGGCCTATAGATGGGAAAAGGATGTGGGTAAGAAAATGTTTAAGCCCTATAACTACGCTAAAGGTAGATACCAGGGTAGAATGAATGGTAAGGATGATAATACTCATGATGTCTATAAACAGAAAGGAAAGATTAGGTACAATAATCGAGCCCCCAATAGTTATAATAACAACAATGATTTTTTAGGGGGAGAAATCGATTGGGAAGACTACCAGAAAGGACATTTCAGACAAGGGGGGGAGTATTATCAAAGGGGAAGGGCAACAAATTAATTATGCATCCCCGGGAAGCAAAAGTAAAGGAGATTATTAAGATTAATGATGTTACCAGTTCTTATGATAACTTCTTTATTCATAACTATACTGATGTGGCCCTTAGGAAGGAACATTTCACACTTCTTTCTAAGGGGATGAAATTTATTCCTTGTGAAAAGTTTAATGTGGTCGACAGTATAATAGATGTTAAGAAGTATATTAGGAAATTAAACTTGAGAGTTAAATTTGACGGTACATCTTGCAAGGAAATAAACGAATTTTAAATTAAAAGCACGTACACACCACCCCTAAATCATTTACTTGACACCTTTGAGAAATTGGTCTTGGAGGACATATACAGGTATAGTAAGAAGAACTATTCTGTTAGGTTCAATTTAACAAAGGAAGAATCTGGTGTACTGAGAGAACTACAAGAGAATGAGGGTATCCGAGTAATGAAACCGGATAAGGGGGGTGGGGTGGTGCTTTATCCCTCCCAAGAATACAGGGATAAAATCAATAGTATTCTATTAAACTCAGGGAAGTACATTGTATCCTCGGTTAATGAGGTAAACATAGGGTACCATAAAGTGGATTTGCACTTGGAAGATCTACTGATGGAGGGTAGAATTGACACTAATTTATATCAGTTTCTTGAGGTTAAAACTCCCATCATCAGTACAATTGTGGGCATTCCTAAAGTCCATAAAGATTTGACAGATCCTCCATTCAGGCCTATTATTTCTGGGAGCCAGTCGAAGACCTTTCCATTTGGGAAGGTCATAGATAAATGGTTGAAACCTATATTAAAGAAAATCCCACATTTGGTCGTGGACTCATGGGATTTTCTTGGTAGGCTGGAACCCAGATTAGCTCAAGGGGTTGAATGGTTGGTAACCATGGATGTTATAGACCTTTTTTCAAATATACCTAAAGAAGAAGGTATGCAAAGACTACAGGAGAGTATAGTGTGGTCTGAATCTGTTGCATGGGATAAAACACTACTGATTATGGAATTTATGGAAGAGGTATTGGCCCATAATTTTATTTGGTATGAAGGGGAATATTACAAACAGTGTAAGGGCGTGGCTATGGGGGCAGCATGTGCCTCCATATACGCAAATCTGGTAGTTTATGACTGGGAGAAGGAATATATTATTAATACTCAATGGTTTAAATATATATCATGTTATTTTCGTTTTTTAGATGACATTTTTATTTTGTGGAAGGGTGACCTCAATGAGTTAGAAATGTTTAGTGAATATATAAATTCTTGTAGTGAACATTTCAAGTTTACTATGAACAAACATGAGGAAACTATATCATACCTAGATGTTCAAATAACACTGAAGGATGGGAAATTTAAGTCCAACATACACAGGAAGGAAACATTTAACAATTCCTATTTACATTTTTCTAGTAATCATCCCCGGGCCCAGAAAAAGAACATTATAAAGGGACAATGTATCCGGGCGGCAAGGATGACATCTGAAGTGGAGGACTTGGATAGAGAATTTGCAAAAATTGCATCCTTTTTTATGGAAAGGGGATATCCGAGAGATATGATAGAGGACGTCACAGGGTATGTTAGGAAACAATGGGGATTAAAGTACAAACCTTTACTAGGTGTGGGTTTAGCATCAGGATCAGATGGTGAAGGAAACAGCAACAATAATGATGAAACAGGAAAAAAGTATGGTATGGCATGTGTCCTACAACACAACAACTTCAGTGGAGATATTAGGAAAATTATTCATCATAACTGGAATACTTTAAAAGTAGATGATAGAATTTACAAAATAGTGGGGCAGGAGCCACATTTTGTCCTTAGGAAGGGGAATAATATGAAGGCATTGTTGGAAAGGAAAATAGACAAGAAATCAGATTTATTAGAAAGGGGTGGTACCACTAAATGTGGTACGTGCAAACAATGCAAGTATATTACGGAAAGTAAGGAAATTATGTTGTCCAACTACAACAAAACCAGAATACATTATCAGAAGGGGAATTGTAGGTCTATTAATTTGGTATATTTGGCCACCTACACACAGTGTCCATGTTTTTATGTAGGGAAGACCACCCGGTGTTTAAGGAATAGGATCTACGACCATATGTACAGCATTAGGAAGGAGGATAGTAATAATGCCCTTTGGAAACATCTTAAAGACAATGAAATATGTTCCGGGTTTAAATTTGGAATTTTGGAAGTAGTTAAAATGAATATGAGGGGTGGGGACATAAAAAAGAAGGTTAGTGACAAGGAGGTCAGGTGGCAAATTAAATTAAATGCGTCCGTATATCCTGGAATTAATGAACATGTATCAATTAAACCCATTTTAGATACTTAGAACATATGAATGATGAATTTATATTACCTTTCTATAAGAAAGGAATTTTTAATCAATTTTTAAGTTATTTTTAAGTATTGTGTACTAACTTTTAATAGTAGTTATGTATGTATTTATATATGTATTTATTTATTTATATGTATCAGGTATTAACATGTGGTAAGAGGTTGAGCATGTTTTTAACCAGGGCAAGGAAGGTTAAAACAAATCGAATTATATGGTTATGCATTCATATATGATGAAGGAATTTGTATTTGCACTAGCACTTTAAAAATATATTGTAGGAAAGTCATGTGATGATGTAAAAGTATATAATGAGAATGTATGGAGTAAGAAAGGTAGTTCTGATGAAATCTTAACTAGATGAAAGCGCTTAACTTTTAAATTGTTTATGTCAATAAAGGAATCACGTTTGATTTTGGAATTGTGGAGTGCTGGTGCTTCGTGAGTCATTTTGGAGCAGACTGTGTGGTTCGGTTTCGTTGATAGTTGTTGGCTGTTCCAGTACATTTGTGTTTTCCCTACAACCTATCTACCTTAACCCCAATCTCTAAATGAATAACAACATGATTAACCTAAGCAATTATCCCCTCCTCAAGAAACTAACCATCTCTGATATATTTCCCTTTATGAACAATACTATCACTGAAATGAGAACACAATTAAAGCTCCCTAAAAGCTATACAATCATTTTAAGGCAAATTCGAGACCTTAGCCAATATATCATAGACAATCCTGATATCAATGCAAATGACATTCAAACCTGTAAAACCAAATAGAACCTCCTATCCTCAAACAAAAAAAATGCTATCTAACTCTTACAAACTTATTCTATCAATCAAAATGCAAAAATAAGTTATTTATTCTAGTCACTGGAAGGAAACCGATCCTTCACCCACAAAAAATAAATATCTCAAGTGATCCAGCTTACCTCCAAACTTATTCCCCTTAAAAAACTTAAATATGCACAGATCATGATACTTCATAACACCTATCTTACTCCAATCATTATAAATAAAGTATACCCAACCACATCTCCATTGTGGTCCATTGTGATAATCACAAGGCTGATCTACTCCACATCTTCTGGAGCTGCAAGTGCACCTACAAGCTATGTGCTCACTTAGAGTCCAACTAAAAAAAATGAGCTTTGAAAAGTCAACCTTATCTTGGAAACTAGCTCTCGTACATATCATCCCCGCAGGCCTGACTAAACTACAAGCACAGATATTACTAACACTAGTTTCATTACTTAAATTCTGTATTACATTACATTGGAAGGATAGAGCATCACTCACATGGGAAGGTTTAAAACAATTAGCTACCAAACACCTACTAGCTCACAAATATTTAACCTACACTCAGAAATCCCACACTCACTTTACAGAATTTTGGAAATCCCTTTTTGAACATATTCTAGTTTGAAATTGGTATATATAATCAATGATGGACTTTTGGCATATGTGTAAATAGTTCTTACTTTTTTGCATTTATGATTTATTATTCGGCAATGTATTCTCTGGTCAAATTACTACCCGTCCATTAACATTGTTACGTTTCACTGTATCTGTTCTCACAAAAAAAAGAAATAAAAAATTTTTTACCAAAAAAAAAACTGTTTCTTAATCTTCATTCGTTAGTTGCCAGTAATAATCTAGGGTAGATTGTTAGGTAATTATGAGAAGACCTTTCTGGCTGGAAGAATGGTGATGACCCTTTTAGCAACAAAACTCTTTCAGACCGAGTGGCCTGGGAACAACTTCTAGTAAAATGTTTATAGTATTTTCAATGTTCAGAGATGAAAAGTAGAGCTCTGTGTCAGTTCTGTTTATGATTATTTGCCTCAGATTTCAAGAAAGAGAGAGAACAATCAGCCCTTGAATTTCCTGTAAGCTGGCAAGTAACCTGCCTTCAGTCCAGAGAGTCATATGACTGCAAGCAAAATTGGCAGTTCATGCAGTCAGAGTCTGGTCAGGAGCAGGCAGTCTCTCTCTCTCTCATCAAAAAAGCTTAATCTACTGACTAGCCTCCTGATGTAGAGGAATAAAGGCCTCACTATGACTCAGCCAATCTGTCTTCTATTAGTGCCACAGGCACAGGAGGAATTAAGTAGGGTAGGATGAGCTTAAGTTTTCAATGCCTAGTCGCACATCCTCCCACCAAATTAGCGACACCTACTATTGAGTCAGTGATCACTGATGATAGTGGCTAGACAAGTTCACACTGCTAAGTGTCATGAGTGCCACTGAGTTAGGGAGTAAATGTGCAGGATCACACATCTCTGCTTTACTAGACAACTATAGTTAGTTCACTAACTAACTGCCAAACAAGGTGGAGATTAGCTTGCCAGACTGACTGGCTGATTGACTCTCCCACTCTTGCCAAACAAACTCTCATCTATTAACAGGAAGGATGAGGCTAATGAGCTCCTACAAGGGAATGAATGGGCAATGTACTCTTGCCCTGGGAGTGGACAGGCCCAGTTTCCATCCTGTTTTAAGCACATTAGTGAATGCCATAGGGCAAGAAACAGGTGCGTTGCAGTATTCTCACCCTGCCCTGTATGGTACCAGGCTTATAGTGCCCCATGTTGTGGGCTGGTGTGCAGATGGTGTGGATTCAAAGGCTAGATATCTTTCATGATTCAATGAACCTTCAAGTTTTATTTTTCCTTTTATTTTTCATATTGCCTGCATAATTAGAGATACTTCTCCATACTAGATGCTTCTCCATACTATGTTCTCATTCTTTTTCTTCCCTCTATATTTTCTACTTGCAGTATTCCTCTGAAACCTGTTTGGCCTGTACCTAACTCGATGCCTCACTTTCAGTTGTTTCATGCCTCTGATTACTACATACAGATGAATATGGAGTCCACTATCATATGTCAAGCTGCATGAATTCTAAACAAACAGCATATAAGAAATTGAGATGATTAATAGACAATTGTTTTACTAAAGTCTCTCTTGACAACTGAAAGATAACTAACACACAACAAGAACAGCTGTGTATAATTTTACCATAACGGTAGATGTCCTTGTCTTCAGTGCTGCAGTATTCTTAACATATGGGATTCCCTGCCATGGAAGCCCAATGTCCAGCTAGTATACCAAAAACTCCTGTTGCTTTAAAGGTACGCCAACCACCACCCAAATCCTCCTTGCATAGGGCATAAAGGTGAGTTCAGGCCTACCATAGCCAGAACTGATTGCCCCAGTAGAAACACCAGTTCAAGGAAGGCAAAGAACTAGGGGGAAGGAGGGAGGGACTGAATACAGAAGCAGTGAAGACAAGGACATCTACCATTATGGTAAGATTTTACACAACTGTATTATGTCCTTACATTCACTGCTGCAGTATTCTTAACAGATGGGAGAGTGCCAGAGCTCAAGAGGAAGCTAGGGAGGGGGAAAGAGCATGAGTTCCCTAAAAGGCCATGAAGAACTGCACTAGTAAAACCAGCCCTAGCTCTAGAGATGCCATCCAGCTTGTAGTGCTTGGTAAAGGTATGCACAGAAGTCCAGCTCACTGCTTCAAGAATATAATTAGTTTCTAAGCCTTTGAAAAAAGCACCAGAAGATGCCACAGCTCTAGTAGAATGAGCCTTGACTGAAGAGGAAATGTTCTTGCCATGAAAAGTGTAACAAAAAGAAATAGCATTCGAAATCCAAGAAGAAATAATTTGCTTGGATACAGCAAGTCCCAAAGATCTAGGCTGAAAAGAAACAAATAACAGATCTGATTTTCTAATAGCCTTAATCTTATCCATATAAACTTTGAGTTGCCTATGCATGTCCAACGTATGCAGCATCCTCTCGTTGTCAGTTTGCAGAGAGGGTAAAAAAAATAGGCAGCTTAATAGACTGATTAAGTGATATCTCATTAATCATCTTATGCATAAAAGAGTGCACAACAGCACTCTGTCCTCATGAAAGATCAAAAAAGGAGGACAAGCCATAAGGGCCTGTAACTCAGACATCCATCTGGCAGAAGTAAGAGCTAACAAAAGAACAGTCTTCCAAGGAACAATGTTGCAAGGAAGCTGAAGCAGCAGGCTCAAAAGGAGCCTGAGGCAACTTCTCCAAAACAAAACTACTCATTCACTCCAATGCAGGTCAAGAAGATTGCACTGTAACTTCCAATGTGCGGAGCCTAAGCCTTTTAACAGAATCAAATTATGTCCTCATATTTCAAACAAATGTTTAAATCTCTGGAACTATAAGGACTATGAAAGAAGTATAAATTGCAAACTCTTCAGCACAAACAGTTTTTATAGTGGTAGTATTCTTTAGGTTCTAGGTCTTAACCTGTATTGTGTAAGTCACAATAAACACAGTAACTATTATATTTGTAATATTTTGTAAACAACTTACAATATCTCAGCAACCACTCAAGTTCACACAAACTGTCAGCAGTATTTTATTCATCTAGCTGAGATTTTCCATATCAGGGTAAGGAGTTTTGTCTGTATTACTTGGTTGTTGAGATATTTAGACAAATGTGAAAATGATATCTATATAAATTAATATCATAAAAACAACAGTTAATATCTATTTACCTACACTAGACAGAGGTCAAATATTAATGCAGTTGAGTCTGCCACTGTATAAGCTTTAAGACAAAAATCTTTTAAAACTTTGAACATAGCATAGTTTTGGAATTACTGATGCAAATATGAACAAGCAATATTTGACACCTAGAGGTGTCAGTAGGAGTTAAATGCAGATGCACCTGGAGGCATCACTCACTTAAGATCCCAGGGAGGAGGAACAGGCTTCCTGGGAGGTCTAATATTAAGAACAACTTTAAGACATTGTTTCACCTCAAATCTATAAGCTAAAGGAGGTGAAAAAGGCAGGCAAGCAGAGATAGCTGATAAGTGGGCCTTAATAGAAGAATAGGCCAAACCAGCCTCAAGCAAGTCAGACAAATAAGAGAGAACCAAAGGAACATCCAAAATAAGTGGGTCCAGGTTATGAGAGAGACGCCAAATAGAAAACGTCTTCCATTTGGATAACTAGGATTTCCTAGTAGTAGGTTTTCTGGCCTACTGCAGGACTTGCAGCACATCTTCAGAAGAAAATGTGTCTATAAGGAATCATAATCCTATCACCCACAGTATCATTTGAAATGTAGACAGGTGGGGATGGATGAGAGATCCCTTTTCTTATGAGAGTAGATCCACCCTGTGAGGTAACTTGTGATGATTGCCCCCTAGCTAAATGCAGACGAATAGGGAACCAATTCTGTTGCAGCCAAAAAGAAGTCACCAACAAGATTTTGGGAGCATCCTGCTGAATTTTGGAATGAGAGAAAGGGGAGGGAAGGCATAAAGAAACATCCCCTTCTAAGAAAATGAGAGGGTGTCCACCTTCCACACCAGAGGACCTGGGACTCTGGCATAAAACAGAGAAAGCTGTCTTTTCAGAGGGGAGGCAAAAAATTCACTTGAAGAGTACCCCACTGGTGGATAATGTCCAGAACCACATCCCTGTGAAGCATCCATTCATGGGACTGAGTAAAGGGCCTGCTTAGACTGTCTGTCACAATGTTCTGACCAGAAATATAAACAACCTGAAGAGTCACTTGATACTTGTCAGCAAGATCCCATACCAGAAGTGCCAACCATCAAAGAAGCTAAGAGCTCATTCCTCCCTGTTTGTTGATATACCATTTCATCGTGGTATTGTCTGTGAACACCTTGAGAGGCCCTGGAGAGAAAAGAGGATGAAAGGCCTGAAGAGCCAGCAGAAGGGCTCTCATCTCTTTGACACTGATGTGCTCCTTCTGCTGATGAGGCGACCACACACCCTGAACTTTTAGGGAGCCAAATGTTGCCCCCCATCCCATGTCTGAAGCATCTGTGAACAGTTCCTGAGAGGGAAGAGGAGGATGAAAAGGTGTCCCTAGATTCAGAGACAACTGCTGAATCCAACAGTGAGGTCTCTGTCTGAGACAAGGAAGAAGAGGAACCACAAAGTCTAGAGGATGTGCATATTGAAGCCACACTGACTTCAGAAACCACTGAAACTTTCTCATATGAAGTTTTGCCAGCGGGAGCATGAGAATGGTGGATGCCATAAAACCCAGAGCTCTCAGAAACTCCCTAGCAGTAATGGAAGCCAGAGGAAGAAGAGTGCGAAAGAAAGAAAAGGGAGTTAATGCCTTTGGAGGAGGCAGGGAAGCCAGCTTTGGCATTGTCTGAATCCTGCAACCCAGAAAAACGTGATCCTTTGAAGGAGTCAGAGAAGACTTTTTGAAATTTATAGTGAACACCATAAAGGGAAACAGCAAAATGACGATTTTGCAAACGGGTCTCTGGAAAGGATACCTGAATCAACAGGTCATCCAAAGAAGGAAATGTTTGGATCCCTTGAAGCCTAGAAAAAGCAATCACAGGAGCAAGACATGTGATAAACACTCTTGGGGTGGTAGAAAGGCCAAAGGGCAAAACAGAGAAGTGAAAATGCTAGGAAGCAACAGAGAAATACAAAAACTTCCTGAAAAGAGGATGGATTGGAATATGGAGAGGAGCATTCCTTGAGATCCAGAGATACCATATAGGCCTGAGGTAGAAAGACAGGAAACAGAATCTGAAGAGACAACATCCAAAAGGAAGGCACCTTTAGAAAAGTGTTTAGATGAGAGAGGTCTAGAATAGGTCTCCAAGTGCCCTCTTTTCTGTGCACTAGAAACAGTCTGGAGTAGAACCGTTTCCCCCTTTGGGACACAGGCACCTCTTGAATAGTACCCTAGTCAAGAGATTTTGAAGAACTTCTGGGAAAAAGGGAAGTTGTTCTTGATAACACTGAGCAATGCCTGTAAAAAGAGGATGGGATTTCCACACCATGAAGTATCCCTGATGAATGATTGACAGAACTCAAGAATCCTGAGTGATCTGAAGCCAAACAGGAAGAGAAAGAGAAAGGTGAAGAGAAACAGGGATTTAGCTGGGAGGGGATGGAAAGTCATACAGCACCTGTTTTGTCTGGAAAGATAGACCTCAGGGTCCCTGCAAACTGAGGAGCCTTAGCAGAAGGAGCCTGTTTACCACTCTTAGTAGAAGGACAGGATTGCCTATGAACAAAGGCAGGTTAGTGGGGGTAGTTTCTCTGAAATTTAGGCACAGGAGAAGCAAACACATGTTTAAGCTCCTGTACAGAATACCCTTATCCTGAACCAGCAGCAGCTTCCCCAAACAAAATCTTAGAATCCAGAGGAGCATCCATCAACTTAACCTTACTATCATCAGGTAGAGATTGAAGCCTAAGCCAAGAATACCTCCTCATCGCTGAACCAGAAACAGCAGCCTTAGAAGAGGCATCTGCCACATCATAACTACATTTAGTAGGATGATAAACGAGTTGAGAAGAAGTCCCTAGTAAGTGTCTGGAAAATCAGAAATAAGTTGATAGACCCGAGAAAGAAGAGCGAACACATACCTTGACATATGGGTCTGAAAATAAATAGCCTTAAAAGCTAGGGTAGCATAAGTGTAAACCTTCTTACCCAGCCTTTCCATAATTATCCTGTCCTTATCTGGGTGAAGGAAGCAAATGAGACAGCGTATCAGAGGCTACAGACAGTACAGAGGGGTCAGCAGCAAGACATTTATATAAAAAAATAACAGTCCTCAGGCACTCTATAAAACCTGTTGGGTTTCTTGGGAGCAGGTGGCAGGGAATCAGGCACATAAGAGGCATTGGAAGAAGCATCCAGCAAAGCAAACAAAACAGGAGGGGCAGCCACAGGTTTAGGAGATTCCAGCTTTAGCAGCTCATTGTAGTTGTTATGGATATCAAAGACCTGAGCCTAATCCCACTTAAAAAATCCATCATCCTAGATAGTGCATCCCCAAAGGAAATTTGCTCAAAAGGAACTTTAGGACTAACAGATTCATCCTCCTCTGAACCATAGGCCAAAGGAGAAGGAATTTCAGTAGAATAAGCCAGGGAATCATCATCAGAATCTGACTCATCCTCAGAAGAATCCTGTTCTCTAGGTCTTTTAAGGGGAGTAGAGGACCAAGGAGGAGCAGGAACCGAAACTCCTTGAGGAGGCTTTAAAGACATTAAAGCAGTAAATAGTCCCTGAGTAAATGCCTGCCAGTAACTTTATGGATCCCATGGAGCAGAAGAAACGTTTAAGTTTTTGTTCCTTTTTTTCCAAAAGCAAACTTCACATTACTTAAGACCGAGGTGGAACGTTTCAAAGCCCCCATGCTAAAGGATAATGTTTCCCAAGCTGCAAAATCCTTTACTAATGCACTCAACGGGCACCTACAAGAATGCATGAATCATGCTATCCCAAGCAAAACTAAGACTCACTCCTCCAAGAAAAGGAAACCAGTCTGATGAACCCCTGCCATAAACAAGCTATATAATAGAAGGAGGAAACTAGTACAGAAAAGAGTAAAATCCCAAGAAGGAAAGACATTCCTGATCAGTATCAGCAAGAAACTACGATCCCTCATAAAATCATCCAAGGCTAGCTTCGAAAAAAAAATTGCCAAGGACTCGAAGGATAACCACAAGGCATTCTTTAGCTATGTCAAGAATCTAAGTGGCAATTCTCAGATCTGCTCGGAGTTAGTGCAGAATGGCAAAAAATACACTGAACACACAACGGCCAGCAAATGATGTCCCAAAAGAATTTATTAGACAAATCACATAGGATAAAGATATCCCAAGCTCCAAACCGGTTTTGGTTATCCCTTCTTCAGTGGAGCATATAGATTAAACAGAGAGCCACAAAAAACACATGATACTATAAATAGTATCTATTAGTCCAAGACTAACCAATCAGAGTATTGTATTATGGTCTCATAAGACCTTAAGCACCAAAAGGTTACATATATGCATTCAAAAATGAAAAGAATTAAATAAAAATAGAAACAACATAGAAAAAACATTGATCAAAATTAAAACACCTGCACATAATATTGGATAAATGACATGTAATACTACCTAATATTAATATAAATGTGTGCGTCTAGACACTCATTGATCAGCAAAATGCCATGAATGTATGGATAGGTTAAAGATGATCATTGATACCAGGGGGAAATAATGCACCCAAATGTATTATCCAGTATTTCTCCTTTCGTGTCAAAATGTTCTCCCATCCTAGTTGGTGGCTTCTATCGCCCACAACCCGATCAATGATAGTGAACCTAAATTTGGCCGTAGGATGTTTGATTGTATGTTGGTAAAGGGCATTGGTTGCTTTCTTATTTCTAATGTTACTTCTGTGTTCCCCAATCCTGATTTTTAGTGGACGAGAAGTTTTCCCTACATAAAAAGCGGAGCATTGACAGGTGGCAAGATATATGACCCAACTCATGGAACAATTCCCAAAAAACTTTAAATCATATACCTTACTGGTATTGGCACTGCTAAAAGATTTTGTTTTATTAATTTCACTGCATGACATACAATGTCCGCAAGGAAAAGTGCCAATCAATTCCTTACCTGTCATTGTTAATTGTTTGTACCTGGCACCTCCACTACCATGATGTTTATAATGTGAGAAAATGGAACCAAGAGTTTTACCCCTTCTATAAGAAAACTGACAATGTGTCCCAAGATGTTGTCTGAGAACCTCATTGGCCATCAAAATATTCCAATTTCTTTCCACAATTCCTCTAATTATCTGATTGTTTCTGCCATAAGTGGTGACCAATCTTAGGACCATATCACCTTTGTTGTTCTTCTGACGGTCCTGATATTCAAGAAGCTGGTCCCTAGTTAAATTGTCAGACCCATGTTTAGCAGATCTAATATCAAACTCCGAATAGCCTCTATCAAGGAATCTATTCACAAGATCAAAACTGGCTAGCTCATAATCCTCCTTACTGGAATTAATTCTTTTGATACGGCAGAACTGAGATTTAGGGATGTTCCGGACAGTGTGGCGGGGGTGCATACTTGAGGCATGTAGCAATGTATTGTACTCAGGATATTTCCTATATATTTTAGTGCCTAGTGTATTATCAGGCTTTCTATAAACATTGACATCTAAAAATTCAATGGTAGTCATGTTGCTATTAACTGTGAATTCAATGCCCCAAATGTTACTGTTCAGATAATCAACAAATTCTTTAAGATATTCCGTATCTGCCCGCCACACCATCCAACAATCATCAAGATATCTACGCCAGATATCTATTTCTACAATGTAAATGTTATGAGATGTATCATATATAAGATATTCCTCCAAGTAAGCCATAAAGAGGTCTGCATATATAGGGGCAAATGATGCCCCCATTGCAGTGCCTTGTAACTGCCAATAGCATTCACCTTGGAAAAATAATATGTTTTTGTTCAAAACATGTTCACACATACAAATCAAAAGTGTGTTAAATCAAGGAGGATATAAATTAGATTTTTCAAGCCAAAACTGAAGTGCTTGAAGACCAGCCCAATGTGGGATACTGGTGTATAATGATTTTACATCTAATGTACAGAGCAGCCAGTCAGATTCAATCTCAGTTTCAGCTATAATTTGTAAAAATTGTGTAGTGTCCTTGATTCTAGCTCTCACATGGACCAACAATGGTTTCAAATGTTCTGTCAAAAAAGCTGAAAGTGGTTCAGTAAGTGAACCGTGACCAGACACTATAGGTCGACCAGGTGGGGAGGTCAAAGATTTGTGTATTTTAGGAAGTAAATATAATATCTGTTTATTTGGATCTTTAACCGTCAGATGTTTGACAGTAGTAGTAGATAAAATGCCATTCTCTACTGCACTACCCAAGAAATTATCAATCTCTTTTTTAAAGGTAGGAGTGGGATCAATATCCATTTTCATATAGCATTTTTTATCTGATAGTTGTCGTAATCCTTCCTGTGTATAATAATCCATATCCAAAACCACAACCGCCCCACCTTTGTCTGCCTTCAAAATTGCTATATCATTGTTGTTTTTCAATTCTTCAAGCGCCTGCCTTTCAGTTCCATGAACATTATCTTTAAGAATGTTGAAACCATATGGTGGAAAATGAAGGTCCCTGAGTACAGCCTGTTGAAAAGCTGTAACATGCATATTAGCCGGAGGTTGAAATGTAGATTTTAAAAATCTGAACTCAGTAGATCTTTGAGCAGTATTATTAACATTTTCAGAAAAAAATATCTTTAAGTTCAAACTGCGACAGAAATCCAAAATATCATTGGCTGTTTGGTATTGATCACAAAAGAAACCAGGTACAAACCCTAAGCCTTTATTTAGTATTGCTTCTTGTTCCAGAGTGAGCTCAACCTTAGACAAATTAAGGACATTATGAAATACAGTGTCATCTATTTTAGAAATGCTTGAACTATTCCATCCATTGATTCCAAATCTGGACCTATTATGGTGTTTCCTCCCCCCGCGTCGTTTCTTCTTACCCCGAAAGGGGTAGGTATATTACTTCTTTTTTTATAGGGTGAGTGATCAGAAGTAATACCCTCACTGTCAGTGGGAGAAGACTCATCCCCCGAGGTACTGGTATATGTATGTTCTTTATTTTTCAGAATGGGTCTGGGTCATTTTCTTGATCTGGCACCGCCCCTACCCGTAGTCGTGTCCTTAAATCTGACTGACTTTTGTAATTCAAAAGGGCGTCCCATAGCATAATCATTGACGTCCCGATTGAACTTTTTAATTTTCCTTTCTTTCGTCAGTTTATCATACTGGGTCAGTTCCTTAGATAAATTAGCTACCAAGGTACTGTAGTTACTATTGGATTCAAATTGTTTGCAAATAATGCTAAGATCTTGGATCTCCGCAATGTTTGAATCTATTGTCCTTTCATAATATTCTGACAATATTTGCACAAACCTCATAGATCCTTCTTGAGCTGCCTCAAACCACTCTTTGGTCAACCTCTCTTCAGATCTGCTGACCATTGGTTTTAACTTGATTCTAAGACCCCTAGGGACCAATTTTTTATATGAATAGGCCTTAAAAAGCCGTAAGTGCCAAATGTTAGCTCTTAGCCCTTTAAGGGCTTTCTCTAGGTTGAAAAAAGCAGATTGGCATCCATTGCTTAAAGAGGCAGCTTGTTGATCATTGATATAGTTGCTTGAGATAGATTCCAGTCCAAACACCTGGATATCCTCCCTATCAGCACACATACCCTGTAAAATATTGTTGAGATTCATATTGCCACCATGAACCGACCCAGTATGACAAAATAAAGGTGGTCCGATGCCAGAACCAAGTAAAGGCACTAAAATATATAGGAAATATCCTGAGTACAATACATTGCTACATGCCTCAAGTATGCACCCCTGCCACACTGTCCGGAACATCCCTAAATCTCAGTTCTGCCGTATCAAAAGAATTAATTCCAGTAAGGAGGATTATGAGCTAGCCAGTTTTGATCTTGTGAATAGATTCCTTGATAGAGGCTATTCGGAGTTTGATATTAGATCTGCTAAACATGGGTCTGACAATTTAACTAGGGACCAGCTTCTTGAATATCAGGACCGTCAGAAGAACAACAAAGGTGATATGGTCCTAAGATTGGTCACCACTTATGGCAGAAACAATCAGATAATTAGAGGAATTGTGGAAAGAAATTGGAATATTTTGATGGCCAATGAGGTTCTCAGACAACATCTTGGGACACATTGTCAGTTTTCTTATAGAAGGGGTAAAACTCTTGGTTCCATTTTCTCACATTATAAACATCATGGTAGTGGAGGTGCCAGGTACAAACAATTAACAATGACGGGTAAGGAATTGATTGGCACTTTTCCTTGCGGACATTGTATGTCATGCAGTGAAATTAATAAAACAAAATCTTTTAGCAGTGCCAATACCAGTAAGGTATATGATTTAAAGTTGTTTGGGAATTGTTCCATGAGTTGGGTCATATATCTTGCCACCTGTCAATGCTCCGCTTTTTATGTAGGGAAAACTTCTCGTCCACTAAAAATCAGGATTGGGGAACACAGAAGTAACATTAGAAATAAGAAAGCAACCAATGCCCTTTACCAACATACAATCAAACATCCTACGGCCAAATTTAGGTTCACTATCATTGATCGGGTTGTGGGATAGAAGCCACCAACTAGGATGGGAGAACATTTTGACACGAAAGGAGAAATACTGGATAATACATTTGGGTGCATTATTTCCCCCTGGTATCAATGATCATCTTTAACCTATCCATACATTCATGGCATTTTGCTGATCAATGAGTGTCTAGACGCACACATTTATATTAATATTAGGTAGTATTACATGTCATTTATCCAATATTATGTGCAGGTTTTTTAATTTTGATCAATGTTTTTTCTATGTTGTTTCTATTTTTATTTAATTCTTTTCATTTTTGAATGCATATATGTAACCTTTTGGTGCTTAAGGTCTTATGAGACCATAATACAATACTCTGATTGGTTAGTCTTGGATTAATAGATACTATTTATAGTATCATGTGTTTTTTGTGGCTCTCTGTTTAATCTATATGCTCCACTGAAGAAGGGATAACCGAAACCGGTTTGGAGCTTGGGATATCTTTATCCTATGTGATTTTGTCTAATAAATTCTTTTGGGACATCATTTGCTGGCCGTTGTGTGTTTGGATAGTTTGGTTGGCCGAGCAAAGCTCTACGTGAGAGGTTTGGTGTGGTCGTAAAAAATACACTGAACCAACCGATATCGCCAACATCCTGGCAGACAGGTTATGGTGCAAATTTCACTCCCCTCTCACCCCCAAAAGGGCCCATAACCATACCAGAAGAATGTAGTACTCCTGAAATCACAGACTCTCAGGTTAAAACAGCCCTCTCCAAAGCCAAAAACACTGCATCAATGGGATCAGACAGTATCTCAGGCTGCGTCCTACATGAGCTCAAAGATGAACTAACCCCTCACCTAAACACACTATTCAAACTCAGCCTCTCCACAGGCTATGTGCCCATAGAGTAGTGCACAGCAATGATTATTCCACTCCACAAAGGTGAAGCTACAACAGACCCCAGGAACTATCGCCTTATAAGCCTGACTAGCTTGGTCTGCAAGGCTATGGAGCGCATCATCATAGATCACATTAAGAGAGACATTGGGAACCTCCAAACACTGGACCTTACCCAGTTCAGTTTTGTTAAGGGCAGATCATGCCTCCTAAACCTGGTGGACTTCTTTGAGACAGTTACCAAGCTACAGACGAGGGAAAGGTGGTCCACACAGCATACGTAGACCTCGCAAAGGCCTTCGACACCATTCCCCATTCTGGTATTAAAGACAAGCTCACCAGCCTGAACATAAACTCCTGTGTAATGAGATGGGTTGCCAACTGGCTCACAGACAGAACCCACATGGTAAGAGTTGCGGGAGCTAGGTCTGACTCTAAACTGGTTACAAGTGGCATTCCCCAGGGCTCAGTCCTAAGACCCCTCCTGTTCGGCATAACTACATTTAGTTCTCAGAGGTACAGGCAAGCACAGGAGGTCTATGGCTGACCAAGTTTGCAGACGACTGCAAACTAGGGGCTATAATTGACACTCCGGCTGGCACAAACATCCTCCAAAAGGGTTTCACTGAGACAGATACCTGGTGTCAAAACCATGGCCTCAAGCTAAATGCCAAAAAGTGCATAGTCATCCTCTTTGGAAAAAACAAAGTACTCACAAACTACCACATAGGTGGTAGCCCCCTAAATGTGGAAGATGTAATAAGGGATCTGGGGACCCAAGTAGATAGTAATCACATTGCCTAAGTGGTTAGAAAATCCTTCTATGTGGCTCACCTAATAACAAAAGGGTTCACATCCAGATCAAAAGAGGTCATTGTGCCCATCTACTCATCACTCATCAGACCCATTACAGAGTACAATTCCCCATTTGGGATGTACCTTACAAGACACCTACAACAGCTGGAAAGACCACAAAAGTACCTCACCAAGCAGATCACTGGCTTCAAACAGATGCCCTATGCAGCTCGACTGAAGAAACTCCAGCTGTACTCAGATGCATACCGCCTACTCAGAGGTGATCTATGCCTGACATACAAGGCCATGTCCAACCCAGAATTTATGAACATGCTCCAACTAAAGAAAAACACATCCCCTCAAGCCACATGCTCTACTGATCTAAACCTCACCACAAAAATAAATAGGACATGCTGGAGGGATAATTCCTGTCCTAGAGACTTCCCATGCTCTGGAACAAGATTCCAATCTACATTAGGCAGAGCTCCTCGGTAACACTCTTCAAGAGAAACCTTGATGAGTGGATGGGAAACAGAAAATTTATCCTGGGGATCACTTCAATGGCTCTGCTGGACAGAGGCACAGGGAGCTAATCTAAGGGGGTGGCGAAAGCCAACACATTCCAGCTATGCTTATAAATGCCTTCGGGCAGATAGCCTATTACCTACCTATGAACCTATAAACCTATAAATGTCCCATCTAAAAAACTGAGAAGCCTCATACCCAGGATGACAGTCAAGAACCATTGTAGGAACTTCTTCCCCAACTAAAAATGGACGCACTCCCCTAAGCCCCTCAGAAAAAATCAATTGTGTTTCCCCCTGAACATCTTAGATTGACGCCTGCAAAACCTTTTTGGATGTACTGCCAGGTGGATCCTCACCAGCCTCCAACACAGTTGCTCCAGAGAAATCCAGCAACACAGTCGGGCAAGCCTCTGGGTTTGTAACAACCTTGGGAGAAACACCTGGCAGAGGCTGAACAGCAGAAGATTCTGTTCATATCTTTTTCACCTTCTTCTTCCCTAACAGCTGACCCTCAGGGCCAGAGGTTCCTTCCAGTGTATCTTTAGTGAGAAGCTTAAGAAAATGAAACAATGAAAGGAAAGAAAGTCTACTGTGAAGGGATTTAGGGATGAACACCTGACAAACTGAACAAGACAACTCATGAGAAGCTCCTAGACAAAAAAGACACATTGTGGCAGTTTTTATGGGGAATCTGTCTCCCACACTGGCATTTACCCTTCTTGGGTGACATTAACCCCCAAAAAACCAAAATGGGGCACTTATTTGCAACTGCAAAGAAGTCAGCAACAGGCATATGTAGTCACTGGAGAACAAAAATGTGTTCACCTGGCAGAAAAGGGATGCAGAAAAACAGACCGATGGTGAAAAGATGCATTCGGACTGCCAGCAAAGAAGTTCTGAAGAAAAAGAAGGAGAAGTGTTAGTGGCCAAAGCAGGTCTGAGGCTGGGGGTTCACTGGTGATAGCAGCCCTCCCATGCAGGTCCATTGGGCTGCTAGTCTGGATGGTCTGAGGGAACCTTGTTGGCTAGGCTTATGTAGGCCCTTGGGTCGATAGCCTAGTCCCTACCTATGAACCTATGGATAGGGAATGGCAGGAGGAAAATTGATGGTCCACAGATGGTCACTACACAGGCTTTACATTTGCCTGTATAAAATCTCCCTCTGGTCAGCTTTTTCCTGAGCAAGTGGACATGTGTCACTGATAGGGAATGAATTGGCTGAGATCCATGCAAGGGAGCTGATGATCAGTAGGGTGGGAAGATAAAAAGCATATAAAAACCTCTACCACAACCAAATTTACTCACAAAGCAACGTACTGGCAAAATCCTAACGTCAAGGTTTCAGCTTTTGAACATCTGTTAGGTAAAGCAACTGTGAGTCTGCCAAACGTCTCCCACCCAATATTTAATCTAATAAACTCAAGATTGCATTGTTTACTAGAAATGCACTTTAGATTTAGGTTCTACTCAACAGAAGCTCTTGGCAGAATTATTGCTCTTTTACCCTTAATTTATATTACTAATACTTATCATAGCATGTTGACTTATTTTTGCTGCAATGAGGTAAAAATCACAACTGGATTCAATTCCATCTGTTCAATACCAAACCAGGAGCTTATGAATATCCCACATCCAAATGGGGATTCTCCCAAAGGATGACTACATAAAAACAAGGAGACCAGTTATCCTCCCACTAAGAAGCCTATTTCCAAAATCAATGCTGTGAGAAAAGATAAGGCTAACAGTACTGATACTTTGTAATGGCAGTGATGGATAACACAGCACTTCATCAATTTTTGCACAGCTGTTAGAAGATGTTGTCAGCAGTGTAAATTGTCAATTGCTTTTGTAACATTCTGACAGTTTTCTCCCCTTTGGCAGTGTAGGATGCTGCTTCTACAGCTCTTTCCTACCACTGAATGTGCTTATTACTGATATTGTGTTTCATTGTTAGTCTGCAGTGATATAGTTGATCAGAAACATTTCCTGTGCATATTTTTTTTTGTATAAATAAAACAAACATAATACATTCTATGCAAAATGTTGTACAGACAGTTGCAGGTAACTATTCTGAAGAACAGCAGACCTCTTGTAACAATGTCATTTAGTATACTGGACTTACACTAGTTCCAGCATTCTCCATTACAGCACTTTTTAATGAGTATTAAGATGATATTCCAAATCTAAAGAGCCAATTTCCATTGCCATGGTTCAGCCATCATATTCAATCATGTACCTGTCTGCCATATGACTAAAACTGCTCCTGAGACCAGCCTTACAGGTGATGAAGCCACATGATAGCTCCATGCATTTTTTTTTCAGGCTGAGTCCAGCTGGCCTTCACTGGCCAAAGATATGTCAGGTTCTCATAGGTTTATACCACCCTCATGCCTGGATCCAGAGCTGTGTATGAGTATCACTTTTCTAGGTAAGATTATCTTATCTTTGAACAAATCATACAGTCAATGTTTTCATCATTTTTTGACAGACCCCCTCCCTTAGACCAGTTGCCAGTTGTGACCCTACCTGACCCATGATTTTTCAGATGCTGTAGCTTTAAGAATTACAGGGGTATGGAAACCCCTCTACCTGTATAAAGTTGCATCTTCAAGATGCATTTTGTCTACCAACTGTCCTTTAAGACTATGCACACTTTTTTGGAATTGTAGCACACTTTTTTGTCATTGTAAAGAAAGTTTGAGCTTTTTTCATTCCAAAAATGATATGCTGTTTGAAATGCAATGCAGCTCCCTAGGTCTCATGAAATAAAACTCATATTGTAAGATATTTTTGAACATAAGTTTAACTGTGCAACCTGATTTTTCAGCATTTACCATTATGCTATACCCTGTAGCTAGGAACATGACAATATTATGCCATAAATGATATTTTCTGCAAATGATTGAGTAGCAGTCATGATGACATTTAATTTCTGTCTAACTACAAAATATAGGAGTACAGACCTAAAACGGGAGAGCACTGACATCTACTGCAAATAGATATATGACACCTGAAAAGTTGTAAACTAAGCCATTCGGCAGCAATGAATGCAAAGTTTTATATGTACATTTGTCTTGCCTAATATCCACATAACAACTTTAGACAGTAAAAAATATTTTGTGCTACCACCTGTAAAAGTCTTGTGGAATTTCAAATCACTTTTTCATTTAATATCTCCTCTTCTACCTTTGCCATCCAGTGATGACCCATTGACTGTTGGGCTCAATTGTTCATGCCCTTCTTGGTGGAACATCCCTGAGAATGTCACACTACAGGATGAGGTTTCCTGTGATTCTCTGCCCAGTGCCACATACTACCTTCCTTTGGAAAGCAGCATGAAAGAACAATGTCTTACAGACAATACCTCACAGACAGACAGTGCTAACTACAAGAGTTCTTGCAGCAACCAATAGGCTGTCATCTAATGTAATACCCTAAACATTAGGGAAATCTATTTAGAAACTTAAATCAGTTATTGTATAGAAAGGAAATCAGTCCAGCAACCAAAATCTGTGGCCACACACACACACACAAACACATAACTAGGTTAGGTCTAAGATACCCAGACCACTAGTAAAGCAGAGTTTCCTGACACTGCAGACAGGACCTCTCCTTGCCCTCAGGACTTTTTAAGTTTAAAATGATGACACTGAGATGGGAGGTTGGTAAATGGTTAAGGTGCTTACCTTACAGACACAAGGTGCAGGGTTTGATTCTTACATGGGATAATTGGCTAGGTTTAAAATGGCCCACAAGGGCAGTTATCCTAGTACTAACCCATGAGAAGAAACAGTTAGTGCAAATATATATATATATATATATATATATATATATATATATATAATTCTACTTTATATCATTCATTTCCCATAATGTTGACTCGCTTAACAGCGAGATGACATCGAAAGTTTAAAAGAGCAAACTCTCAGAATGGTGAATTTGCTTCTGGGAAACTAACCACTTGGCTACCACTGACAATAAAAAAAAAAAAAAAAAACTAAACAATTAAACCCACCAAATATTCCAATTCCAAGATCATACTACAGTGGAGAAAAAGACAAAAGTCGTCAGTGGTGGCCAAGTGGTTATTTTTCCCAGAGGCACTGTTCTGGGAGTTCACTCTTTTGAACCTTCGATGTTGTCGTCGCAGTTGAGTCAAGCTTTGGAAATAATTTCAAGAGAATTATAAGACACTGACCTGGTGTAGATATGGATGCTAAAAGAAAATATTGGAAAAGATTTTTATTTCTACAAATCACTATTTTAGCAATGAATAAGCACAACAACAAGGACTGAAGATAAGATGTTACCGTTTTTAGTAAACATAATATTGTACCCATTTCCAGTTTTTAAAATGTGGTCATCTGCAATGCAAGAAATTTATTCTGAGCTTATTGTGTTTGAGATAGAAAATAAGTCAAGAGAATTTGTTAAAGTTGCCTGGGATAGCTGCAGTTAATGGCTCTGGTTTTGAAGTCTTAACAATTCCAAGATGAAATCATCATGCCAGCTGAATGTGTGCCCCTTAAAGAGCCAAGTCAGGCTTTGACATCTATTATGTGCCTAGCTTAATCCATCTGAATAAAGAATTAAACTGAGTCATGTGCTTTGTACAGCAGTAGACATAGTTTTGTTTAATTGTGGGATGGCTTTAGAAAAAATTCTGCTTGGTGTTTTGACAAACTGATATATGAAATCACTGTGAATCAGGATTTGGAAATTGCTCTGTATAGATGAATTTAACTAGACTACAAACAAGAATAATTATTTTATTAGACATTTGCTAAGTCAACAAAGGTTTGGTGGTTTGATATAGAGATTATACCACAAGTCCCTTGTGAGGCCAAATTATCAATATTAAATTAGTTGCAGTAAAAAATGTAAATGCAAGACAATGTAGCATAAAAGTTAATTATGAAATATCAAGTAAGGTGTAAGACCTTTCATCATCTGAAGCATTTTTTTTAATTCTTATTGTCCTTTTGAATGGCAGACTGTTAAATCTTGACTGCACCTCCTCTGTACTATGATAGACTGTATGTGCTATCATGCAAAATCAGGTATTCTGGTTTCATTTTAGTACTTTAAGCAGAATGGAATTAGACTTTAGTTTGGATCAAATTTCTGTGATATAATCCTGTATGGAGAATTAAAGAATAAAATTGTCTTACCATTTATTATTCCAATATTAAAATCTACCTAGTTCAAGAAATCATATCTGAGAAGAGTAAAATCAGGGTGTTATCAGCAGAGCTATGCTGTACTGAACTATATACAAAAATAAATATATAAACATAGATAGATTCTGATAAAAGCATAATAAAAATTGAAGACATGTCATGTGATCAGATATAAGCTGGGAAGTATTTTCTAACATTTGAGAAAAGACTTCCTAGGATTAATGTCTTAGTAACTAAATATTTTAATTAACAAAATCACCAGTACTTATTTGGGCAGAACTTTATTGTAGTTACACAATAATGTTAGTTTGTTTTTAATACATATATTTTTCTATTTTATAGATACAAACTCAAGTTGTGCCTTCTGTGACAAATTTGCTCATCTTAATCAAGAAATACAAAAAATACAAAATGAATTTCAGGCACTTCAGAAAATGATTTTGCTACAAGAACAGTCACTGGACCATACCACAGAACTCTACCAACGTCTTAAATCTTGGCAAAGTGAAATAAGAAGTGGCACTGACGACTGTTTATCATCCATCAGGTGGTTAAACCAAACACTTGATTCATTTTTCCAGCAGGCCAATGAAAAGCACTTAATAATAGAAGAGGCAGAGGCATCAGTAAAGACACTGACTGAGAATAAATATGATATTCAAAGTGCAATACAGGCATTAAATTATACCAGTCATCACACATCTGAATGGATTGATGTCCTTCGTAGGAAGACAGATGAAGAAACACTGGTTCTGCAAAAAATGGTGACAGACTGGCAGAATTACACAAGGCTTCTTGGGGCTTTAAGAGTTTCTTCTGGCAAAGCAAATGAAGTTATTCGAAATATTCAAAGCAGTACTGCCAGCACAATGCAAATGACCCAACAAAATGCAGAAGTTATGCATGATTTAGTGCTGCAGGTTATGGATTTGCAAATGCATTTGGATAATATATCATCTTCAATGGATGAACATGAGGAAAATATGCAGGACTTCCAGTACCACGTAGACTATCAAGATAACAGAACATCAGAAAAGTTTGAAACACTTGATGGTCAAATGACATCCATTGAAAATGAAGTCCATACAATATTTATAAACATCAATGCTACCGACAACCATGTTCACAGCATGCTGAAATACATTTATGATGTAAGGACATCCTGTGTTTCTGGCCTACAAATGCATGGAGAAGACCTTTATTATCTTAACAGGACCATACTCCAAATACAACAAACAACTGATGTCCTAAGAGAACAGTATAGTATAATGAATATTAGGCTTGACTTTGATGTAAGGAATCTCTCCATGATAATGGAAGAAATGAAGCTTATCGATACACGGCATTCAGATGCAATCAAAAACTTTACTATTTTAAAAGGTAAGACGCAAGATAAAATAGTAAAACAGTACTGTCTTTTAAGTCATATTTTATAACATTTTGAAATGGACACTATATATTCAGCTAAAAATTGTACATGCAGAATGTTTTTTGTAACTTTGATTAGTTTCCTAGGCTGCCAACCCAATGTCACAAATTGATGATTTTCAGCCTTTGTGTCAGTGTCCTGAAGGTAATCTGCAGTAGAAGTCATAGATACAGCTTGGAATGAAGATTTCATTCATCATCCATTGACTTGTAATTGTCAGGAGAATAAACAGACAGTTTTATTTTGCCTTTCAACACAGCTGATAGAGGCTGACAGGCTTATATCAAGCACACAGTGAAAGCAATGTGTGGTTGTAGAAGGAAATTTTCTCATGGAAGTATATGAACACAAACATATTTTAGTCACTGTGTATGATGCACCAAGACAGGGGGAAAACATTATAAGCAGGACATAAAAAAGTTAATTCCTGTTTTATGTGAGTAGTAGGTGTTTTTCTATCCAATACTTGCCATTAAAAAGAACAGCTAGTCTAATCATGCAACGGCCAAAGCCCCAGAGCTCAAAGTCAGCAGAGAGAGAACAGAAATTTCAAAAAGTAAGCTTCAGTCCTAGATTGTCTAATATACTTTCTAAAAGCTAAATAAAAGCACAGGCTAGGCTTTTTGATTACCACTGCTGTCCTCCATGAAAGTCAAAATGCTTGTGGATATGTTCCAAGAACACTGAGTTGTATTATTGGCCCACAACTGTGGTGGTGGTGCTGCGGTAGCATTGTCACCTCACAGTAAGACATTGTCCTGTTCAATTCGCAGCTAAAGCGTCTTCTGTGTGGAGACATGCGTGAATGGGCATACCTTCGTTGAAGGTAGTGCGTCAGGGCTGGCAACTCGGTATGTAAAAATCTACTGCCAATCATTAGCGGACCAGAGTTCCACTGTGATGACCCCTAAGCCTAACCGGGAAAAGCCGAAAGATACAACAACAACAACATGTTTGACAGCACAGGCAGTGGAGGATGCATGTGCCTATGTCTGGGGGGAGGGTTCGAGATCTGCCTACAGCCAAGGAAGAATAACTGGTGGAGACCAGAGTGTGTCTACTTGACTGAATTACTGATTTGCTGTGCACTAGGAGGATCTCAGCTGGGATGAAACTGATAGGGATTCCCTCCCAGTTAATATCCTTGACCTATACATTTAATGTCTACTTTTTAACTCTCACCTCTCATCAGTGAAAATGGGTTGTAGCTGTTTTGGAAATCAAAGGATATGAAGTTGTTCTCTTCCTGGAGAGGGAAGACCCATCTATAGATTTATAGCAGGAGATGGCTACTCCCCCAGGTCATTCAGATTGTATAGGTTCATAGGTTTATAGGTAGGTACTAGGCTATCGGCCCAAGGGCCTATGCAAGCCTAGCCAACAAGGTTCCCTGGCTTACGCCACCCAAGAAAGTTATTTTCCTGTGCCACTGACGAGCAGAGATACAGAGGTGATCCCCGGGGTCTATTTCCTATTTCCCATCCACTCAACAAGATTTTTCTTGAAGAGTGCTAATGAAGAACTTTGCTTGACATAGATGGGTAGCCTGTTCCAGAGTATGGGAAGTCTCTGGGATAGGAATCTATCCCTCCAGCATGTCCTGTTTATTGTGGTGACAAGGTTTAGGTCCCTAGAGCGTGTAGCTCGGAGGGATTGGGATTTCTGTAGGTGTAGCATGTCCAACAGCTCTGGGTTTGACATAGCTTTATATGTTAGGCAGAGATCACCTCTGAGTAGGTGATATGCTACGGAGTAAAGCTGGAGTTTTTTGAGGCAGTCAGTGTAGGGCATTTGTCTGAGTCCAGTAATCCTCTTTGTGAGGTACTTCTGTGGACTTTCCAGCTGCTGCAGATGTCTTGTGAGGTACATTCCAAAAGGGGCGTTGTACTCTATAATGGGTCTAATGAGTGATGAGTAGAGGGTAACGATGACCTCTTTTTTCCTGGATGAGAACTCTTTTATGATGAGGTGTGCCACGTAGAAGGACTTCCTGACTACTGTGGCGATGTGACTATCAAAGGAGAGACTACTGTCCACCTGGGCCCCAAGGTCTCCTATCATGCATTCGGTGTTAAGTAGATTGCTGCCTATGTGGTAGTTCATGGGTCCAGAGTTTTTACCAAAGGGGATGACACTGCTCTTTTTGGCATTGAGCTTGAGGCCATGGCTCTGACACCAGGCATCTGTCTCAGAGAGGCCCTTCTGTAGGATGTTCACATCATTTGGGGACCTGACTATGGCTCCTAGTTTGCAGTCATCTGCGAACTTCATTAGCCAGAGGCCTTCTATGTTAGCCTGTACTTCAGAGAAGTAGATACCAAACAGGAGCAGTCCCAGGACGGAACCCTGTGGTACTCCACTTGTCACTGTTTTGAGGTTAGATTTGGAGTCTGCAACTTTTACAGTGTGGGTTCTGTCAGTGAGCCAGTTAGCAACCCATCTTGTGACGTAGGGATTTATGCCTAGTTTATTGAGTTTAGCTATAATTCCAGAATGGGGGATGGTGTTGAAAGCCTTGGCGAGGTCAAGATAGGCTGTGTGAACCACTTTACCCTCATATACGGCTTTGGTGACTGCCTCAAAGAAGTCGATCTGATTCAGGAGGCATGATCTGCCTTTCACAAACCCGAACTGGGTGGGATCCAGAGTTTGGAGGTTACCAATGTCTTTGTTTATGAGTTCCATGGCTTTGCAGACCAGGCTCATCAGGCTAATAGGTCTATAGTTCCCGGGATCAGTGGTGGCTCTCCCTTTGTGGAGTGGGATAACTGTTGCTGTGCGCCATTCAGTGGGCACAAAGCCTGATGCGAGGCTATTATTGAACATGGTGCTTAAGTGGGGAGCCAGTTCATTCTGAAGTTCGTGTAAAACGCAGCCTGGGATGTGAAAGTGAAACCTGATCATCTTAGGGAAAAAAAAGGCACTGTGGCTGTTTTATCCCTGGAGAGGGAGTACCTGCCTGCAGGGTTAAGCTGGATTCAGCCAGGGACCCTTTCTTTAAAAGATGAATTCTGATGAGAGGAAGAGATGGGTCTAGAGAGACTACAACATACATCAGTAGTGAGTGTAATATAGCAGAGCCATGGATGGACAGACAAACTGCTTTTATTAAAGTATTTGTATAAGCTGTATTTAACATAATATATAAACTGTAGCACAGTAGCATACTACAAATATTTGAAGAAGTATGGAATTGTAGGAGTTACATCTTCTCGATATGATGGATGCCACTGCCTTACCAATAGTGATTCAGCCAAACAATACATATAGCAGTTTAACAGAATTCACAGACAGGAAGTACTTTCTTTTTTTAGCAACAGTTTAAGTTCTGAGAATCTTAGGGTTCTATTTGGTACATGCCACTGGATGAGATTTCACAGCTGGAGAGTTTTAAGTGGATGGTGAGGTATTTTGTGTGCTGTGAGTAGCTGTGAGAGGGTAATGTTTTGAATAAGTTCAAGCCAGTTAAGGGTACTGAACTCCTTGTTGTGGTGGGGGTTGTTTGGGAGGCTGCAGGCAAATTTGCTAATTTTGTTGTATGTGCTTTCTAGTTTATGTTTGGTGGACAAGTTGAAATTTGTGAATACTGCTGAGGCATATAAGAGGGTAGGAAAGATCACTTAGCAGGTGCTTTGCTCTGTAAAGAGAGCCTAGATTGTATGGTGTCTGTTTGACTACAGTGCCAATGTGCAGATCAAACTTTAAGTTGTTATCAATGATAACTCCTAGTAATTTTATGTTGGTGACATTTTCAATGTATGTGTTGTTTAAGGAGATAATATTAAGGTCAGTGTGGTTATTATTTATGTTTTGGGGAAGGAATATGATTAGTTTGCTTTTGGAGGTCTAAGAGCAACTGAGATTAATTTAGCTGGTTTTCATTAGAGGTGAAAGCTTCCTGTGTGATGGTTTCTAAGGCAGGAAGATTTGGGGCTGAGCGAACTAAATCTGAGTTGTCAGCATATTGTATTATGGTGGTGAGCTTTGATTACTTGTGCATGCAATTAATAAAGATATTGAAAAGTACTGCCCAAGTATAAAAGACTCATGATTGGAAGGAAGATGGAGTGGGAGTCCTTCCATTTTGCATACTGGGTGCAATTGTTTAAGTAGCTGGTGAACCGGCTAGTTGAGGGAGCTGTGAGGCCTGTAAAATTTAGCCTTTGGAGGAGCAGTTAATGTGAGACCATATCAAAGGCTTTTGACAAGACAAGGAAAAGGGTGGAGACAAAATTGTCTTATATTTTACTTTGATTAATGGCATCTAGGAAATGTAGTAGGGCAGTTTTGGTGCTGCAGTGAGGTTGAAAGCTGTATTTGGTAGGAGAAAGTAATTGGTAATCATGTAGAAAGGCTAGGAGTTGCTGATGCATGCATTTTTCAAGTACTTTGGAGAGGGGAGGAAGGTTGCCATAAGGCAATAGATTGATAGTTTTTGTGGATGTGCCATGTTTATGTAATGGTATTATGAAGGAAACTTTCTATATGGCTGGGAAGTAGTGTTCCATAAGGGATGTATTAACAGGATAAATACAGGATAGCAAATGTTGTCAGCCGCTATACTGAGCTATTTGGATGGCAGGTTGTCAGGAGCCATGTCCCCAGTCCATTTACCTATGTGGTCTTTCCTAATGATAGTGTAATCGGGAGGAATAATATTGCAGTTTACATTATGCACAATGAGCAATGAGCTGGTACATTTCACAGCAGAAATATTTAGAAACATTAGTGCATAGTATTAAGCAAATAGCATAAGGATTGGGGTCATTTGGAGATGCCAGTGCTGAGGTCACTCTATGAGAAAAGCAATGCAGTATGCAAGGTATGTAAATGACTGAGTAATGTCATGCAAATGACAGCCAACATGCAAGTGAGCATCACTGAGTATACAAATGACAAAAGGCAGCATGGTAGGGCAATTCAGAGACATAAAGTCTGAGCCATGCATCATGGCACATTTTCTTTCAGAATGCCAGGATACTTTGGTGTACAGAAGTTAGACTTGTGTTGATATTTTAACAATAGCAGCTGAACAACAGGTCTTAGTAGCTGTTTTCACAGCCATTTGCCATGACATTGTATGTTGTCTTCCTCTGCACAGCAAATGGATCCACCTCAACCTAACATACCATTTGTTCCAGAGAAGTTAGTAGCTATGTACCGCCCACACTTGGAATTGGGAGACATGTGTAGACTGCCCATTCCTGTGGGCATAAAGGTATGTGGAGCATTAACCATCCTTGTTACAGGGATGTTTCAGCATCCAATTGAGGACATGCTGGGAACTTTGTAGGCTCAGCCACACAGACCTCATACTGATCTTTGACATGATGCTGCAACATGTGCAGGAGCATATATGGTTTTGATGGATAGTAGAGGAGAGAACCACCACAATGTAGGTATTTTACAATATTAGCCATTTCCCAAAGGCCCAGCCATTGATTGTACACACTTTGCCTTCAATGCCCCACCTTCTACTCATGTGTCCAATACATCAACCAGAAGAATTTTCATTCCATCAGCCACTATATGGCTCTCAATCCATGGGGTACCATGTACAATGTGTCTATGTAAACACTTGGATAGTTCACATGATTTCCATGTCTGGCACATTTGCAACCTCTACCAAAGTTTCATGGATGAATAGAGTCACCTGTCGGGTAGTACATTTACACATTGCTGGGTATATAGGCCAGTAAATACAGTTCTACATCCAACAGGTCAAATGTCACATGCAATGACAACATCTGTTGTGTGCTGCAGTTGATGCTTGGTATATGTTGGAACCATAGACATTAATTCCCATCTAAAAACACTAAACCATGGATAAGATAGCTCACAATATGCACATTTGAAGATATGAAGCATTGTTAAATGTACATTTATACTCCTAAAGAGATGGTTCTGGTATTTGGATCCCTCTGGCAGTGCACTGCAGTATGCACCTGACACTTTTATAGTCAAATATGTTTGCTGTGTACCATGTTAAATAATATGGTAATATGCAAACAGACACAACAACAAGCGAATATCACAGTGCAACCTGAGAGACCTGTTGTGTCATCCTAGACGTAGTTGAACACAGAAATATCAGAGAAAAATACTGCAATGATACATCATGCAAGGCAGAGGCAGATACAATAAATACATTGTGGCACTGACAATGAGGTGGTTTCTGCTCCACCAGCTATGGAACATGACACTGACAACAAACAAAATGGATGCACACATTATCATACTTAGACTTTGCAAAACAGTGTCTTGACTGGTCACACTGCATATCAGATATTACCTAACATACACAGGTTATAGGATGGGCAGGGCACAGTCATCATCATCATTATCATCATTTGTACAGGCGGTGTAGGCATATTGACTGATAGGTGACAGCAAAGCTGTTCTGTTGTGCAGAAAAAATATCTTCTGACCAGGACCAAGTATCATAACAGGGCAGGTGACTCACTTTCTCAACCTCTGTTGCTAAGCACCCAAACTCCATCCCATCCACCCTAAACCAAGACATTGGCACATGTTTCAAACCCAACCTAAAATAAGACCTAAAACAGCTTCTAACTTCCTCATGGCTATGCTCATTATGCAATCCTGACTAAATCCATCTTTTTTCTGTTTCTCTTTCATTGCCAATCTATCTATTAATCACCCTAACTCTTTCACCTTTCTTATCCCTGCTTCTTTCTCTTTCATCCATACTACTTCTCCTCCAACTAACCTAAATCCTTAATCCTCTCCTATTAATACCTCCTCATTACCTGTGTGTATATTACCCAATCGAAAGTTTAAGTTAGCAAATACCTAAACATCAAACTGGTAATATCGAAAAATTAAAACAGCAAACGGCCAATTTAATGTAGGGAATTAATTCCTTTGGCCGCAAAAAAAAAAAATTAAACCAAAATGTGCCCCCCCCACCTCCTAACTAAATATACCAACTCCGACATCACTCTACAGTGGGCAAAGGGGCAAAATCCACATAACGGTCAAGAGAATTCTTTCCGTGTGGTAAATCAGCCATACACGTTTTTATTTTTTTGCTTTTGCTATTACCAGATCGATATTTAGGTATTCGCTAACCTAAACGTTCGATCAGGTAATAGGAACCCTCCTTACCTTACTTCATAATTTTACTTGTATATTGTTATTTCAACATTTCCAATGTCAGAACTTTTTTTACTTATATTTTTCTTGATTAGTTAAGCTTATACCCTTCCTCCTTCTCCTCCATTTTCTGTTTCTGGTCTAGTGACATTCTTCCTCATTAATGTCAATATACATATATTGAACCTATGTGCATTATCATTGCTCCTTGTATCTCCAGCAATTTCATGTTAACATGTTTTTGACTTGTATAAAATAACTGTCATGACAGGAGGTAATGCCATCCATGCCAGGGAGAAGTAGGGCAGTGGATGTATGACTTGTGCCAGCACATCTGGCTGGAAATTTGTAAATAATTCTATGTCATTAGTATATCAAACTGATCTGTACAGATGCTTGTGCTGAAGATATATTTGTGAGCTTTGCTTGTGTTAATTGTGTTAAAATGTATCAACAATACACCCTGCTAAAATGAAAAGAAATGTACATGTATTATGGTATCTGAATGAAATGTGTATGTTTTAACAGAAGACACTGACACAGCAATGGTTAACCAGCTGGCTTATTTTAAGAAAAATAAGGGAAATGTAAGTGAGCTGTTAAGTCATTGAATGTCACATCACATTGCTGAGTAGGCCCAGAGACAGTAGGTCTGGGAGCAGCCATTAACTGTTAGCATAAAGAAGCGGGAAGTGTTGTAAATGTTTCTGGCTCTTAGGCATTGCCATAAAAGTTCTAAATGTGTATTGTAGCAGTCTGATAAAGACCTGTCTCAAACTTAAAAAGGAGATATTGTGGGAACCTAGACTCACGTGAACAGATGAGGTCATTCTGCAAGTCATCCTGGATATTATATTTTACAGACAATAATCTCAGAGTATAGAGTATTCTGTATAGGAGCCTGACTAGAAATACTGTTCACATATTTCATCTTGCCTTGCCCAAATAAATTACTAGGGAACAGTAAAATTCTCCTAGATTCAGTCAGGAATATAGTGAAGCTTAGTTTAGATATTATTTTCTGTCTGTCCATCAGTGTTGTTTCCAATATTTTCTGTGTCTTGAACTCTGTGGTTTACTGTAAATATATATTCAATATGTTCATGTTCTTTTATTATTTATTATTTTTTATTTGTATTTATTTTATTTTTATTTTACATTTGTTGACTGGGCTAGTCCAGCTGGATATATGTCCACTTTCAGCAGAGGCCCGGGGAGAAAAGCTCCTCAAAAACACAGTAAAATTTATATAAAATAACAATATTCAACAGATACAGGTACAATACATATTTAAGCAATTTTATAGATGATAGATTTTACAGATGTGGGTACATTAAATATATAAGCAAATATTTTCACTTCAAAACATGTCTGCTTACAGAATCATATTACTTATAACATTTGTTAGTCATAAGGAGGTATTGATGAAGACATTTTAATAATATATAAGGCCCATTTTCTTTATGGTTTTCAATAGGCAATTAGTATATACAGTTGATGTGACGGGTGTCTTTGTGAAAAAAATGTGTAGTTAGTCTGGGTTCACACAGGGACATAACCAATGGGATTTAAGGTAGGTTTTCAGCTTGCTTTTAAATTGTGTTAGTGAGGAAAGGGAGGTCAGGTCACTGGGGAGAGGGTTCCAGGTTTTACCCACTGTATTAGAGAACAAAGAGTAGCCAGCCATATTGTTGGTTTTACCTATTTGTACTAATATTTTATTAGATGAGTGTAGGGTCTTAAGGTTGTTGTAGGGGGTGATAAGGTTGGTAAGAATTGGAGTATTGGTAGGCTGATACAGGACTTTGTAGGCAACTGTTAATTGTTTAAATAGAAGTAAATTTGGCAACTCTAGCCATCCTAGTTGTTCATAATTAGCACAGTGATGGGTTCTGAATGTAGAGCCTGTTGCAAATCTGGCAAT
The DNA here is from genome assembly GCF_019279795.1 of Protopterus annectens. Lineage (NCBI taxonomy): Eukaryota > Metazoa > Chordata > Ceratodontiformes > Protopteridae > Protopterus > Protopterus annectens. The sequence continues at coordinate 1,147,579,409 of NC_056729.1, read as the reverse complement.
ATTATTGTAGGAGACAGCCAGCTTGTTCAAGTTGTTTTTTGAGAGGTTAGTATATATAGGGGAGGCGTAGAGGAGGGTGGAGATTAAGTGGGTCTGGGTAATAGTAGCCCTTGCTAGTGGGGTGAGAAAGGATTTGATTCTATAAAGGGAGCCTAGTTTTTTGTTGACTGTTTTTATGGTACTGTTAATGTGAGTATCAAGGTTAAGGTTATTATCCGTTAGTACCCCTAGTAGTTTTGTAGTTGAGTCAGGGGATATGATGGTACCATTGTTTGATGTAACAGTAAAGTAAAGTGGGGAGGCCCTACGGGTGGGAGTAAATAGTAGGAGTTTGTTTTTTTGGGGTTCAAGATGAGGCAATGGTGTAGTAACCATTTCTCTACTGTGGTAAACACATTTTGGGTGAGGGACTGAAGGTCTGATGGAGTGGTGGCTGAGCATATTAATGTGGAGTCATCTGCATATTGTATTGAGATAGCTTGAGGAATTGCAGAATGTAGGTCATTGATAAAAATAGAAAATAGAAGAGGTCCTAATATAGAGCCTTGGGGGACACCGAGCGCAATGGGGAGATGGGGAGAAAAGTTGTTCTCCCACAGAACAGCCTGTTGCCTATTGTTTAAGTAGGATTGAAACCATTGTATAGCCAGTGCATCTAGTGATAGGTTTTTGAGTATGTTTATGAGAAGTTGATGGTTAACCATATTGAAGGCTTTAGAGAAATCAATAAAGAGGGCTGAGGATAGAGTGTTGTTATTGTGATTTTTGTTAATACAGTCAGAGAAGGATAAAAGGGCAGTTGTAGTACTGTGAAATGGCCTGAAGCCATGTTGGCAGTTAGCTAATAAGTTGTTATCTATTAGGTGGTTTAACAGTTTGCCTGTGAATGTATTTCTCCATGACTTTTGCCAGTGGAGATAGTATAGCAATAGATCTATAGTTGGATAATTCCCTGGAGTTTCCAACTTTATGCAGGGGGATAATATGTGAGATCTTCCAAATAGATGGGATAGTTCCCTCAGAGATAGTTCTGTTAATCAGGATGGAGATGGGGTAGGCTATGGCTTTTGCAGCTTTTTGCAGATATTCTGCAGGTAGGAAATCAGCTGCGGGGGTGGTAGGTTTGAGTTTCAGAATAAGGGTACAGATAAGGGATGTAGGGACAGGTTTGAGATGAAATGAGGGAGGTAAGCAAGCAGTAGAGGAAGTCAGAGATGAGCTGTCAGGAGTTAGTTGATTGGCAAGAGACTGAATGGTCTCAGTAAAGAATGTGTTAAAGGTATTGGCAATTTGCTTTGGACTATCATGATCAGAACCTAATGGGGTGGGTGTGACAGAATGACCTGGGTGTAAAAGTGTGTTAATCCCTGCCCAGAACTTTTGTGGTTTGTTTTGCTGGGTTTGTTGGAGTTGAGAGACTCCCCATACTCTGGAATAGACTGCCCATACATGTCAAGCAGAGCGCCTCATTGGCCCTCTTCAAAAGGAAGCTTAATGATTGGATGGGAGATAGGAAATTCACCTCAGGGATCATGCCAGTCTCCCTGCTAGACAGGGGTCCAGAGAAGTAAATATTGTGGGAAGAAATATCCAGGAATTGTTATGGCTAGGCTTGTATAGGCCCTAGGGCCGACAGCCTAGTACCAACCTATGAATGTAACAATTTCTTTTGTCTAACAGAATGGCTTTTTTTGTATCATTTCTTAGCTGCCTAAATTTTAAATGATCCTCTGGGCTTTTAGTAGTAAGCCACTTGGCCCAGACTTTATTTCTGAAGAGCATTTTTTGTTTGGTTGTTTTTGAGAGTCAGGGGGCAGGTTTATTCCTAGTTCTAATGGTCCTTTTTGGTGCATGGTAGTCTAGAATACCTAAGAATTTAGTATTAAAGTAGATTACAGATTCCTCTAGATGTAAGTTTTTGAGGGGTGACCAATCGCATGCTTTAAGTTCAGTTTGGAAGATGTCAGGGTTAAAACTGTTATTGCTCCTTATTGTCCTATAGGTGATTGGGCTAGGGATGTAAGTCTTAAATCTGATTATGAAGGTGAGTGCATGATCACTTATATCCTCAGGGAGAGTCCTTACTTTGTAAGTTTGGTGCTGTCTATTTATCAGAATCCAGTCAAGGGTGCTTTCCTTGTTATTGAGTTTATCGGTCCTTGTGGGGAAGCTAATAGTTTGAGTGAAACCATGTAGGTTAATATGAGTAGAAGGCTGTTCAGTAGTACAGCTTCTCTAGTTGATATTAAAGTCACCGAGTACTATTGTTTTTTGGGGATAGTTGGTGGAAAGCCAATTTAGGATATTTTCTAGGGTGTTAGAGTTATTCCCTGGGGGAAGGTAGACAGCAATAATATAGATGGATTTACAATTATTGAGTTGAATCTTGGAGATAAGGATTTCTGCATTACTAGTTAGAGGGGGTTTAGAGTCAATATAGGTAATCTGTAATCCAGATTTGTGTAGTATAGCTACTCCACCTTCCTTCTTAGCTTTTTGATCTAGTCTCAAGTTGCTGTACCCTGGTGGTATAACTTCATTGTCTTGTATAGATGGCTTGAGCCATGTTTCAGTGAGACACAGGATATGAAATGAATGCACATCCATGAGAGCATGTAGGTGGGCAGCCTTATTATTTATGCTCCTGATGTTAAGATGGGCTATCAATAGTGAGCTGGGAGGTCTGGTAAGGAATCGAGTACTAATGGGGGTTGTGTTATGGGTCTCTATGGTCTTGATAGAATTTGGCCCTGAATTGGGATGTATATCTCCATCTATTAAGGATTGGAGTTTAATTCTAAGTGTAAGTTGTAGAGATTTACATATTAGGAACTGAAATTTCCTAGCTTTTGGCCTGTAGTATCTGATGTGAGTCAGTCTGTAATATTTTGCCGGTAGGTAGGCTATTGTGCAGGGTGTGTTTGAATGTCTTTGAGAGAGTGCTAATGGAGTCAAGGTTTGCTTTGTGGGGTAACAAAGGTTTATGTAGTGGAGTAAAATGTAAATAGATAAGATATAGAAAGAATATGTATGAGGGAAGATAGAAGTAGGATCTTCAGGTGTGGAGAGGTTGATATGAATGACATTGTGGCAGAGTTATATATAGGGTAAAGATAAAGGGTACGTTAGGTGGTTTACTGAGATGAGACTTGGAAATGTTGGTTCTAAGCACTTTAAGGACTGGGCTCTATGATTGGTAGTTAGTATAGGGGTGTGGTTAGGGTGTATAAATGTAGGAGCACTAGGGCGGGTGGAAATTGGGGGCAGGGTTATGGGAGCGGAGTTAGCCCGCAGGGCAAATGGAGCAGGATAGACCCAATGAAGGAAGAGGACCCCAAGAACAATCAGTGAAGAGCCGACTGCTGAGGTAAGGTGGAGATGGGTGTGGAGGTGAGTGAGTTATAGTGAAACTAGAGGAGTGAACAGGACTGGGATAACAACAAGTAAAAGAAAATCAAGGTGCCTGATAAATATATTTCAAAACAGTGGGATAGATGTACAAGGCAAATACTAGGAGAAGGATGCCATCTAGTGGAAAAGGATAAACTGCAAGTAGCTTTACAAGAGTGTTGTCAGATCTAGAAGTAAAGGAGGGTAAACAGGAGTTAGCTACAGAGACTACACATGGGTAGTATGTTAAGGTTTAGGAGAAAAGAAGATTAGAGTAAGGCTGCTGGCTGTCCTGGCTGTCCAGGCTAGGGAAGCTAGTGAGGATTATTGAATATATTTAACATGTTTATTGTGGCTGGTTCTTGTAAAAAGTATCTAACCTTTGAGAGTACTTATATTTATTTGGTGACATTGTGTGGGCCACCCCAGAAGGCCTAGCCATTTTGGTGAACTACTATTTGTATTAGTATTACTATTGCACAGTATAATTGGACACCCTTTGTTAAGGGCCTTAGAGTAGCTGATTGTGAAGTGGCAGAAGTGGTAACTACCTTATAGTCTGGCCAGAAGGGGGCATAACTAGTAGACCTGTGCCAGCCTTTCCCAAGTGTGTGTGTGTGTGTGTGTGTGTGTGTGTGTGTGTGTGTGTGTGTGTGTGTGTGCGTGTGTGCGTGTGCGTGTGTGTGTGTGTGTGCGTGTGTGTGTGTGTGTGTGTGTGTGTGTGTGTGAAAATGAAATATTTCAATGTGTATGGGAGCACTGAATTTCCAGTTAGGGTGCTAGAGGACTTGGCTTGGACACTCAGCTGAGAACCTAACCCTACAGCTGTACCAGTGGGAAGTCTTATTGGAGATGGATGGAGACAGATATAGAGACATCCAGACCCTGGGATAAGTGTGTTCCCTGTGTGTTCTTAAGGGAAATTGTACTTAATGCAGAGAGGTCTGCATCTGGAAATACTGAGTGCATCCATTTGCATTCCAAGTGCACATCCCTCTCCAGTGTCAGTGGTGAGGATTTGGGCTCCTTGATTACTGACCCAGCACGGGGACAACACATATTGGTGCCCATCATATATTGGTAGCAGTGGTGGGTGTCACATTTTTAATTGGTAGTAGTGGTGGGATCATCACATGCTCACGTATTGTTGAGCAATGGTTTAGATATTGAATTCCTGTAGCGTGTAAGCGGTAGTCACTAAAGAATGTGTTTGTACTCTCAAGTAGCCACAAAATAGACTTTTGAAGTTTCATATCACAATAGTTTTATTTATTTACTTTTTGTTAGCTTAGTTAGTCAGGGAGAGCAGGCAAGGAAGGCAGGGGATTATGTCAAAGCTGCCAAGGAACCAGTTGGCTGGGATATTCCAAGCCAAAGGACTGGGTCATGCCAACCTGATTAGAGGGGAAATTATTGCAGCCTTAACCACAGCTGCAGTACAGACCGGCAACCAAGAAAACAACCATACTGGCATTGGGAATGTACAGCTCCCAGAAACAGGATAGTTCAACTTTTCCTCAGAGGACTTAAAAATCCATCTGGCGTTAAAGAGACTTAAACTGGGGCTGAATGGAATTAGAATCAGTTGAGAGACTGCAGCATTTGGAGGCTGAATTTCAATCAGCAGAGAGACTGCGGCATTTGGAAGCTGAAGAAAATGAGAGGCAGAGGCAACATGAAAAGGAAATGCTGACTTTTCACCAGGATCATGAAGATAATGGGGAAGGGAGTAACCATACTCCAGAAGCAATAAAGGTCAGTAAACTTCGTCCTCAGTACCAAGAAGATGATAATTTTGGTAATTTTATTAATCTATTTGAAAGAGTATACAAACAGTATAATGTTGACCGAGGACTATGGGTACACTTTCTCACCCCCTTATTCCATAGTAAAGCTGTAACTGTTGTTTCTAAATTGTCTGATACTGATTGTTTAGATTATGATGAAATTAAGCACTTTTATTACAATGTTTTAAGTTAACACTTGAAGCTTACAGAAAAAAGTTTCATAAGCATAGACCTAAGGCAGATGAAGATGTATGTGATTATATTCCTGAACTAAGCACTTATTTTCAAAGGTGGGTGAGTGAGTATCAGGCCACCACTTTTGAATAGTTGGCAGACCTTTTGGTGAGGGAGCAAACCCTTAGCAGTTTGCCTGAGGACATAAAAATCTGGTTGGCAGACAAGGAATGCAACTTTGCAGATGATATGGGAAAAATGGGAGACCTTTACTTAGCAAGCAAGTCATCACTGCACAGGAAAGGGATATCCAGTGTTGCACAGGGGTATAAGGGATCCCATGGTGATCAGCCTAAACTGCCCCAAGAGAGTCCACCAATTACAGAGAAGCCACTAGTTCAGGTAAATGGCCAGGGTCACGGGTTAAATGTTTTAAATGTAACCAGTGGGGCCATGTACCATATAGATGTCCATGGACGTGAGGTGGGGAGCAAAAGGTGGGGGAGGACCAGCAAGTGGGAATAACAGAATGCCAGTGGTACGTTGTCTGGAGACAGCAGGGGTACCAAACTACCAGCAGAGGTTATATCCGATCTTGGTAGATGGAAAACAGGCCGCCGCCAAGTGAGACCCAGCCTCTGATATAACCATTGTGAAGCCTGCAGTGGTAAAATAGGGGCAGTACTTGTTTGGGCAGTCCACTCCAGTCACAGCTTTAGGAGAGATCCCATTCCAAATGCCTTTGGCCAGGGTTCACCTTGACTGGGAGGGTGGAAAAGGAAGCAAGCAATTAGATGTGTTTGAGGATATCCCTGCAGATGTTTTGATAGGGAATGATTCTGATAATGCAGTACCTTGTGTGCATTCACTGACATGCAGTCAGGCTTGGAGACAGGCATGTGGGTCTGGTAGCCTGGAGGGGACTGCACACATGAAGCCAAGACTGGTGAAGTGGCTAATTCACTGAGGGAGCTTCCCTGTAACAGTGAGACTGAAGGTGAGACACAGCTGCTGTTGGATATTAATGTTCCTTTGAACAGAGTGACTGCAAGGACAGAGGGGAGTAGTAGTACCCAGGCTGACAGTGAGGCACCACTGTCAGAAGAGACCAGACTTCCTGTGGAAGGGGAGCTGGGAAGGTTTACAAAGAGATAGTTGAGACAGGCTCAGCTCTCAAACCCTTCACTGAGAGGCTTGAGAAAGTTAGATAGGGAGTCATCTGATTCTCAAGAAAAAGGGGATTCTGTATATGGAACAAAGGGTTACTGTACAGAGAGTGGATCTTTGAGGGAGGACTAGAAGGTGAGGTAATACAGCAGTTGGTAGTGCCTAGAGCCTACCAGCTGGAGCTCCTAACCATAGCCCATGACATTCCCTTTGCAGGTCATATGGGCATAAAGTGTACCAAAATACATATTATGCAGAACTTTTATTGGCTTGGGATTTCCATGGATGTAACAGGGTACTGAAGGACCTGTCAGCAGTGCCAAATGTAGGCAAGGCAGGAGACAAGGTCAAAGCTCCTTTGATGCCTTTGCCTGTGATAGAAGAGCCATTTCAGAGGGTAGCTATGGACTATTTGGGGCCTCTGAGTACCCCATATTCCACAGTAAAGAAGTATATCCTAGTAGTAGTAGATTATTCTACTAGATGCCCTGAGTCAGTGGCTCTGTCCTCCATCGAGGCAGAGAAGGTGGCAAATTGTTTGCTAGAGATTTTTAGCAGGGTAGGTTTCCCAAGAGAAATGCTAACTGACAGAGGTGCCAACGTCATGTCAGACTTGTTGACTTGTCTGTGGGAGCACTGTGGGGTGAAGCACTTAAAGACAATCCTCTACCACCCCCAGACTAATGGCCTTGTGAAGAAGTTAAACTCTACACAAAAATACCATGCCACAGCCATTTGCAGACCAGTTTAAGAGAGAGTGGGGCAAATATTGCTTACAGAAACGTACTCCAGGAATCCAAAGGTTTTTCACCTTTGAGTTGGTGTATGGGCATAGGGTGATGGGACCTCTATATTTGATTCTTGATGAGTAGGAGGGTGTGTGTGAATCCCACAAGGAATTTGTTCTGACATATGTCCTAAACCTCAGAAAAAGAATTAGGGAACTCATGGGCTTGGTGCAGGAGAAGCTGGCAGGAGCCCGATAGCAGAAAAAGATCTGGTATGAGAGGAATGCTTGAGCAAGAGTGTATGCTGTGGGACAGCAGGTGATGGTCATTCCTGTCGGACACAATAAACTGCAGGCACCTTGGGAGAGACCCTTCAAGGTGGTAAGGAAGGTCAGTGATGTTAACTACATGGTAGAAGTGCTGGGCAGGAGGCAGGGGCACAAATTGTGCCATGTTAACACAATGAAGCCTTAGCATGATAGAGAGGCCCTTGTGCTGAGTATTTGCAGTGGATGGCAGGAGGAGTTTGAGAGGGATCTTATGACTGATCTCCTCAGTTAGGTTTGAACTGATACCTCATTGGAAGGGGTAGCAATGTTCCAGCAGCTATCCCCTACCTAGGTTTGAGAAATCCAAGGAAGGTTACAGAAGTCTGAGGACATGTTCACTGGGAAACCAGGGTGCACCCACCTGGTGCAGCACCAAGTTGAAACAGGGCCCCAAAGACCTATTTAGCAGCCCCCTTACAGGGTGCCTGAGTGTGAGTCAGACAGACTCTGAGGAAGGAGATGCAGGAGATGTTGGAACTGGGAGTAATCCAGGAGTCCAGCAGTCCCTATACCTCCCCAGTGGTGCTGGTACCAAAGAAGGATGGCAGTACCAGGTTCTGTGTGTGCTACAGGAAACTAAATAGTCACACAGAGTCAGATGCTTTCCCCATGCTTAGGATGGATGAAGCCCTAGAGTAGCTGGGTGGGGCTAAGTATCTGACCACTACTGATCTTACCAAGGGCTACTCTCAAAACTAGAGAAAGGTCAGTGTTTGTGACTCCTTTCAGCTTGTATGAGTTCACAAAGATGCCCTTTGGAATGAAAAATGAATGCCAAGCAGCTTTCCAGAGACTTGTATATCATATCCTATCAGGAGCAGGAGATTATGTCCTTGCTTACCTGGATGATATTGCCATCTACAGCCATTCCTGGCAACAACACCTTCAGCATGTCAGGGAGGTGCTGGGCAGATTGCAGAGGGCAGGGTTGACCATCAAGCCCAGTAAGTGTCAGGTAGGTCTGGCAGAGGTCACCTACCTGGGACATAGAGTAGGTAGTGCTAAGATCAACCACACAAAATGGAGACAAGTGTAGAACTACTCCAGACTTTGAAAAAACACACCAGTGGAGGAAATAAGCCTCCAATACTTGTTTACTCACAATTATTTTAATAAAGTCCACAGGAACCAGCAAAAACAGGCAACAGTCCAGTAAGCAAAGAACACATTAACGCTTGATCACCACGTTTTCGTTTGTACTACTTCCTCGGATGTAATGAGATAATTCAATGCCTTACAGCCCACTTTTTATATACTGGCACATAAGCATACTTAAACAATTAAATAATTAATTAATTAATTAAGATTACTTTTTTCACCAATTAAGTGTGATTTTTCTTTTTAAGCCCACCACTTCATGACTAGACAAGAAGCTTTAACTTATAGATCCTCATCACATTAACTGCCAAAAACTGCAAAAAATCATCATAAAACATCATTCAGTATTTTATAAGAAGAACGAAAAACATTCATTTTAAAATACATAAATAAAAACTACCTTATTTAAAACTTTAATACATTGTAGAGCCACATTCTAGGTGAAAAATAAAAAATAAAAAATTAACCAGGAGATTTTTAAGATAACACCACCTAGTGTTTGAGAGAAAAATTACACCTATTTGCAAAAATACATTTTAAGCTAATATCAGTTCTTATACCAAAAATTATACAATTTTGTTGGAATTTTGAACATATATGCATATGTAAAATCAACTTCAATATTTAAACGATGACACCATCCTTATTCCATAAGTGATGAGGATAATTACATTATAATATTAAAGATTTATAATTTTGCAGCCCTCATTTTTAAAACAGGGGCAATGGACAAGTTGTCATTTAATCCTGGTGGCTTATTAGCCTCTAAATGGAGTTGCCACAGAAGTTCCCTATACTCTATTGAGGTTTCCCATAGGCCACCTCTTATATCTTTGTCCACGACCTCTAACACAAAGAAAGTGAAGAAGGCTTCCACACAACTCAATTTATGTCTATATAGTGCATTATTAATGCATTTTATTCTAATGTCGTAATTGTGCTCATATATCCTGTTCTTTAGTTTTCTCTCGGACTTGCCGACATAGAATGCATTACATTTTTTACATGATGCTAAATAGACAATGCCACTAGTTTGGCAATTTGCATATTTCTTACTCTGGATCACTATGTCCCTGCTAACAACATGAACAGAATCCATACAACATACATTTACACATTGTGGACATCTACCACGTTTAAATGTCCCCACTCTCCCTTCTCTAGCTTTGTTACTGTTAGAGTTATTCTCAAAGTAATTCTTTAGACTTTTACCTTTCCTACAGGTACATTTCAAAGGGTTTTTGAACAGGCAATCCAAGTCTGAAATTTCACCAAATTTCTTCCGTTCAGATTCTAATAAATTCCTGATCTTATTTGCCTCACCACTAAAGTCCATTACAAAATTATTAATACCCTCATACTGTTCTCTCTCAATCTTTCATTTTTCCATCCTTTTAAACCCAAAATAGGTTCAAATTTATTTTTCCTTCCTATTATAACCTCATCCTCAATTTGTTAGATTAGTCTGTTGGGGTAGCCCCTAGCCAAGAACATGTCATGGAGCTTAGCACATTCTTCTCTAAAGTCCACTTCTCTCGAAGTCATACGGCTACCCCTCACAAACTGTCCTTTTATAATCCCTTTCTTTTGATGGTGTGGGTGGGCACTATCATACGCCAGAAATGAGTTCGAATAGCTCTCCTTCCTATACACTTTCGAAAAAAAATCATTATCTCCTTTACCTATAAATATATCCAAATATTTTAGACACTCTTTATCCTTCACATAGGTAAATGACAAAAAAATCAGTAGATTTAGAAATATGTTCAAAAAAAGAGGAGAATTCCACATCGGAGCCCACCCACAAAAAGCACATATCATCAAGGTAGCGTTTATACAGCTTCCAACAATGTTTACATTTGGAGTTAAGAATAAATGTATTCTCCCATGCAGATAAGATAATATTCATATAGACAGGGGCACATCTCGCACCCATCGCTACTCCTTTAATTTGCTTAAAAAATTCACCCTCATAATGCAAAAAGTTGTTACTCAGGACCAGCTCCATCAAAGTTAGAATTAAGTAAAACTCATTCTGATTAAATTTACCATAAGAGATCAGGGCCTCCTCAAACCACCACATCCCTTCCTCATAAGGTATTGAGGAAAAGAGATCCACTATGTCCATGGTAATAAAAGTGATATTGCTATCAAACACATCTTTATTAAGATTTTGTAAAAGATCCCAAGAATCTTTAACTATGCCTACACCTTCATTGAGAACATCTTTAAGTTTAACATCTAGCCATTTGGCTAGGGGTGCTGTAACCGAACCACCAGATGCAACTATTGGTCTCATTGGTGGATCCTCCGCTGGTGTGTTTTTTCAAAGTGCTCAGATCAGACCAGAACCTGCCAAAGTGGAAGTCATTCAGGCACGGCCTGCCCCTGTTACCAAAAAGTAGGTGAGAGCATTCTTAGGGACAGCAGGGTAGCAAAGATTAACCAGCTGGCTTATTTTAAGAAAAAAAGAGAAATGTAAATGAGCTTTTAAATCATTGAACAGCACCCCACAGTACTGAGCTGGCCCAGAGACAGTAGGTCTGTTAGCAGCCATTATCTGTTAACTTTTGTAAAGCAGATGGGAAGTGTTGTAAATGTTTCTTCTGGCTCCTAAGCATTGCCATAAAAGTTCTAAATGTGTATTGTAGCAGTCTGCTAAAGACCTGTCTCAAACTTCAAAAGGAGATATTGTGGGTACCTAGATTCAGGTGAACATATGAGCTCATTCTGCAAGTCATCTTGGATATTATATTTTACAGGGAATAATCTCAGAATATAGAGTACTCTACTTGGGAGCCTGACTAGAAAGACAGCTCATGTTTTCCATTTTGGCTTGCCAAAGTACATTACTAGGGAACAGTAAATTCTCTTAGATTCAATAAGAAATATAGTGAAGCTTAGTTTAGATGTTGTTTTTCTTTATTTGTATGAGTCTGTCCATCAAGGCTATTTTCAATATTTTCTGTGAGTTGAACTCTGTGGTTTACTGTAAATATATATTCAATATTTTCATGTTCTTTTGTTATTTATTATTAAATATATTTAAAGCTTTTATTGTGGCTGGCTCTTGTAGAGAGTATCTAACCCTTGAGAGTACTTATATTTATTTGGTGACATTGTGTGGGCCACTCCAGAAGGCCTAGCCATCTTGGTGAACTACTACCGTTTGTATTAGTATTAATATTGCACAGTATAATTGGACACCCTTTGTTAAGGGCTACTCTTAGTAGTTGCTTGTGAAGAGTCTGGTGTATGTGTGTGTGTGTGTGTGTGTGTGTGTGTGTGTGTGTGTGTGTGTGTGTGTGTGTGTGTGTGTGTGTGTGTGTGTGAAAATTAAATCTCTCAGTGTGTGTGTGTGTGTGTGTGTGTGTGTGTGTGTGTGTGTGTGTGTGTGTGTGAGCTTCTTGCAGCAGGGATATGAAACACTGGGTTGACAGAGAGGGTTCTAACCCTACAGCTCTACCAATGGGGAGTCTTACTGGGGACCTGGAAGGAGACAGAGACCTCCAGACCTTGGGCTGAGTGTGTTTCCTGTCTACGCAATGCAGAGAGGTCTGCATGTGGAAATACTGAGTGTATCCATTCGTATTCCAAGTGCACGTCCCTCTCCATCGTCAGTGGTGAGGATTCAGGTTCCTTGATTACTTGCCCAGCGTGGGGATGACACATATTGGTGTCCATCATATATTGTAAAATGCGGTGGATGTCACAATAACTTCTAAAGTATATGATAAACGTCTTTATTGTTTGTGTAAATATTACCTGCAAAGTAATGTTTAAAATGTTAATTCTTACTGCTCATTGTAAAAATATATTTTACGTGGAGCTTTTCTCCCCGGGACTCCTCTGATAATGGAACTTTAGCCCAGCTGGACTTTCCCAGTAAACAAAATAAATACATAAATAAAAGCTATCATGTGGTAAAGGATCATTGTAAGTGGATATGATAGCCATTCAGGTAGGTAACAGGTAACAGGTTGAAGGACTTAGGAATCACATTCTCCAAGGGCAGGTTGCAGTGGCATGTTGCAGACCATGGGCACATGCACTGTGGTGGCCTTAACTTTTGGGGCTTGATACACTTTGTAATATTAATAGTATAACACTTTGGAAGCATGTATGAGAAACCAGATGTGGTGTCCCATGTAAAAAACAGTAATTATAAAGCATTCACAGCTTGTCTGATGGCAGTTGATAGGCATGGCATATTGTTGACTAACAAAGGATAGTGATGCAGTAGAACTACATGACTGGGGACATGGCATGTGGGCTAGTGAGATGTCCTAGTGTTAGGTCATGAGGTTCATTGTTGGTCAGTCACAACCATAAGACTAGACAGGCCTAGATGTGTTTGTCACTGTAGCTAGAGTGACAGTGATGAACAATAGGTTTCATCTGTGTTTTGTCAACAATTGACCATCCCCTTTCATCCATAGTCTGCCATGAATATCCCAGTGGATGTTCTGTTGGCTAACATGGATCTGAGCAACACTATCTGCTCTGTGTCACAATATGCCACATCATATTCAGGTATTGCAAATCATCCAGCAGGCCACATAGGTGTTGTACATCATTACACATGTTATATACTGCACTCATAAACTGTACCTTGATATGTATAGCAGCTGCCCGTACCTGGATCACCAACCTGCACATCTATTGATAGATGCCAAGTGCTGTACCAGACTGGGAAATACCTGGAGTTATGGCAGTGATGCCCACCTACATGCCTTTCCCCATGCTGTATGCATGGATGTGAGAGCCAATGCAGCTGATAGATGATATCTGTGTTGGTGACTCCTGTGTAGCCTAGGTGAAAATCACAGTTATGGGATACCCAACATCAAACACTGGTGAAACTGGAAATTTGGCCTGCACCTCCATCATTGCATCATATGTGGGGGATAAGTCCAAGCTCTCTAATATTAGAATTGTTGACACTGCCACTGTGTCATCTGAGTATGACCTATTCACTTTGTTACCATTATTACTACGAGTGACCAGCTGACATCAGATGTGTGCTGTCCTCTTGTACTGGAATCTCTACCAGTGGAACCTGCCAAACTATAAATATAATGTACCTGTAACAGCTGTGGAATGTATACCTTAGACCTCCCAACGTATGACACTCTTACTGGTATATAAGATAGTCTTTAATACAATACAGGCACATGCATACTTTGTGGTGGACAACATTACATTAATAACCAAGATGTTCTTGGAGAAGAGATGTGCAGATGTGTTTTGCTGAGTCTGTCACCTCTTTACCAGTTCACAAACAGTTGTATCTTGTACAATTAGTCAAACAGTTTCTGTCCAGCTCCAACATCCAAGCCACAGACGGATACAGGGATCCACTCACCTTTTCCAAACAGGGATACCAAAAACTCTTCACCTCTTTAAGTTTACTTCCTGTGGTGGACATGTCTCTGAAAATTACTTGTGTCTTTGTGTTGGCATGCAATCACATATCAGGTATCCTTTGCCATACCTATACTGTGGCCCTGTTGTCACACAAAGCATTGATGCCCTGCACCTCTTCCTGCTACACCTGCTCCAAAATGTCTTGTCTGCATTACTTTTGTCCAGGATGTGCACAGGTTTCTCAGTAACACCTTAGTCTCCTGGGTGGTGAACTTTATCAGCTGTTGCCTCTCCCATGGGCTCATGACAATAAATGTACACCTGTGGGCTGCAAGTGTCAGATTGTGTGGCTGCACAAGACTATCCTTGACTAATCCATAGTCATTTGCAATGCCCAGCCCCATATTTGGTTTAAATACACCTGTCCACTGTTATGCTTTAACCATTCCCTCTATTCTATACTGACAGAAGCAAAATGTATGTCATAGCTGGAAACAGTCCTGTTTTATGGCCCTAGCTCATTGCATACATCCTGTTCTCCTACCAACCTTCAATGTGCATAGCCATGTTTTCATCTGTTTTCAGGGTACACTATGTCCTCTGTACTATTTCCTCCCCACAGCTCAAAATGTATCTTTAATGGCCTTGAGTTGTGCTCCCTACATTGCACCTCCCACATCTGGACATGTATACATCACACCCTTGTGTTGTGTTCCCTAGCAGAGTGTTCACATCCATAGCTGAACATGTAACTGTTGTGTCTTTATGTTTTACTCCCTACTACAGTATTCCTGTCACCCTGCTACACATAGGACTGTCATACCCTTGTGCTGTGCTGCTTCACCACATGTACTGGCTGCTCTCTGCCCCTGCTCATGACATCCACCATGGGTGTTTAGTACAATGCAGGAGTACATTATTAGGCATCATATCTTCCTTCAGTATGCCTACAGCAAACTGCAATGCCTTCTTCAGCGAAATCCCAATTCTTAACTTGTTGTTCATAGTCTAGTTCCCTGTAATATGGCAACCATGTTTTATGATGCTGCAACAGGTTTCTTAGCACAGTAATTATGCTAATGTAGGAATTTAGTGTGATTGTCTCTGAATCACTACCATAACACATCATGCTATAACTCAACTTGATTGTCCTTACTCATTCTGTACTTCTAGGACATGCCCATGCTGGGCACCTGCTAACCTCATAGTTCTCTTGCTCTACACTAAAAATACTCCTATCAGCACACCATTTCTGCACTATAATGTATGTCATGTGATGTCCTAATGTATGTACATATGTGTGGGGCTATCATTTGGCACCAAGTTGACTTACAAAGTTCACATAGCTTCCTTGGTCACTGGATTCAATAGGGCTCCTGACTGATATGAGAGGGAGACCAGAACTTTCCTGTGCCACCTCCATATGGACTATGAGAAGTACATTTTGGATATTAGGATGACCCACTATGTAATGTGGACACTTGGCACTAGCTAGCCTGGATACTCTGTTTTGTTGAGCAGTACAGACATATGTATTACAGCCTGTGGTAGCACTGCCCTGACCGGCATCACCACAGAGAAACAGAGTAAGGTGAATGTACCAAGTTTTGTTCCTGTAAGCACAGTTTTTATTTGTTTCTTTGTTTGTTTGCTTGATTGCTTATTTCCTTCCTTGTTCTGTTGTTCTTTTTACATGCTCATCAATGTACTATGTTCTTCCTACTTTCTTCTTCAAGTAATGAGGAATGAGAGCTTAAATGGAACACCTGTCTCAAGATAACTGATCTCCCATTCTGTCTGCAGGGTACCTGCACTATATGCATTACTTCAGTTGTGCCACTCAGTTCTGTTCGTAGCATACATGTGCATTTATGTGGGTTTATTTTTACTTTCTGCATGTATGGTACAGATGCATCTGTTGTTGTGGCAGAGGAACAACAGTGAGTACCTAGGCATGCACCAGTGGATCCAACTGGTGCTGGGTCACCAGCAGTTGCCAAGTCTGACTGTTGGCAGGAGGATGGATATCACATTGTTGGAGGTGACCAAGAAGGCTCACTACTGGCCTCTGTGGTTGCCTGGTGTCAGTGCAAATGTTGGCTGTGTCAACGAGGTGCAGTGAACATTGGACACTCACCTGGACACCATAGAATAATTTCAAGCATGGTTGAAAGAGTCATGTGATCATCTAGCCTGCACCATCAGGGCATTAAGATACTCTGCATATCCCCCATCCAGGTTATTCCTCCCTTATGAATCATTCTATATATTTCCCCATATCAGTTTTCCACCCTCGTTATGCTTGTCCTCCCTTCTGTCCCTCCTTATATGACCATAAGACCCTTTCTGCCAAATGAGACATTTTATGTTTGTTTATCTGCCACTTCTACCTTCTCTACTTCTCCTATCAATTTTATATATACTATTTATTACATTCCCCCTACCTTTTTTCTTCATACATAAAAAGGCAGCTGTGCCCCCAAAAAAGCTGGAGGGTGAAACACAGGTCTGCTGTGAATGGGCTGAATCTTGAAATAAAACGAATTTACTTTCCACTGTGTTGAGTTTTCATTGGTATTTTACAATCTTAGGTTCTATGTGCATATATATGAATATAGATATAGACGTATAAAGATACGCACACACACATACACACACACACACACACACACACACACACACACACACACACACACACACACACACACACACACACACACACACACACACACACACACACACACATGTGTGTGTGTGTCTGTGTGTGTGTGTGTGTGTGTGTGTAAATATATATATATATATATATATATATATATATATATATATATATATATATATATAGTTCCCTATCAGAAGCCTGAAACACTATAAGCCTGAAAATCAAATTCCTGAAGCCAAAAGCCTGGAAACTCAAAATCCTGAAAACCCAAAATCCTGAAACTCAAAATCCTGAAAACACAAATAATGCTAATATGCCAAGATAAAGACACTAATATCTACTGACTGACCCTGACCCTAACCCTAACCCTAAGGTCCGTCACTATCGCACACTCACCTGACCCGCGCCCTAACCCTAACTCACTTAAACCGCCCCTAACCCTAATTTTTGTCACTATTGCATATATGCCTAACCTGCGCCCTAACCCTAACTCACTTAAACCGCCCCTAACCCTAACATAAAACCAACCGCACACTTACCTGAACCCAATGCATGACCTAACACCACAGGGCTAACAATAGCAAAGCCACAATGACGTCAGTATGTCTATTTTGTGTTTTCAGGATTTTGAGTTTCAGGATTTGGGGTTTTCAGGCTTTTGGTTTCAGGATTTTGATTTTCAGGCTTATAGTGTTTCAGGCTTCTGATAGGGAACCATATATATATATATATATATATATATATATATATATATATATATATATATATATATAGTTATATATTCAAATTTATGTATACAAATAAATTCATTTTTCAACAGTTTTTTATATGGTCTTTGGCTCTGTGCACCTTTATATCATTCTTGGATCTGCTTCCGGATGGGTGTGTTTTATATGGTTTTTAAACAAGAATATTGACCACTCGTGTAAAATACAAGTGAAAATACCTTATCAATGAGAGCTTGGAAACTACTAGAAAACAGTGTATTGAACTACAATGCAGTCTGCATATGTTAGTGTATGTTATCCAAGAATGCAGTAATGTTAGATCAGTATGACAAAGGAGTTTTGCATGAAGAAAAATTAATCATTATCTACTAATAGATTTTGTTAACCATTGTCATAGCCAGTACAAGTATCTGTAATAGTGAGATGGTTTAGCAGTGCAGTTAAAATGTATGAATTTCAGGATGATTTTTAGAGATCATGGGAGATCTATGAATTAAACATTTCTGGGGTTCTGTAGCACCACAAAGTAGTATTGCTGTCACACTGCACTGATACCCTTCCTCCGTCACCATCTACCACACCACCCAACCCTAAACGCCTACAGTCTATTCCACTTCTCCCCATCAACATCTCCCTATATTTCTTAGATGCTAGGCCCTCCTTTTTCCCTTCTACCAGATAAAATTCATAGTACATTTTGTCAAGTGTCGCATATCTGTGTCCCACAACACTTGTGCAAACTGTCATAACTTCTATATCACAAGAAAGTCAGCAGTCTCACAGAAGTCCACTCGCCAACTGTAAGAATATGCTCAACAAAATATTAAGTTTGAAAGTAATTCTGTTACAAATATGCAAAACAAATAAGGTATAAAATAAGGCTTGCTTAAATGTAGAAATAGAGTTTAGCAATGTGTAATTAGCATCCATATTAAAATGACTGTGGCTTGAAAAATAAGGAACTTGCTTAATGGATGTTTTCCTACAGAATCAGCAAAAATGTAAAAGCTGACCTCTTATGTATGCATTACATTGTCAGTAAGAGCAAAAATGTAAAAACAGGATGTATGTTTTCATATTGTCAGGAAAAAAGCTAATCATATAGAATCTGTTTTCTTAAAGGTTGGACAACAGGACAACAATCTGCATCATATGGCATTGTTAAGTAAGACAGTTTGAAGTCAGCATTTGCACAAGAACAGATGTTCTCATACAAAGATCAAAATAGAATACCAAGAGGAAATCTATATGTGAGTGCATGACTAGAACTGTATAAGATCTGTATTAATTCATTTATGTTAGCGATATTGGTAGGGACACAATTGTTCCGAAAATGTTATAGCTCTCACATCATCCATATTGTTCAAGAAGTAAAGTAGAACAGTACCTGAAGCTGCAACATTAGTCTGTGTGGTTTATTATAAAACGTTATTTGTTACTGCTCTGAGTTTGGTGCTGCAAAGTATATTCTCTCATCAGTGTATATCCTGCAAGTTTCTGTATGCAACAGACTGTGAATGCAACTATAACCAGACTTTGATTTCAGCAAAACCCAGCCAGCAAGACTGAGTGTCTTAAAAATACTTTGGAGCCATCATAGTAAGAATCAGAGTAACAGCACCCTGGTTTAGCACCATAAAATTAAATTTTCACCAATATTCTCATACAATACTTGCTACTAGTCATTTTCTGTCATCTGTACCATTATTTGTTATGTACTTCATTCTTCACTTCTAACTGACTAGCCCGTTACAGCCATCAAACGTTCATGTCATCATATATGCAGAAGGCAAGCAAACATTTTCCAAGCTGGAAAACAATATTCTGTTGCCCATAGTTATGCTCACTTCATAAAAAAGCAAATTACCGTATACACAGCAAATTTACAGAAACTGTAAAGTTAAATTTATAGTGCATGAGCAAAAACTAAGACACATTAGCATAACTGATGGAGAAAAAGAAATAAAAATGGAGCGTATTACATTAGCTCATCCTCAGACTGATGTGTACTTTATTAGTCAAACCATATCTCTCAGCTGTCCCTGATTTTGCAGAATATCCCTGATTTTTGCCTCATATTTTGCCCTGTCCCTAGTAAAATTTTTAATTTTCTGGAAAATTACCCAGGATATTGAAAGTCAGTAATATCAGACAGAATTTCATACGTCTTATTCATTAGAAAATGAGTATTGATGCAAAATATGCATTCTATTATAAACCAGCCCTGATTTGAGATCTTTATATTAAAATTGTAATGCTTTGTCAAGAACTGTTAATCAAAGACAATGAAAGCTGTGATGAAAACATGACTTGTCACAGTCATAATATAAACACAAGTTACTCTCCTGTTCATTTTTTAGAAAAGAGCTACATATTCTCATTGGGTCAGCCTTAATTGCCTGTCTGCCTCCTATTTCAGTGCTATATAGAACATCAGAAAAAGATCTTGATTTTATTTATACAAACAAATTATGACTTATAATAATGTCAGCTACAAGAAAGCAACTGGCTAAATAAATGGTGCAGATTAAGAAACAAACATTGTCACACACTAGTAAGATCCCAAATCAGCTCCATACCAAGGTGGCCAAAACAGTTTTATATTTTCTAGGAGCCTCGGCATGATTAAAACAACAAAGACAAATAAAACCAGGAGCCTAATGTAGGCCATGGAAGACAACTGAATTAACAAATCCAAGAATTCCATAACAGGTTTATTATCATGCAGTCCTGGAGATTGTAAGACGCCTGGCCCAAATTCCTAATTACTCCAAAGCAATGTCTGGTTAATTGGCTTGCTCAAGGTCACACAGCAGACAAATTGAGGTAGAAAGATTGAAACCCTATACCGTTGGGACAAACAGCTCAGAGCATTAGTCCTCTGTACTTACTGCCAGAGTAACTGGATTAGTAAAGTCAGAAGTTCAGGTGAATTCAACAGTACAGCAGACAGCTTGCCAGAGCATTAGAGTCAGGCAGTCTAAACAGAACTGATTCATAGAACCCACAGCTGGAATAAAGAAATACAAAGGCCCTGGTGGGTTAACAGAATTAGAAGACTCATAAAGATATGCACCTAGGAATCCATCATATTCCTTCAGTAAAAAAAGTGTCAGGTTTATAATTCTAGGCTTGATTTCATTTCTTACCTCCATTAACTTTCTGTATTGTGTTTGCACAATCTCCATGTATTATAGTTTAATTTTCCCCTTTCAAAAAAAAAAGATGTACCTATTACTTTATCATTTCAGGCTGTAGAGTGGTACAATGTCTAGCATTGCTTTCTCACACTTGGTTCCCTGGTAATTTCCTTGTCAAAGCACATTCTGTGTGATATTGGTATGTGTTCCAATTGTGTATGTGGATTTATGCTATAGATTCTGCTTTCCCTCCACATCCAAGAGATATGGAGGTAGGTGAATTATCATTTCTCCAAACAGCCCCCAGAGTTATGTGCACAAGAATTGTGTTTTTAGTAGACTGGCTTCCCATCCAGGACTGTTCCTTCCTTAAACCTGTTGCTTGCTAGAATAGAGTCCAACTCCATACAGCCCTGAATTTGATGAGGTAAATATTGAAAACAAATGGAATGGATTTATCCTTGGCTAACTGGTCCTGGTCATGGCTGAAAATGGTGCACAGTGTACCAATCCATTTACTGGGATAACATATAAGTTGAGTCTTAGCAAAACTGGCAGAGTCAAGGGCCTACATCATAATTAATGAAGTCAGGGGATCTGCGGTAGCATTAAAGGTACTAGGATCACCATTTTAATTAAGTAAGAAAGACATTCTTAACCGTTTTACTGTAAGAATGTCCTCCAAACAGAGTTAACTAAATGAAAGAACACTCAGGTTACCCGAGTTAGAAGAATGCAGAAGATTTATCGAAGTTGTGAAGCTTCACTCCTTGATGATCATCACACATTATTTGGTTTGGTCTGTCTAAAGATAACATTGATTTATATCAGTCCAATCAGGAGGTATTTGAAATTTAAGGGAACAGAGCTATTTATTTATTTATTTATTTATTTACATTTTGATTACTGGGATACAGCACTGGTCACAGCACAACAAAATGCAGCCTCACCCCAGGTTACATTCAAAACAGTAGTAACAAACTGTAAAAAATACAGCAGTGGAACACAAAGGTAATACAAACTGCTCAAAACAAAACACGAGATGCTATGTATAAATTTTGCATTAATGTTGAGGTGTACATGTTACAAGCAGAAAAGTGGAATGAGAGGAGTAGCAAGAAAAGAGTAAGAAGCAGGATTGGCCTTGAAAATTGTAGGGGGTAACTGTGGTAGTTAGAGTACAAAGCAAGAGATAACTAATGGTAAAGACACAAAGTCCAAGGATACAGAAAGACTGAGAAATGTAGACGTAAAATAACAGTGAGAAAAATAAGTTATATACATATTTATAGGAAAAAGACATTCTGGCAAATAATACAGTAGTGGTGTAAATGACATAATATGCAAGGGACTTAACCTAGTGCAGAGTAGTGTTTATTAAGTGATATGTCCTGCCTTCTGGCATTAGCATTTCTATTGCTCAAACAAATACTGTTTGATGTGGAGTCTGAACATAGTGTAGTTAGTATGCTTGGTGAGATAGCAAGCAAGGGATTGCCACAGTTGTAAAACAAGTAGAGAGAAACTAGAGTCAGACCTATGTAGTTCAGTAGATGAGCTTTGGAGAGACATGACTACTATACCCTGGTTTCTGAGGTTGTGGATTGGGGTATTTGTGACAAATTTTATTTTAAGTAGATAAAGGGAATCTTGGTAGAGCATTTTGAAAAGTTGTGTGACCAGAAGAAAGTTAGATCCGGCTTGTACTAGGAGCCAGTTTGCCTTGGTTAAAGTAAGCCAGTGGTGTTTAAGGTGAGGGCAATTGTTAATGATGTGGCATATTTTATTAGATAAGGTTTTAAGTGTTTCTGCATTTTTGTAAGAGGAGGTGGCAAACGAGGGTAAGCCATACTCAGGTTTTGCACGTAGGACATCTTTCCCAATGGCTGAATTATAGCTCATGATGAAAGGAAATGAGTTATTCTGTCATCCCAGAAAAGTAGATAGCTGATTTTAGATCTAAGTTTATGAATACATTCCTGAAAGTTAAGAGGTTGTTTGAACCAGATGCCTTGGTTATCTGAATGAAGTAATGCCATCGATAAGGTTGCTGAGTTGGGTAAAAAGCTAGAGTGAGATGGGAAATTTGGAAAGTTGTTTTCTTAGTGCCAAAAGAGAATAGCTTTGTTTTTTTTTTTTTGTTTTTTTTTTTTTTTTGCTGGTTATAGAGAAGCTTTTTGGAGGTGAAGATCAGTTTGCAGTTAAATTTGGATTATATGTTGTCCAGGGTTAGATTTGTAGAAGTTATGAGTAAGTTAGGTGACATGTTTCTATGGCCGATGGTTCTTAGGGCAGGATGCTGCCAACTGGGCCTCCTGAGAACATGCCTGGAAAGATCGGGTGATGTATATTAATGTTGTCAATGGCTAAAGGACTATAAATATAACTTGTGCTGCAGACACAACAGCTGTCCACCTGGCAAAAGAAGGTAAGGCAACAAGTGGTGGGCCACCAGTCAAGCCACTTCTGATGGAGATGGAAATGGGGGAGTTTCTGGAATATATTATGGTCCCAGAGTGCAGTGCTGGATATTGGTACAGAGTTTCACTGGGCACCAGGAGTATCTACTGGAGATGCCCCAGGAAGGTAACAGTATCCATAATTATTCTTGACAAATTTTTAAAGGTAACTGATTTGGGTTATGTAGGAACATCAGGGATTCCATCTGCACAATCATCTGCAGAACATATGCTATTTAAATGTTTGGCTTTCAAACGCTACAGCTCCTACACCTGACTTTGGTGTACACCTGGTGCTTGATCATACTTACACAAAGCATTGTGCTTTGTTATGTTCACAGATAATTTTCTGTCTAGTCTCAGGAAAGTGTGGAACTCCCTTTCAGACACATGCCAGGATCTACCCCTAGCCCCCTGGACCAGGGAGGAACATGGGAGTGGAGGTACTGGTCCTTGCTAAAGCTGGAGCCATGGCTACCACCTTCCCTCAGAAGTTGTTGTTGTATCAATGGCTGCAACACAGCATATGTGTAGGTCCATCATGGAGGCACAAGCTTGTACCACCAGATCCAAGTCAGAGTTACAAAGGCTGGTGTAATATATGTCAGATGATGAACAGAAGTGCATGTCTCATATGTGTGATCATTTTGATAAAGTAAATCACATATTTAAACATGTCATGTCCTCCCAAGTTCATCTGCTTTGTGTGAGGTGCCATCTACAAAACCGTTCTACTTCTACCTCCATGGACAGTGGCCATAGTTGCTATGGACAGCCTAGATCATGCTCACACAGCCCGAGCATTTCAACAGTTACATTTATTGTGGAGGTGCATCTGGCCAGGAGAGGACATCCCTATGTTAGTGGCAGTAGCAGCAGTGGTAAGTCTGTTAACAGATGTTATTTACAGTCACACAGTATGCCAACATCCAGCCAGTGCCACAGTACACCCAGTACAACTCCTACTAGAACCAGCTGTCATGTGCAAGTGCATGCACAGGATACTTAGGTTTACTACTGAAACCTTGAAACCGCACAGATCGAACGGTCACATGGCCGACCTGAAATCTTGAATCTGGAACAGCGAAATTGTTGTCAGGTCAAAACTGAATACATCAACACCCGTAGTTCAATTTATTCAACATAGCAGGAGGTGACATCAGTCACCCATGCTATGCAGCTTACCGTATGTGACATTCAACAGTCAACGATATGTATTTTACTATTTTACAGGGGGGCATGCCCCCTTCACCCCACACCCTCCTGAAAATTAGATATACCAACTTCAAGGTTGCACTATAGTGAGGAAATGGGTTAATTCCCTGTTCCTCATGAATCACGATTTCCACTCAAAATTCCAAACTCAAATACTCAAACTACACTTTCCATTCAATGTGGTGTAGTCAATGTATTTGGGTTCACAAAACTGCACACTGGAAAACTGCATTTTGACAGTGCCCCTCAAATGCATTCACAATGGTGAATGTAAACCAGATTCTCAGTCCTTTACCATATGTTCCCTAGACTTATTAAGTAGCTGAAAATGCAGTGCTTCAAACACTGTTGAGCTTGTGTTCCAGCAGACATAACACAACAGCCACGGTCTGAAGCTGTGTGCAAGCCACTGACACCTTGCCAGTGCATTGATTTACTGTGTTCCCCTATATGTGACATCATCATCATGCACTGCTGCCTCCTCCACTGACTCCTCATCTGACTCAGCCTGCACTGTCCGGTGTGCTGGGGACTGTTTTTTTCTGCAATTGCTTGGTAATAAGGGTGATACTGTGGTAACTGGAAAAATAATGAGACCCAAAAATAAACCACTTCAACGTCAAGTTAAAACTTTATTAAAGCAAAGCTTTCAAGTAATAACCATTTCTCAGTGCTAATACCATTATAAAGAATAATAACCATTTAAATAAGAGCAAACAAGTATCACATCACCACAGCCAGCATATCACAAGACACTGCATACATTTTTTTTTAAAATGCATTAAATATTTTGTTATTGTATTCTTACTAAAACAGGATTAATACTTACAGTATTATAAAGACCAGGTTCAAACTCTGCACATTATATATTTTCTGCAATTGCCCCACTGATGTAATTTCTTCCCTAACTGTGATATTCTGTAACATTGCACATACTGACAATATTTTTTGCACATGTACCAAGGTGATACGGAAGAGCACCACCGGATGATTCCAGACAGTGAAAGTGTGCCTTTCATAGCCCAAACACACATCTTCCATAGCCCAAACACACACTCAATACATGCCTTGTTTGTGAGTGTGTATAGTTGTATCCCTGGTCTGCTTCATTCTTTGAAATTCTGAATGGTGACATTAGCCAGAGTTCCACAGCATACCCAGGATTACCGATAAAATACTTCTCGGTGAAGTCACTCCTCACTAAATGATGGTATAGGTCAAAAGTGTACTATATGCAGGAATCATGATAATTTCCTGAGTGGCCTGCAGACACACAATAGATGTTACTCTGTGCATTACAGATAATCTGGCATTTGATGGAATGATACCCTTTGCAGTTTGCTTCCCAGTTCCCCAGGTAGGGCCTCTGTTTCAATGTGAGTGCAGTCTATGGCCCCATAGTACTTCACGGAAATGGACTATATCATAGAATACACACATGATGTTTGCCCTCTCCTCTGTGTTATGTAAGAACCACATATACTACCTCACTTGCTGAAACATGGCATTGAGAAACTGATGGAATGTTTTTGTGACAAATGACAGTAGGTCTCTGAAGGGTCCCTGTAGCTAGTAGCCATAAAGCCACACATACTTTGGTATCTACTGAATAGGTACTCCACAACTACCATGAGACTGTAGACAAGGTCTCCCTATCTACATGGTACCATTACACAATGTCAGTGTCGTGGTGTCCAAGAAATGTTAAGCAATGTTGGATGACACAACACCTCCAGGTGGAATCATATGCACCCTCGTGACTTGTACAAGCAATAGGAGCTTCCTGCAGATGTAAATTTACTAATGCAATGGCAACTCTTACATTTTTCACAATTCATTAACATGAACATGGAAATTTGGCAGTGGTTATTAACACAAGTGGTTCAGCTGTGCAGTGTGACATTTATACATTTGTGAATCACTCTGCCATCTTGATTTACCTCATTAGCATACATGGTGCCACGCAGTAAGATAATGTTGCTCATTACCATCTGATTGTATGGTCACTAGTATAGATCATGGCCAACATTGTTGTTCATCATTCCCAGCTAGCAGTACGTATGTCTGTGAATCTCATACACCTTCTGCTTGGCCAGTTGTCACACAAATTCACTCATTGCAGTGTGGCAAAGTTTTCTAAATGGCAGTCGTCATTTACAGTGAGGCTCTATTTTGTAACATTATCAAATTATTGGAATGTGCATTTCAGTTACTGTGATATTCATTCAATAATTCATTCATTTATTCATTCTCCAGTGCCCACCTTATCCTAGTCACAATCATCAAATCCTATTCCATTGAGCTATGTGTGCAAAGCAGTTAGTCAGTTCTGAATAATGATGCCAGTCCAATACAAGACAGTGCTAATACACACTGGATCATACACTATGCATATACTTCATATACAATTTTAGAGAATTTTCATTTCACCTAACTGAATGCCTTTGGTATATTAGAATATTAAACTCTGAGCTTTGGCCTGCTAAGACCTACCTGCAATCAATTGGACGTATAAGTGAATTTAAGTAAATCTTTATCTGCAGTTTTCTCAAATAATACAGCATTTAAATTGATTTATTTGTGTTGCATTGAATACTATCTAGCTAGAAGTTGTGACTTTGTGTTTTCAGTTAATGCTTGTTAGAATTTAGTGCTAGTTAGAATTCCTTAATAGCCAGTGATAAGTGGGGGAAGTTTCACTTCATTGATATTCGGTTTCTGTCTTATATAAGTGGTACATTTTGGAATATTTTCTGCTTAAACTCTGAGCTTTGGCTGACTAAGACCTACCTGCAATCTACTGGACGTATAACTGAATATAAGTAAATCTTTATCTGCATTTTTTTCAAATAATACAGCATATACATTGATTTATTTGTGTTTCACTGAATACTATCTAGCTAGAAGTTGTGGCCTTGTTTTTTCAGTTAATGCTTGTTAGAATTTAATGCTAGTTAAAATTCCTGCATAGCAAGTGATAAGTGGGGGAAGTTTCACTTCATTGATATTCCATTTCTGCCTTTTATAAGTGGTACATTTTGGATTATTTTCTGCTTAAACTCTGAGCTTTGTCTGGCTAAGACCTACCTGCAATCAACTGAATGTATAAGTGAATTTAAGTAAATCTTTATCTGCATTTTTTTCAAATAATACAGCATTTAAATTGATTTATTTGTGTTGCATTGAATACTATCGAGCTGGAAGTTGTGGCTCTGTTTTTTCAGCTAATGCTTGTTAGAATTTAGTGCTAGTTAGAAATCCTGCATAGCAAGTGATAACTGGGGGAAGTTTCACTTCATGGAAATTCGGTTTCTGCCTTACATAAGTGGTACATTTTGGATTATTTTCTGCTTAAACTATGAGCTTTGGCCGGCTAAGACCTACCTACAATCAACTGGATGTATAAATGAAGTTAAGTAAATCTTTATCTGTACTTTTTTCAAATAATAAAGCATTTAAATTGATTTATTTGCATTGTATTGAATACTATCTAGCTGGAAGATGTGGCTCTGTTTGTTCAGTAAATGCTTGTTAGAATTTATTGATAGAATTCCTGCATAGCAAGTGATAACTGGGGGAAGTTTCACTTCATGGAAATTCGGTTTCTGCTTTACATAAGTGGTACATTTTGGATTATTTTTTGCTTAAACTATGAGCTTTGGCTGGCTAAGACCTACCTGCAATCACCTGGACGTATAACTGAATTTAAGTAAATCTTTATCTGCACTTTTTTCAAATAATACAGCATTTAAATTGATTTATTTGTGTTGCATTGAATACTACCTAGCTGGAAGTAGTGGCTCTGTTTTTTTTTTCAGCTAATGCTTGTTAGAATGTAATGCTAGTTAAAATTCCTGCATAGCAAGTGATAAGTGTGGGAAGTTTCACTTCATTGATATTCCATTTCTGCCTTTTATAAGTGGTACATTTTGCATTATTTTATGCTTAAACTCTGAGGTTTGTCCGGCTAAGAGCTACCTGCAATCAACGGAATGTATAAGTGAATTTAAGTAACTCTTTATCTGCATTTTTTTCAAATAATACAGCATTTAAATTGATTTATTTGTGTTGCATTGAGTACTATCGAGCTGGAAGTTGTGGCTCTGTTTTTTCAGCTAATGCTTGTTAGAATTTAGTGCTAGTTAGAAATCCTGCATAGCAAGTGATAACTGGGGGAAGTTTCACTTCATGGAAATTCGGTTTCTGCCTTACATAAGTGGTACATTTTGGATTATTTTCTGCTTAAACTATGAGCTTTGGCCGGCTAAGACCTACCTACAATCAACTGGATGTATAAATGAAGTTAAGTAAATCTTTATCTGTACTTTTTTCAAATAATAAAGCATTTAAATTGATTTATTTGCGTTGTATTGAATACTATCTAGCTGGAAGATGTGGCTCTGTTTGTTCAGTAAATGCTTGTTAGAATTTATTGATAGTTAGAATTCCTGCATAGCAAGTGACAAGTGACTGACATTTCACTTCATTGAAATTCGGTTTCTGCTTTATATAAGTGGTACATTTTTTATTATTTTCTGCTTAAACTCTGAGCTTTGTCCGGCTAAGACCTACCTGCAATCAACTGGACATATAAGTGAATTTAAGTAAATCTTTATCTGCATTTTTTTCAAATAATACAGCATTTAAATTAATTTATTTGTGTTGCATTGAATACTATCTAGCTGGAAGTTGTGGCTCTGTTTTTTCAGCTAATGCTTGTTAGAATTTAGTGCTAGTTAGAAATCCCGCATAGCAAGTGATAACTGGGGGAAGTTTCACTTCATGGAAATTCGGTTTCTGCCTTACATAAGTGGTACATTTTGGATTATTTTTTGCTTAAACTATGAGCTTTGCCCGGCTAAGACCTACCTGCAATCACCTGGACGTATAACTGAATTTAAGTAAATCTTTATCTGCACTTTTTTCAAATAATACAGCATTTAAATTGATTTATTTGTGTTGCATTGAATACTACCTAAATGGAAGTAGTGGCTCTGTTTTTTTTTCAGCTAATGCTTGTTAGAATTTAATGCTAGTTAGAATTCCTGCATAGCCAGTGATAAGTGGGGGAAGTTTCACTTCATTGTTATTCGGTTTCTGCCTTTTAAAAGTGGTACATTATTGAATATTTTCTGCTTAAGATCTAAGCTTTGGCTTGCTAAGACCTACTTGCAATCACTGGATGTGTAAGTGAATTTAAGTAAATCTTTATCGGCACTTTTTTCAAATAATACAGCATTTAAATTGATTTATTTCTGTTGCCTTGAATACTATCTAGCTGGAAAGTGTGACTCTGTTTTTTCAGTTAATGCTTGTTAGAATTTAGTGCTAGTTAGAATTCCTGCATAGCCAGTGATATGTGGGGGAAGTTTCACTTCATTGATATTGGGTTTCTGCCTTATACAGTGGTATATTTTGGATTATTTTCTGCTTAAACTCTAAGCTATGGCCAGCTAAGACCTACCTGCAATCAACTGGACATATAAGTGAATTTACGTAAGTCTTTGTCTGTAAATTTTTCAAATAATACAGCAGTTACATTGATTTTTTTGTGTTGTATTAAATACTTTCTAGCTGGAAGTTGTGGCTCTATTATTTCAGTTAATTCTTGTTAGAATTTAGTGCTAGTTAGAATTCTAGCATAGCCAGTGATAATTGGAGGAAGTTTCACTTCATTGATATTCAGTTTCTGCCTTACATAAGTGGTACATTTTGGATTATTTTCTGCCTAATCTCTGAGCTTTGGCCGGCAAAGACTTACCTGCAATCTACTGGACGTATAAGTGAATTTAAGCAAATCCTTATCTGCACTTTTTTCAAATAATACAGCATTTACATTTATTTATTTGTGTTGCACTGAATACTAGCTGGCTGGAAGTTGTGGCTCAATTTTTTAAAGTTAATGCTTGTTAGAATTTAGTGCTAGTTATAATTACTGCATAGCCAGTGATAAGTGGGGGAAGTTTCACTTCATTGATATTCGGTTTCTGCCTTATATAAGTGGTACATTTTAGATTATTTTCTGCTTAAACTCTGAGCTTTGGCCGGCAAAGAATTACCGGCAATCAACTGGACGTATAAGTGAATTTAAGTTAATCTTTATCTGCACTTATTTCAATAATACAGCATTTAAATTGATTTATTTCTCTTGCACTGAATACTATCAAGCTGGAAGTTGTGGCTCTGCTTTTTCACTTAATGCTTGTTAGAATTTAATGCTAGTTAGAATTCCTGCATAGCTAGTGATAAGTGGGGGAAGTTTCACTTCATTGATATTTAGTTTTTGCCTGATATAAGTGGTATATTTTGGATTATTTTCTGTTTAAACTATGAGCTTTGACCGGCTAAGAACTACCTACAATCAACTGGATGTATAAATGAATTTAAGTAAATCATTATCTGCACTTTTTCCAAATAATACAGCATTTAAATTAATTTATTTGTGTTGCATTGAACACTATCTAGCTGGAAGTTGTGGCTCTGTTTTTTTCAGTAAATGCTTGTTAGAATTTAGTGCTAGTTAGAATTCCTGCATAGTAAGTGATAAGTGGCTGACATTTCACTTCATTGATATTCAGTTTCTGCTATATATAAGTGGTCATTTTTTTATTATTTTCTGCTTAAACTCTGAACTTTGGCCGGGTGAGACCTACCTGCAATCACCTGGACATATAACTGAATTTAAGTAAATCTTTATCTGCACTTTTTACAAATAATACAGCATTTAAATTGATTTATTTGTGTTGCATTGAATACTATCTAGCTGGAAGTAATGGCTCTGTTTTTGTTCAGTTAATGCTTGTTAGAATTTAGTGCTAGTTAGAATTCCTGCATAGTCAGTGATAAGTGGGGGAAGTTTCACTTCATTGTTATTCGGTTTCTGCCTTTTAAAACTGGTACATTTTTGATTATTTTTCTGCTTAAACTCTGAACTTTGGCTGGCTAAGACCTACCTGCTATAAACTGGATGTATAATTGAATTTAAGTAAATCTTTATCCACACTTTTTTTTCAAATGATACAGCATTTAAATTGATTTCTTTGTGTTGCATTGAATACTATCTACCTGGAAATTTTGGCTCTGTTTTTTCAGTTAATGCTTGTTAGAATTTAGTGCTAGTTAAAATTCCTGCATAGCCAGTGATAAGTGGGGGAAGTTTCACTTCAGTGATATTCGGTTTCTGCCTTATACATTGATACATTTTGGATTATTTTCTACTTAAACTCTAAGCTTTGGCCGGCAAAGACCTACCTGCAATCAACTGAACTTATAAGTTAATTTAAGTAAATCTCTATCTGCACTTTTTTCAAATAATACAACATTTAAATTGATTTATTTGTGTTGCATTGAATACCATCTAGATGGAACTTGTGGCTCTGTTTTTTCAGTTAATGCTTGTTAGACTTTAATGCTAGTTAGAATTCCTGCATAGCCAGTGATAAGTGGGGGAAGTTTCTATTCGTTGATATTTGGTTTCTGCGTTATATAAGTGGTACATTTTGGATTATTTTCTGCTTTAACTCCGAGCTTTGGCCAGCTAAGACCTACCTGCAATCAAATAGACGTATAAGTGAATTTAAATAAACCTTTATTTGCACTTTTTTATATAATACAGCTTTTAACTTGATTTATTTGTGTTGCATTAAATACTATCGAGCTGGAAGTTGTGCCTCTGTTTTTTTCAGTTATTGTTAGAATTCAGTGCTAGTTAGAATTCCTGCATAGCCAGTGATAAGTAGGGGGGAGTTTCACTTCACTGATATTCGGTTTCTGCCTTATATAAGCGTACATATTGGATTATTTTCTGCTTAAACTCTGAGCTTTGGCCGGCTAAGACCTACCTGCAATCTACTAGATGTATAAGTGAATTTAAGAAAATCTTTATCTGCACTTTTTTCAAATAATACAGCATTTAAATTGATTTATTTGTGTTGCATTGAATACTATCTAGCTGGAAGTTGTGGCTCTGCTTTTTCAGCTAATGCTTGTTAGAATTTAGTGCTAGTTAGAAATCCTGCATAGCAAGTGATAACTGGGGGAAGTTTCACTTTATGGATATTCGGTTTCTGCCTTTTAAAAGTGGTACATTTTTGATTATTTTCTGCTTAAACGCTGAACTTTGGCTGGCTAAGACCTACCTGCTATAAACTGGATGTATAAGTGAATTTAAGTAAATCTTTATCTGCACTTTTTTCAAATAATACAGCATTTGAATTGATTTCTTTGTGTTGCATTGAATACTGTCTAGCTGGAAATTTTGGCTCTGTTTTTTCAGTTAATGCTTGTTAGAATTTAGTGCTAGTTAGAATTCCTGCATAGCCAGTGATAAGTGGGGGAAGTTTCACTTCACTGATACTCGGTTTCTGCCTTATACAGTGGTACATTTTGGATTATTTTCTACTTAAACTCTAAGCTTTGGTCGGTAAAGACCTACCTGCAATCAACTGAATTTATACGTTAATTTAAGTAAATCTTTATCTGCACTTTTTTCAAATAATACAGCATTTAAATTGATTTATATGTGTTGCATTGAATACCATCTAGATGGAAGTCGTGGCTCTGTTTTTTCAGTTAATGCTTGTTAGAATTTAATGCTAGTTAGAATTCCTGCATACTCAGTGATAACTGGGGGAAGTTTCACTTCATTGATATTCAGTTTCTGCCTTATATAAGTGGTACATTTTGGATTATTTTCTACTTTAACTCTGAGCTTTGGCCAGCTAAGACCTACCTGCTATCAAATAGATGTACAAGTGAATTTAAATAAATCTTTATTTGCAATTTTTTCATATAATATAGGTATTAACTTGATTTATTTGTGTTGCATTAAATACTATCGAGCTGGAAGTTGTGCCTCTGTTTTTTCAGTTATTGTTAGAATTCAGTGCTAGTTAGAATTCCTGCATAGCCAGTGATAAGTAGGGGGAAGTTTCACTTCACTGATATTCGGTTTCTGCCTTATATAAGCGGTACATTTTGGATTATTTTCTGTTTAAACTCTGAGCTTTGGCCGGCTAAGACCTACCTGCAATCTACTAGACGTATAAGTGAATTTAAGAAAAATCTTTATCTGCACTTTTTTCAAATAATACAGCATTTAAATTGATTTATTTGTGTTGCATTGAATACTATCTAGCTGGAAGTTGTGGCTCTCTTTTTCAGCTAATGCTTGTTAGAATTTAGTGCTAGTTAGAAATCCTGCATAGCAAGTGATAACTGTGGAAAGTTTCACTTCATGGATATTCGGTTTCTGCCTTACATAAGTGGTACATTTTGGATTATTTTCTACTTAAACACTGAGCTTTGGCTGGCTATGACCTACCTGCAGTCTTCTAGACGTATAAGTGAATTGAACAAAACCTTTATCTCTACTTTTTTTTCAAATAATGCAGCATTTAAATTGATTTATTTGTATTGCATTGAATACTATCTAGCTGGAAGTTGTGGCTCTCTTTTTTAGCTAATGCTTGTTAGAATTTAGTGCTAGTTAGAATTCCTGCATAGCAAGTGATAATTGGAAGTTTCACTTCATTGATATTCAGTTTATGCCTTATATAAGTGGTACATTTTGGATTATTTTCAACTTAGCTTTGGCTATCTAAGACCTACCTGCAATAAACTGGACGTTTAAGTGAATTTAAGTAAATCTTTATCTGCACTTTTTTCAAATAATACAGCATTTAAATTATTTTTTTGTGTTGCATTAAATACAATCTATCTGAAAGTTGTGGCTCTGTTTTTTCAGTTAATACTTGTCAGAATTTAGTGCTAGTTAGAATTCCTGCATAACCAGTGATAAGTAGGGGAAGTTTCACTGTATTCATATTCGGTTTCTGCCTTATATATGTGGCCTATTTTGGATTATTTTCTGCCTAAACTCTAAGCTTTGGCCGGCTAGGACCTACTTGCAATCTGCTGGATGTATAAGTGAATTTAAATAAATATTTATCTGCACTTTTTTCAAATAATACAGCACTTACATTGATTTATTTGTGTTGCATTGAATACTACCTAGCTGGAAGTTGTGAATCTGTTTTTTCAGTTAATGCTTGTTAGAATTTAGTGCTAGTTAGTATTCCTGCATAGCCAGTGATAAGTGGGGGAAGTTTCAATTCATTGATATTCCATTTTTGCTTATATAAGTGGTACATTTTGGATTATTTTCTACTTAAACTCTGAGCTTTGTCCAGCTAAGACCTACCTGCAATCATCTGGACATTTAAGTGAATTTAAGTAAATCTTTATGTGCACTTTTTTAAAAAAAACAGCATTTAAATTGATTTATTTGTGTTGCATTAAATACTATCTAGCTGGAAGATGTGGGTCTGTTTTTTCAGTTAATGCGTGTTAGAATTTAGTGCTAGTTAGAATTCCTGCATAGCCTGTGATAAGTGGGGGAAGTTTCACTTCATTGATTTTCGGTTTCTGCCTTACATAGGTGGCACATTTTGAATTATTTTCTGCTTAAACTCTGAGCTTTGGCCGGCTAAGAACTACTTGCAATTTAATGGACGTATAGGTGAATTTAAGTAAATCTTTGTGTGCACTTTCTTCAAAAAAACAGCATTTAAATTGATTTATTTGTGTTGCATTACATACTATCTAGCTGGAAGTTGTGGCTCTGTTTCTTCTGTAAATGCTTGTTAGAATCTAGTGCTAGTTAGAATTCCTGCATAGCAAGTGATAAGTGGCTGACAATTCACTTAATTGATATTCGGTTTCTGCTTCATAGAAGTGGTACATTTTTTATTATTTTCTGTTTAAACTCTGAGCTTTGGCTGGCTAAGATCTACCTGCAATCACCTTGACGTATAATTGAATTTAAGTAAATCTTTATCTGCCCTTTTTTCAAATAATACAGAATTTAAATTGATTTATTTGTGTTGCATTGAATACTATCTAGCTGGAAGTTGTGGCTCTGCTTTTTCAGCTAATGCTTGTTAGAATTTAGTGCTAGTTAGAAATCTTGCATAGCAAGTGATAACTGGGGGAAGTTTCACTTCATGGATATTCGGTTTCTGCCTTACATAAGTGGAACATTTTGAATTATTTTCTGCATAAACTCTGAGCTTTGGCCAGCTAAGACCTACCTGCAATCATATGGATGTATAAGTGAATTTAAGTAAATCTTTATCTGCACTTTTTTCAAAAAATACAGCATTTAAATTGATTTATTTGTGTTGCATTGAATACTATCTAGCTGGAAGTTGTGGCTCTGTTTTTTCAGCTAATGCTTGTTAGAATTTAATGCTAGTTAAAATTCCTGCATAGCCACTGATAAGTGGGGGAAGTTTCAGTACATTGATGTTCGGTTTCTGCCTTATATAAGTAATACATTATTGAATATTGTTTAAAATTTGGTTTCCGCTAAACCCCTGAACTGGCTTTAAGGAATTTT